>NC_069082.1:50184180-50494955 GCF_025698485.1 Gossypium arboreum
GCCGAAACTAGAAGAGAAAAAAAAAGGCTTCATTCTTTGGTTCTTCTTGGCCGAATTGAAAAGAGGAAGAAGGGGATGAAGCAATCGGCCATCTTAGGTGAATATTAAGGTAAGAAAGTTTATGCTAGTCCTTGAAATTTTAGTTGATATTGAGTGAGTTATCAAGTTATTTTTGGTAACCCATGTTGAAATTTTGATTTTGGATTGAGTAAGGTTTTCGGCTATGGAGATTAATAAGGGTCATGGTTATGTTTCATGCTAAATCTAGATGAACAATGGTAGATGCTTACACCTTGATATTTATGAGTTCTTTTCTTGGTTCTACCTTAGATCCATGAAGTATATTTTCATTTGGTGTTGTTGGAGATTTCGGTCATGGGTAGAAAAAAAGGAACTATAGATTTTGAGGTTTATGTTAGAAGCTAATGAGTGAGAGTTGGATGAATATTAGGAGGTTATAATTCATGGGATTGTAAGCTTGTAAGCTTGATGATGAATTTTATGCTTTGTGAGGGTAAATGGTTTAAAAGGAGCATTCGGCCATGATGTAAGATTATGATGAAGTGATGTTAAATGCTTTGAATATTGAGTATATATTGTTATAAGCTAAATTTGAGGTTTGTTAAGTTGTCTTTGTCATTGCCGAATGTGTGTATAGTTAAAGAAAACTTGTTAAAGTGCGTAGTTAAGTGATATTAGGTTAATGATATGTGTATCCGGTCATAAAGGTGTACATGAGGAAATGTTAGATTAATTGTGTTAAATTGCTCAATGTGATTAAAAATGCGTATGACCATTTTGTATTTGAGCTAAAGGTGGCCATATAACCTATCAAACTCCTTGTCATATTCGGCCATAAGCTAGCATAATGAGACTTTAATAAGTTAAATTTGTTTGAATTAGCTCAAGAGCAAAGGGGAACTAAATCCGATAAAGGGAAGGAAAAAGTGGTCGAATAGCCATCGAAATCGTTCGACAACATCCAAGGTAAGTTTTCGAGCAATGAAACTTAGTTTATGATTTGATTAAGTCATGATGTATGAGCATAACAAATATACGGTGATATGATGATTCTACTTGAATTATATGATGAGTTAATTAGTCTACACGTATGACGGGTGGCCGTATGTGCATAGAGATCGTGTCATAAAGCAAACTAAACCATGCTGTTTGTATGTGGCTAGTGAGCCGAAAATGGGAGTGCTTAATACGTGACTTGTGTTTGAACTCTAATTATGAAAATGAGATATAAATGTGTCATGATTTATTGATATGTGGATGAACATTCGGATGATAACCGGGCTAAGTCCCGAAGGCATTTGCGCTAGTGACTAGTTCCGGGCTAAGTCCCGAAGGCATTTGTGCAAGTTATTACATTCGGGCTAAGTCCCAAAGGCATTTGTGCGAGTTATTACATCCGGGCTAAGTTCCGAAGGCATTTGTACGAGCTAGTTTATCCGGGCTAAGTCCCGAAGGCATTGGTGCGAGTTACTATATCCGGGCTATGTCCCGAAGGCATTGAGCGAGTAGCTATATCCGGTTAAATCCGAAGGTACTTGGCTTGGGAATGAGCGACCTTGCTGTAATAGTTTCAATTAATACGCCGTAAAATCCAGCGATGAGGTATGTTTAGTATATGCTTTGAATTAGGTGATCCTTACAAATAGTATTCGCCAATGATAAATGAGCTACCGGCCTTTGGCTAAGTTGATCTTTGTGTATGAATATAAGGGTTGGTAATGTGAAGTAAGTATGATATTGAGAATTTGTGCATATGAAATTATCTGTTTAGCCATATGAATGCTACACTTTAGTTGTGTCTAATTTTATGGCTCAAACTTACTAAGCATTAAATGCTTACTCCGTTCTTTGAATCTCTGTTTTATAGATTTTGGTTCGTCAGCTATCAGACTCGGGATTGTCGAAGTCGAAGTCGTCCACACTATCAAACCCCCTTTTGGTACACTTTTGGTTGAACTTTGAAATGGCATGTATAGGACTACCCTTTTTGATGTTGGTCATGTACCTTTCGGTATTGTACAAATTTGGATAGCCATGCGAAAATGGCTTATATACATATTTTGAGCATAATGTTATAATCATCTTGTATGTATGTGGTTATTGAGAGGTGTGGATGTGCTTGGCAATGATTGGCCATTGGAATGGTTAATCACAATCATGTTTTGTGCTATATATGCTAAAGGGTTAGTTAAATCATGGAAACTATGTAATAGGTAAAGTCTACCCTAAAGGCAGATGCTGACAGCAGCAGTGGTGTGAATTTGAAAAATCACTAAAAATAGTAGGAATGGATTTAAATAGTGAATAAATTATGAAATCGAACCTTGATGAATATACTTTCATATGGAAGAAACGAAATGGTAGTATGAGTCGGATTTTAAGAGATATTTAAGTTTTCGTGGAACAGGGCTAGAGTGATTTCTGGATCCCCTGATCTGACTTTGGAAATTCATTATAAATTAAATAGAGATAATTAGAAGTTATGCCATATATGTATAGATTCCTTTTCGAGTGTAGCTTCTATAGAAACAAACGGCATCAGTATTGAAGCACTTTACAGGGAGATATCCAAGTCGTAATGCATGAAGGTCAGAATAGTCGAACCCTGTAATAGGGGAGACTTTAACTAATAAACTGTACTAATTGGGTAGACTAAAAATTCTAGAAAACAATTTGTGGATGGATATATGAGTCTAGTTTCAGGGAAAAATTACAAAACTGATTTTCGAGTTTTGGAACTCAAGATATGATTTTTAAGGTAACAGTGACGCAGTTAGTCAGCTGTCTGGAAATATTTAAAATGGACTGTGCAAATAAGTGAATTTAGTCTGTGAACCCTTCGTGTCTGACTCCGGTAACGGTCTCGGGTACGGGGTGTTACAATTAAATTGGTATCAGAGCTACGGTTTAGTCGATTCTAGGACTACCGTAATATGTTTGGGTCTAGCTATACATGCCATTATGTGATTATTTGATAGTGTGGTGATTTCTGACATTTGCAAATGTGTTTACTTATAGTAATGGATCCTGATCCCGACCGAGCGGTAGCTGATGATCTTGAGAGTGTAGCGCGTGCTCCCGCACAAGGGACAGTGCCAGCGGACTCTCAACCTATTGCTAGCAATCCGAATGATGAGGCTAGGCAAGCTTTTTATAGCGTGATGAATGATTGGTTCAACCAATACATTCGAACTAATACGGCTGTTCCACAACCTCCATTCCCGACTAATACCACCCCCGCACCTACAATACCTCTAGTGACTGACCAAATAAGGTCAAGTAAGCCCCCAGTTGACAGAATCTGAAAACACGGGGCTACTGAATTTAAGGCTACGGATAGCGATGATGTCGAGCAAGCTGAATTTTGGTTGGACAACACTATTCGGGTACTCGATGAGCTAACTTGCACACCCGAAGAGTGCCTAAAGTGTACTATCTCCTTGCTACGTGATTCTGCCTACTATTGGTGGAATACATTGACTTCTGTTTTGCCCAGAGAGCAAGTAACTTGGGAGTTTTTCCAAACCGAGTTTCGGAAAAAGTATATCGATCGAGATTTCGGATCAAAAGCGTAAGGAATTTCTTGAACTTAAACAAGGTTCCATGTCGGTTCACCGACTATGAACGAAAATTTGTGAGGCTTAGCCGATACGCACGAGAATGCATTTCCTTAGAAGCCGTAATGTGTAAACGTTTCGAGGATGGACTGAATGATGATATAAAGTCGTATGTTGGCATCTTGGAAATCCGAGAATTTGTGGTACTTGTCGGCGAGCTTGCAAAGCCGAGGAGCTCGATATGGAGAAAAGAAAAGGCGATATGGGAGCAAAGGAGTTTCGTAAGAGGTCTTCGGGGAGGCCCTTTCAACAATCATCGAAAAAGTTTAGAGATGATTCGGGCCGATCTAGAGATACTTCGGGTTTTTCGGGCGAGACCGTGATCGACCCCACAGTGAGTGCACGAGTCACTTGATCGCTAGTGTTGGAAATGACCGTCGAGACGTAACAGTGTCGATATTGTGGTAAATGGCACTTTCGGGAGTTGTAGATTCCATGACCGCTCTGTTACAAGTGCGGATCATTGACCACTTCATTAAAGATTGCCCGAGGTTGTCTCGCAGAATGTAAATCGAGTGGGAAACCGGTGCTACCACCGCTTGAGGTAGACCATCTAGAAATACGGGCAATGCTAGTGGTGGTCAGAGAGGATCTAGAGATGCTACGACCAGATCTGAGGCTCGTGCTCCTGCTAGGGCTTATGCTATACGCGCATGCGAGGATGCTTCCTCGCCAGATGTTATTATTGGTACTTTTACTCTCTTTGATACTAATGTGATTGCTTTGATTGACCACGGTTCTCGCTCATTCTTATATATGTGAAACCTTAGCATCCAAAGAAGACTTTACCTATTGAGTCTCTCGAGTTCGTAATTCGGTGTCAAATCCTTGGGTCGTTACGTGCTTGTCGACAAAGTGTGTAAGAAATGTCCCCTAGTAATTCGAGGTTCCTGTTTTCCGGCGAACTTGATGCTTTTGCCGTTTGATGAATTTGATGTTATCCTCGGTTTAGATTGGTTGACCGTACATGATGCGGTTGTGAGTTGCAAAAGCAAGACTATTGATTTGAGGTACGCAAATAATGAGATAATCCGAGTTGAGTCTACGGACTTAAAGGGGTTGGCAGCTGTAATATCATCAATGTTGGCCTAAAAATATGTAAGAAAGGGGTGCGAAGCATACCTTGCATATGTACTTGATAACAAAGAGTTAGAAAAGAAACCCGAATCTGTGCCAGTGGTTCGTGAATACCCGGATGTTTTTCCCGAGGAATTACCGGGTTTACCACCTGTTCGGGAGGTAGAGTTTGGTATTGAGCTTGTACCTGGGACTATGCCGATTTTGATAGCTCCGTATCGTATGGCACCAACGGAATTGAAGGAATTGAAAGCTCAGTTGCAAGAGTTAATGGATATAGGTTTCGCTCGACCAAGTTTCTCACCTTGTGGTGCACCAGTATTATTTGTGAAAAAGAAGGACGGAACCATGAGGTTGTGCATCAACTATCGTCAGCTGAATAAGGTGACAATAAAGAATAAATATCCGATGCCGCGCATTGATGATTTGTTTGATCAACTAAAGGGAGCCTCAGTGTTTTCAAAGATAGACTTGAGATCGGGTTATTATCAGTTGCGAATTCGAGATTCGGATATACCCAAAACTGCTTTTAGAACGAGATACGGTCACTATGAGCTCTTAGTGATGCCGTTTGGGCTCACTAATGCCCCTGCGGTATTTATGGATTTGATGAATCGGATCTTCAGACCGTATTTGGATCGGTTTGTAGTCGTGTTTATCGATGATATTTTGGTTTATTCGAGAAATGAAACCGTTCAAGCTGAACACCTGGGATTAGTGTTGCAAATTTTACGGGATAAGCAGTTATATGCTAAGTTCGATGAAGTGTGAGTTCGGTTAAGAGAGTTAGCTTCTTGGGTCATGTGGTATCCGCGACGGGTATTCGAGTTGACCCGAGCAAAATTTCATCCATACTTAACTGGAAGCCTCCAGAAATATTACCGAGGTTCGGAGCTTTTGGGACTTGCTTGGTTACATTACCGACGGTTTGTGAAAGGTTTCTCGATGATAGCCACACCAATGACGAAACTACTTGAAGGATGTTAAGTTTGAATGGACGTAAAAGTGTCGGAAAAGTTTGAACAATTGAAAACTCACTTGACGGAAGCTCCAAGACTAGTGCAAAATTAAATCGGGCAAGGAGTTCGTCATTTATAGTGATGCATCCCTACTTGGGTTGGGTTGCGTATTGATGCAAGAAGGTCGAGTTGTGGCCTATGCGTCGAGACAATTAAAGCCACATGAGAAAATTTATCCGACCCATGATCTTGAACTAGCTGCCATTGTGTTCGCCTTGAAAATATGGCGACATTACTTATTTGGTGAGAAGTGCCATGTATATTCGGATCACAAAAGTCTCAAATATTTGATGACTCAAAGAGACTTAAATCTACGACAAAGACGTTGGCTCGAGTTGTTGAAAGATTATGAGCTTGTCATTGACTATCACCCGGGAATGGCTAATGTGGTTGCGGATGCCTTAAGTCGTAAATCACTGTTTGCTTTACGAGCGATGAATGTACACTTGTCCGTTCTATCCGACAATGTGTTAGTGGCAGAATTAAAGGCCAGACCATTGTTGATTCATCAAATTCGTGAAGCTCAGAAAGTCGATGATGAATTGGTTGCAAAACGGGCTAAATGTGTTCCGAATATGGAATCAGGGTTTCAAGTTGATGATGACGATTGTTTGAGGTTCAGAAACCGTTTGTGTGTTCCAAGAAATTCAGAACTCATTTCGATGATTCTGGACGAAGCTCATTGTAGCCGAATGTGAATTCACTCGGGGAGTACGAAAATGTACAACAATCTGAGACGTCAGTTTTGGTGGCATGGAATGAAACGAGACATTTCCGATTTTGTTTCGAAGTGTTTAATTTGTCAGCAAGTGAAGGCAGAACATTAAGTGCCTACGGGTTTACTTCAGCCGATCATGATACTTGAATGGAAATGGGATCGAGTCACAATGGATTTTGTATCTGGGTTGCCATTGTCGAAAAGTAAGAAAGATGCAATTTGGGTTGTTGTTGATAGACTGACTAAGTCGGCTCATTTTATCCCTGTACGTACGGATTTTTCATTGGATAAACTAGCTGAATTGTATGTTTCTCAGATTGTGAGATTACACGGGGTACCGATTTCTATTGTGTCGGATATAGATCCGAGATTCACCTCACGATTTTGGAAGAAATTGCAAGAAGCTTTGGGTACCAAGCTACATTTTAGCACCGCTTTTCATCCACAAACCGATGGTCAATCCGAGAGGATAATTCAGATACTTGAGGATATGTTGAGATGTTGCATCCTCGAGTTTAGTGGTTCATGGGAGCGGTATTTACCTTTGATTGAATTCGCTTACAACAATAGTTTTCAATCAAGTATTAAGATGGCACCTTACGAGGCTTTGTACGGTCGTAAATGCCGTACACCATTGTTTTGGACCGAGCTCGGTGAAAGTAAAATTTTCGGAGTTGATTTGATTAAAGATGCTGAACAGAAAGTAAAAGTAATCCGTGAAAGTTTGAAGGCAGCCACAGATCGTCAGAAATCGTATGCGGATTTGAAACGAAAAGACATTGAATATCAGGTGGGAGATAAAGTGTTTCTTAAAGTTTCGCCTTGGAAAAAGATACTTCGATTTGGCCGCAAGGGCAAGTTGAGTCCGAGATTCATTGGGCCGTACGAAATCTCCGAACGAGTTGGTCCAGTTGCGTATAGATTGATTTTGCCCCCTGAACTTGAAAAGATTCACAACGTCTTTCATGTTTCGATGCTTCGACGTTATAGATCTGATCCGTCACACGTGATTAATCCATCAGAGGTTGAAATTCAATCCGATATAAGTTATGAAGAAGAACCGATTCGTATCCTAGCTCGTGAAGTGAAAGAGTTATGAAACAAAAAGGTTCCTTTAGTAAAAGTGTTATGGCTCAAACACTGGATAGAAGAAGCTACTTGGGAACCCAAGAACTCCATGAAAGAACGATACCCAAACCTATTTACCGGTAAGATTTTCAGGGACGAAAATTTCTTAAGTAGGGGAGAGTTGGGACAGCCCTAAAGTGACCCTAGTCAGAAAGCGGTTTCGGGACCGCTAAACCGAGTCACTAAATTATTTGAATATGATATTTATTGTCTAAAATATCTGAATATGAATGTGTGAAAGTTTTAAGCTTCGATTTAGTTAATTGCACGTGAATTTAGTTAATAAGACTTATGTGTGACACTTTTGAAATGTGATAGGTTAATCTATAAGGATCTATTAGTGCATATAATCATAAAGGTGGACTTGCATGTCAATTTTCCCCCTTAAATAGTAGTGGTCGGCCATGACAAGGTGGATAGACAAATTGTGATGGGTAAAACATATTATGAAAAGTTTATGACAACATGTTGTGTTAAGAACAATAAAATATGTGGGGAGTGGGAGGAGAAACCAAAGTTGTTTCATCCTTGCTCCCCCATTTTACCGAAACTAGAAGAGAAAAAAAAAAAGGCTTCATTCTTTGGTTCTTCTTGGCCGAATTGAAAAGAGGAAGAAGGGGATGAAGCAATCAGCCATCTTAGGTGAATATTAAGGTAAGAAAGTTTATGCTAGTCCTTGAAATTTTAGTTGATATTGAGTGAGTTATCAAGTTATTTTTGGTAACCCATGTTGAAATTTTGATTTTGGATTGAGTAAGGTTTTCGACTATGGAGATTAATAAGGGTCATGGTTATGTTTCATGCTAAATCTAGATGAACAATGGTAGATGCTTACACCTTGATATTTATGAGTTCTTTTCTTGGTTCTACCTTAGATCCATGAAGTATATTTTCATTTGGTGTTGTTGGAGATTTCGGGCATGGGTAGAAAAAAAGGAACTATAGATTTTGAGGTTTATGTTAGAAGCTAATGAGTGAGAGTTGGATGAATATTAGGAGGTTATTATTCATGGGATTGTAAGCTTGTAAGCTTGATGATGAAATTTATGCTTTGTGAGGGTAAATGGTTTAAAAGGAGCATTCGGCCATGATGTAAGATTATGATGAAGTGATGTTAAATGCTTTGAATATTGAGTATATATTGTTATAAGCTGAATTTGAGGTTTGTTAAGTTGTCTTTGTCATTGCCGAATGTGTGTATAGTTAAAGAAAACTTGTTAAAGTGCTTAGTTAAGTGATATTAGGTTAATGATATGTGTATCCGGTCATAAAGGTGTACATGAGGAAATGTTAGATTAATTGTGTTAAATTGCTCAATGTGATTAAAAATGCGTATGACCATTTTGTATTTGAGCTAAAGGTGGCCATATGACCTATCAAACTCCTTGTCATATTCGCCATAAGCTAGCATAATGAGACTTTAATAAGTTAAATTTGTTTGAATTAGCTCAAGAGCAAAGGGGAACTAAATCCGATAAAGGGAAGGAAAAAGTGGTCGAATAGCCATCGAAATCGTTCGACAACATCCGAGGTAAGTTTTCGAGCAATGAGACTTAGTTTATGATTTGATTAAGTCATGATGTATGAGCATAACAAATATACGGTGATATGATGATTCTACTTGAATTATATGATGAGTTAATTAGTCTACACGTATGACGGGTGGCCGTATGTGCATAGAGATCGTGTCATAAAGCAAACTAAACCATGCTGTTTGTATGTGGCTAGTGAGCCGAAAATGGGAGTGCTTAATACGTGACTTGTGTTTGAACTCTAATTATGAAAATGAGATATAAATGTGTCATGATTTATTGATATGTGCATTAATATTCGGATGATAACTGGGCTAAGTCCCGAAGGCATTTGCGCTAGTGACTAGTTCCGGGCTAAGTCCCGAAGGCATTTGTGCGAGTTATTACATCCGGGCTAAGTCCCGAAGGCATTTGTGCGAGTTATTACATCCTGGCTAAGTCCCGAAGGCATTTGTGCGAGCTACTATATCCGGGCTAAGTCCCGAAGGCATTGGTGCGAGTTACTATATCCGGGCTATGTCCCAAAGGCATTGAGCGAGTAGCTATATCCGGTTAAATCCCGAAGGTACTTGGCTTGGGAATGAGCGACCTTGCTGTAATAGTTTCAATTAATACGCTCATAAAATCCCAGCGATGAGGTATGTTTCGTATATGCTTTGAATTAGTTGATCCCTTACAAATAGTATTCGCTCAGTCGATAAATGAGCTACCGGCCTTTGGCTAAGTTGATCTTTTGTGTATGAATATAAGGGTTGGTAATGTGAAGTAAGTATGATATTGAGAATTTGTGCATATGAAATTATCTGTTTAGCCATATGAATGCTACACTTTAGTTGTGTCTAATTGTATGGCTCAAACTTACTAAGCATTAAATGCTTACTCCGTTCTTTGAATCTCTGTTTTATAGATTTTGGTTCGTCAGCTATCGGACTCGGGATTGTCGAAGTCAAGTCGTCCACACTATCAAACCCCTTTTGGTACACTTTTGGTTGAACTTTGAAATGGCATGTATAGGACTACCCTTTTTGATGTTGGTCATGTACCTTTCGGTATTGTACAAATTTGGATAGCCATGCGAAAATGGCTTATATACATATTTTGAGCATAATGTTATAATCATCTTGTATGTATGTGGTTATTGAGAGGTGTGGATGTGCTTGGCAATGATTGGCCATTGGAATGGTTAATCACAATCATGTTTTGTGCTATATATGCTAAAGGGTTAGTTAAATCATGGAAACTATGTAATAGGTAAAGTCTACCCTAAAGGCGAATCTTGACAAAGAAGAAGGTGTGAATTTGAAAAATCACTAAAAATAGTAGGAATGGATTTAAATAGTGAATAAATTATGTAATCGAACCTTGATGAATCTGATTTCATATGGAAGAAACGGAACGATCGTATGAGTCGTATTTTAAGAGATATTTAAGTTTTCGTGGAATAGGCCCAGAGCGATTTCTGGATCCCCTGATCTGATTTTGGAAATTCATTATAAATTAACCAGAGATAATTAGAAGTCATGCCATATATTTATAGATTCCTTTTCGAGTCTAGTTTCTACAGAAACAAACGACATCAGTATTGAAGCCCTGTACAGGGAGATATCCAAGTCGTAATACATGAAGGTCAGAATAGTCGAACCCTGTAACAGGGGAGCATTTAACTAATAAACTGTACTAATTGGCTAGACCAAAAATTCTAGAAAACAATTTTTGGATGGATATATGAGTCTAGTTTCAGGGAAAAATTACGAAACTCATTTCGAGTTTTGGAACTCAAGATATGATTTCTAAGGTGACAGTGACGCAGTTAGTCAGCTGTCTGGAAATATTTAAAATGGACTGTACAAATAAGTGAATTTAGTCATGAACCCCTCGTGTCCGACTCCAGAACGGTCTCTGCACGGGTGTTACAATTAAATTGGTATCGAGCTACGGTTTAGTCGATTCTAGGACTACCGTAATATGTTTGGGTCTAGCTATACATGCCATTATGTGATTATTTGATAGTGTGGTGATTTCTGACATTTGCAAATGTGTTTACTTATAGTAATGGATCTCGATCCCGACCGAGCGGTAGCTGATGATCTTGAGAGTGTAGCGCCTGCTCCCGCACAAGGGACAGTGCTGGCGGACTCTCAACCTATTGCTAGCAATTGAATGATGAGGCTAGGCAAGCTTTTTATAGCGTGATGAATGATTGGTTCAACCAATACATTCGAACTAATACGGCTGTTCCACAACCTCCATTCCCGACTAATACCACCCCCGCACCTACAATACCTTCGGTGACTGACCAAATAAGGTCAAGTAAGCCCCCAGTTGACAAAATTCGAAAACACGGGGCTACTGAATTTAAGGCTACGAATAGCGATGATGCCGAGCAAGCTGAATTTTTGTTGGACAACACTATTCGGGTACTCGATGAGCTAACTTGCACACCCGAAGAGTGCCTAAAGTGTACTATCTCCTTGCTACGTGATTACGCCTACTATTGGTGGAATACGTTGACTTCATTGTGCCCAGAGAGCAAGTGGCGGGAGTTTTTCCAAACCGAGTTTGGAAAAAGTATATCGGTCGAGATTTATGGATCAAAAGCGGAAGGAATTTCTTGAACTTAAACAAGGTTCCATGTCGGTTCCGACTATGAACGAAAATTTGTGAGGCTTAGCCGACACGCGAGAATGCATTTCCTCGAAGCCGTAATGTATAAACGTTTGAGGATGGATGAATGATGATATAAAGTCGTATGTTGGCATCTTGGAAATCCGAGAATTTGTGGTACTTGTCGAGCGAGCTTGCAAAGTCGAGGAGCTCAGTATGGAGAAAAGAAAAGCTGATATGGGAGCAAAGGAGTTTCGTAAGAGGTCTTCGGGGAGGCCCTTTCAACAATCATCGAAAAAGTTTAGAGATGATTCGGGCCGATCTAGAGACACTTCGGGTTTTTCTGGACGAGACCGTGATCGACCCCCTGTGAGTGCACGAGTCACTTCGGTCGCTAGTGTTGGAAATGACCGTCGAGACAGAACGGAGTGTCAGTATTGTGGTAAATGGCACTCGGGGAGTTGTAGATTCCATGACCGCTCCTGTTACAAGTGCGGATCAGTTGACCACTTCATTAAAGATTGCCCGAGGTTGTCTGAACAGAATGTAAATCAGAGTGGGAAACCGGGTGCTACCACTGCTCGAGGTAGACCATCTAGAAATACGGGCAATGCTAGTGGTGGTCAGAGAGGATCTAGAGATGCTACGACCAGATCTGAGGCTCGTGCTCCTGCTAGGGCTTATGCTATACGCGCATGCGAGGATGCTTCCTCGCCAGATGTTATCTTGGTACTTTTACTCTCTTTGATACTAATGTGATTGCTTTGATTGACCACGGTTCGCTCATTCTTATATATGTGAAACCTTAGCATCCAAGAAGACTTTACCTATTGAGTCTCTTGAGTTCGTAATTCGGTGTCAAATCCCTTGGGTCGTTACGTGCTTGTCGACAAAGTGTGTAAGAAATGTCCCCTAGTAATTCGAGGTTCCTGTTTTGAGTTTTGAGTTTTGAGTTTTGAGTTTTGAGTATGTACCTATGCTATCTCTTAGCACAACCACTTATGCAAACAGGACAATCATATGCAAGATCTCATACTCTCAGTAATCACCCATTTCTTTTAAATATCATATTCCATCAAATTTCTATTAACATCAAATTCAATACAATTAT
Organism: Gossypium arboreum; assembly: GCF_025698485.1. Taxonomy (NCBI): domain Eukaryota; kingdom Viridiplantae; phylum Streptophyta; class Magnoliopsida; order Malvales; family Malvaceae; genus Gossypium; species Gossypium arboreum. The sequence goes on from NC_069082.1 coordinate 50,197,008, forward strand.
AACAAATTATATTTCATGTATATCAATAATAACATGAATAATAGGCTTATTAAATCACGCGAACTTACCTCGGATCCAGAAATGGCAATTTACCATTCTAGTCCATAACCTTATATTTTCCCGATTTAAGCCCAAATCTCGATTTTCTTGATCTATAATATCACATTTAGCCTAATAATTAGTCACACTATTCATATGGATCTAAAAATCATATTTTTACAAATTTTTATTTTGACCCCTAAACTTTTACATATTTTCACTTTTTCCCCAAGGTTCAGAAATTAAACTTCTTCCTATTTTATTATGTTTTATGACATGCTGATCATTTTTCCCTTCTATAGCAACATAAATTCTCACTCTAACATGTACTTATGAACATTAGGTATTTTTACCGATTATGTCGTTTTACTCGTTTTCACGTAAAATCGCTTAACAAAAGTTGTTTAACACAATTTCAAGCTTCATATTCTACCACTAAACATAAAAATAGATGCATATCATTCATGGATAAATTTTTAAACATAAATCCTTGCTCAAAATAATGGTAGAAATGAGCAGATCATGTTACCAGAATTTTAAAAATACATAGAACATTAAAAACGAAGCTCAGAATCACTTACTATTAAGCTTGGAAGCTTGTCCAAACCCTAACCATTGCTTCTCTTGGTAGATTCTGCTGTAGCAAGAAGAAAGTGACACATTTGGGGTTTAAAATTTGTCTTTTAATTCATTTTACCCCTAAATGACCAAAATGCCCTTTTTACTATTCTTTCAAAATTTACCCAACCAAGGCCATTTTTGTTCAAAATGTTATAAAATGGTTTAATTATCATTTAAGGACCTCCTATTTAAAATTTCATGACAATTAGATACCTTTAACATGTAAAACTCAACTTTTACACTTTTTACAATTTAGTCCTTTTTACTAAATTGAGTGCCCAAATGTCGAAATTTTCGAACAAAATTTTCACAAAATCATTTCGTGAAATTGTAGACCATAAAAATATAATAAAAATGAAAATTTCCTCATCGGATTTGTTGTCCCGAAACCATTATTCCGACTAAGCCCAAAATTGGGATGTTACACAATCCTTGTGACTGCACATTTTTTACATGAATATATTGAATTTATAGTATGTGTTTAGAAATGACAAAATGCCTCTAAATGATAAATATGTATAATGGTAATGAATTTACATATAATGCCCAATTGGACATAGTAATCACTTAGGATACGATTGCCATGCCATTAGGGTTATTATTCGCACTTGTATGAGTTTGCACTTTGGTGCCTTTGATTACACACTTGTGGCTCTGTTTGCACTTCGGTGCCTCAGTTACGCATCTATGATGCCTCTGGTGTGTTGTAATTACCCAAGTATTCGAGTCGAGTTACTTAGTTCATCGGGCTAAGTGTCAAATTCAATTACAATTTATTTATATGCTTAAATGTTAATGTATATTCATGGTATTAGTAAGTGAATAATGTTACAATGAACCATTTGTTTACATGTATAAATTACATTGATGAATTGTGGTTTGAGAAGAGGTTATTTGAGAAGAGGTTATCATGATATATTTAGATGTGTGACCAAAAACTAATGTGGTTTGTGAACTTGTATTTGGATATCAGCAATAGTAAATTATCTCTTTAAATATTTGTTTTGAATAAGGTAAGTTAATTTGATGTTTAAACTATGAGCTTACTAAGCTTCTTTAGCTAACTTGTTTCACTTGTGTTCTTTTGTAGTTGTCAAGGTTGCAGACTAACTAGATGGATTGGTTTGGGAGCTCACACTATCCAACTATTTTGGTAGCTTTTGTATCTCGTTTTGGGATGTGGCATGTTTATAGGTGTGTTATTGTGAATATGTAAGTGTTATGCTATAATGGTATTTCTATTGAAATGGTTGATTTTGAATGTGTATGTTTGAAGTGTTTTGGTTTGGTAATCTTTAATGTTAAGAATTATGTCATGGTGCTTGGAATGGTAACTTGATATGAGTATTTGTATTTGGTCAATTTGGCTGATTGTTTGAGTATGGATAGATGACCAATATTAGTACATTTTTAATGTAGTTATTTGAGTGAATGATCTTTAATTGTGGTGCCTTTGAAGGGCATATTCGTTAAGCATAGGATGGACAAAATTTTGACATGTAATTGGTGTTTTGAATGTGCTTTTGGACCATGGAAATGAACTAGAGACGACATGATGCATGAATTGGCTTGAATTAGGGGTTAAAAATGGAGCACACAGACTGTCACACAGCCATGTTCCACATGCGCTCACCTCAAACGACCACGTGTATTTGTTGTTTTTAGGTGCAGTATGCACACGACCTAGCACACGGCCCGCAACACTACCGTGTGACCCAACTTTGAATACACCATGGTTTGGCACACGACTTGTGACACGACCTTGTGACCCTATTTTGAATACTCACAAGGATGGGCACACGGGTTGGGACACGGACTTGTGTCCTAACTTTGAATGTTAACATAGTTTGGGCTATGTCACACGTCCTGGCCATACGGCCATGTGTCTCATATTTTTCAAATTTTCAAGTTTTTCTGAAATATTCTAATTTAATTTGGTTTGATCCCAGATTGTTCTCAAACTGTTTGCAGGGCCCCATAAGCCCGATTTAAGGCCAATAAGTGTATTTATATTATAAATTGATTTGTTTGTTATATATTTGTAATTTAGTTGCTTAATTGTTTTGAAATGAAGTCAAATGTTTTGTTTTGCTCGGTAACACTATGTAACCCTAATTCAATAATGAAGACAGGTTAGGGGGTGTCACAAACTCTGCAAAAGTTTTCGAAAGTCTTTGCATCTGCTTGCGTGGCTGTCTTGAATGAGACAAACCAATAACGTAGAATAAGATGCTGAAATAAAGGTTGAAGAAATAAAGTCTTAAAAAGGGGTCGTCAATAAGTGTACGAATGCTTATTAATATACCACTGATAAATATGCCAGTGATATGTTTAAGAAGAACATTTAGGCGTTGTCTGCACCAGTCGAATTACAGAACCTTCTATGTTACCCAGGGAGTTTAATTATGCGCAAATAATTCTTTATTACCTGAGACATCAAGCGTCATTTATGAACACTATTGTACAGATTCTCACTAAGTTCATTTCGAACTTATGAGCGTTTTTCCATGATTGTAGGATTAAGGGATGACTTAAGGATTGTGTGGAGGGAACAAGCCAGACATCACCAAGTCCATGCGAATGGCGTTTTAGCAGTAACATGCACAAAGAGGGGTATCCTTAGAGGCTACGCTTCGGGGATTGAATAAGTGTAATTATATCAAATTTAAGTTCCATGTCATAATAAGTATATATATACCTACTCAGTAAAGGAAAATGATTGTAATAACCTTAATGCTTGTATAATTGAAAGTTTATTTGAAGTTTGTACTTTCAAAACATGTAAGAATAAAGTTATAGGGTATGAATGGAGTAAATTTGGAGTTGTTAAGTTGTAAATAAGTCAAGTCAGAAATTTTGTTTAGTAATAAATTTTAATTGTGAGATTTGGCACCTAGACTCGACGGTCGATCGAGTATAGGGTGTTACATAGAATGTTCGGAATAGCAAAATCATTTAATAGTGGTCGAGATCTCATCGAAATTGTGAAAGATTGAAATATTAAATTGCAAAGACTAGTATACAAATTGAATCCAAGCCAAAGAACAAGAAATAAAACTTTTTACAAAAAATGAAATAAAACCTAAACTGACCTAATTCTACTAAAACAAACCCTAAAACTAATGTGGCAAAAAGCTCCCAAAGCTTTCCCCAAATTAACTATTTATAGGAGAGTTTAGCAACACTAATTAGGGTAAACACCAACCTTAATTACATAAAAATATGTATTGTGCAGACAGAAACGCCCTTGCTTATTTTAGGCTTCACATTGCGCCTGTGTCACGACATACACTTCTGCGTGTCACGACACACAACTTTGAATGTAAATTCCTTGACCAGCTCAATTATGTTGCAACTCCGAAAGCCTGTGTTATGACTTAGCTTCCATTCTTTATGCTCTTGGGCCTAAAATTAGGTGTATTTCACACTTAAGTAAATTGTTAAAACTACCTTAAGGCTGGTATTAGCCTGATTAGGTTAACTAACTCGAAACAATGCACAAAAATGCTTATTTTGCAACATTTTAATCCTAACTTAAGAAATGTGAAAATGCAATAAAACATATTCAAATGCCTAGAAAACAAGCTCATTAAGGGCCAAAAAATATCCAATCTACCACTACAATTTGTGGAAAACCAGCCGCCCACTCTAATCCTAGTCTAAATAGGAAATGTTTTTCTATTTGAAATACTTCTCTAATTCAACAAAGGTTCTATCTTCTTTTCCTATATTAGATTACTCCAGTAAGGCTATTTATACAACTTTTAGGTATTGTTATTTTGCCTGAAAATAGAGAGACTTTTATTTGCCTGAAAATAGAGAGACTTTTATTCTCTAATAATTAAATATATTTTTCGAAATAACGATTGACCTGACGACAAATGTAGTAGTAATTTTTTTAGGTCATTTTAGCACTTGACAATCTTGTTTTCTTTATCACTTTTATAATTATTTATTGCATTTTCAGTATTAGAAGGTTAGGAAAAAATAAGCATTTTACACATTTTCTGCTATTTCGATGACCTGTAAGACTGACTCGGGCCTCATGAGTGACTAATGGGCTATTTAGGTGTGCATGATGCCAATTCAGGTCCAAGAATACAAAAATAATGGTTGGGCCACGAGACAATGGAACTCGATAAAACGACAAAGCTACCAAGGCCAAGAAAGCAATTGACATTATGACAAGGAGCTTCATCTCGTCACGACAACATGATGAATATATGAAGGATTTCACGTTAACAATGTTGTGACGAGGAGTCTTCTCACGTCACAATGACACAACAAAGGCAGACCAAAATATGGTTGATTCTTTGGACAACACTTTTGGGATATTTCCATATTTGGACCCTAGCCTTTATCAGAATATTGCATTAATTGGTATCTAAGTGTTTCTAGGGTTGAGTGGTCACCAAGTATCCCGTTGCCTATATAAATAACCTTAGGGTCACCAGAATTGTAGGCAAAATTCGCTAGACAGTTTTTGTCATTCAATTTTCTTTGTATTTTCTTTTTATGTTCATGTGGTCAAAACTTTTCTATTCTGATATAAAGAAAAATGTGAGTGGAGATTTCTATGGGATCCATGCTTCAGTATATATTCATGAGCTTTCTCCTATCTTTTATTCTTTTATTTATATTTTCATTTCTTTGATCAATTAGCATTTGTATGAATAATTGAATAAATTATTATGCTTATATCATATCTTGCATGATTTGATTAATAAACTAATTTATTTGTTACATGGTTATTTATCTGAAATTGGTTGTTTATTCAAGAGCAATTAGTATATTAGGGAGTGATGCCCTTGATAGAATATCGAGACAATTTATAAGTTGGGTCAAGCGATGAGAGTGGGAGGGTATCTATATGCCTAGGAAGAGACAAGAAGGATAACTTTGGTGGTAATCCTTAGTGTAGATGAGACGGGAAGGGTATTCTTGCTAAGGTTAATAATAAATCAATCTAGGATAATTAATTATTTAATTAGATAATTAGGGATTTAATTGATCATAGTATAAAGGTTCGCATTGTTGACATTAGGAATAGGAAATTCCATTAGATTAATTTAGGTTAGTTAATTTAATTAGTTTAATTAATATATTAATTTGGACCAACACTACTAATTCGTGACTCAATTAGGTGACTCAATTAGGTTAGTAATTATTTTCTTTAATTGATTTAATAATAATTTTTCCAATCTGCAATCCAAATACACGATCCTCAGAATACTTAACAATGTTTTGTTTTAAACATTACTATAGTACACTTTGACCTGTATGCTTGCAGACATCGTTGAATTAAGTATATATATATATTGGTGTGATTTTTATACTATAAAAAATAACACATTTATAGGTGGTAAAGTTGTTGGTGCTGTTGTAAGAGATTGCATTGGTGAAATTTTTATTAGATTGATTGTTGTAAAATAATATTAATCGAAAGGTGAAAGAGCCATATAGTGTTTAGTTTTTTTGTACATAATTGAATATTTTTATTTTGAATTTTTTAGTTAATTAAATATTTTTATTTTTAATATTTTTATTTACCTTGTTGATTATTGGATTTAATCATGAATTTTGATTTCTATAGTTCAGAATATGAACTATTCAAATCAAGTTGGTCGTACTAAGCTTTTACAAACCAATGGAGTCTTGAATACAAATATGAGCCGCTTGAGTGTTTGAATGAACTTTTACCTAAGCCCAGCAAGTATACATCCGAGAGGTATGGAGTGTAACACCCCTTACCCGTGTCTGACACCGGAATAGGGTACGAGGTATTACCAGACTTACTCATTCACAAACATGCAAAAATCGGGCTACAAAATTTCATTCGTATCAAAACCTTTCAAACACACGCATAATGTCCCATACACGGGCATACGAAGCACTAAACATGCATTGAAAGTAGTTGGGGACTAAATCGAGAACCTTAGAAAGTTTTGGGAAAACGTAGAAAATTTTTCCATGACACAAGGTCACACACCCGTGTGGACACAGGGACATGCCTGTGTTCTTAGGTCGTGTAACTCTCTGAATATGACGTCAGCGAAAAATTTGAACCACACGGCCAAGCCACACGTCCGTGTGCTAAGGCCCTGTTCCCACACGATTGAGACACACGGTCATGTCTTAGCCTGTGTGGCCAACACTTAGGCTATTTTCCAAGTATTTAAGTTACCCTTAATCTTTCACATCTATATACACACCAAGGACACATGTCATGACATCATTTCAATTATTTAGCATCCCATATTAAGACACATTCACAAGCATTAGAACATAGCATAGATAGATAGGTTCACAATAATAATCCATATGAGCCAAATCTCTTGGCCATATGCAAATAACTCAAGATAGACCAATACATTCGGCTAATCATAATTACACATATTATAAAAACTAAGCCCTTGTACATGCCACTCACTCCAAAATGCTTAATATATATTTCAATATTCCAAAGGTGATGGCTTGATAGTGTGGTGCTGCCTCCGACGATCTCCAATCCCGAGCTAACTTGACAACACTAAATAAAAGGAAAGGAAGGGAGTAAGCTTTATATCTTAGTAAGACCATATGAAAATAATAAGCAATTTATCAACTTACTTCTTGAGTTAATACAACCATATTTGCACTTATACTTATGTTCAAGTCAAGCTGTTCTCTAGAGTTGCAGTCACTAAATTATTTATATCTTGAGATACAGAACTCCAAATTAAAATCCACTAATTTTCCCTGAAACTTGAATCACATACCTTCTTACCAAAAAAATTTCAGAATTTTTAGTCTAGCCAATAAGTACAGTTTATTCTTTAAAGTCACCCCTATTTCGCTATCTGATAGTTCTGACCTCTCTTCACTAAAAATTTATTATCTCCTTGTACGAAATTTAGATGATTTTTCCTTTTGTTTATTTTGAAAATAAACTCATTAAGGATTCTAATAATATAAATTATAACCCATAATTATTTTTTTACAATTTTTAATTATTTTTCCAAATCGGAACATGGGATTTCGAAATCATTCTGACTCTGTCTCACAACAATTCAAATTTCTCATAATATAAAATTCTTTTGCTTACAGCATTTGTTCTATATGAAACTATACTCAATAATATTTAATTTCATATTTTATTGAGCCTCTGATTCGATTGCCACAATTTTTGGTGGATTTTCAACTTCGGACTGCTACTGCTGTCCAAAACTGTTTCAATGCTAATTTTACCCTTTCATAATTATCTTTAAATAGGCTTTTGTGCCAATCAATTTTTCTTTCCATATTCATTAGGCCACAAGGTGAATCGATAAACATATCATGTCCTAATTTAATTCAACCTAAAATCCTTACACATAATCATCCATCAAATTTACCCCATAAATATGCACCATAGGTATCGACCTTATATTTACAAGGTCGTCACAATGTCATTCTCATAGGTATGACTTACTCATTTACATTCTTGCCAAAAGTCCAATATACATCGAGCTCATCACTCATGAATTTTTAGTACATATCTATACCCTTTCAACAAGATCATAAACACAGCTTACTCATTTTCATTCCTTACTGATCATACAACATAAATTGAGCACGCATTTCATGAATTTCATGTAAGTACCTGTACCACTCACGACATGGTTATAACCTCTCTTATTCTGACATAAATTGTAATTTCCCGTTGAACCATTTGGAATACTACAGGATATTCAATAAGCCTCAAGAATAGGGTAAGATGCTGACGCCATGTCCCAGACATGGTTTTACACTAGCTCACATGTCGAGGCCGATGCCATGTCCCAGACATGGTCTTACACTAGCTGTCGTCTCCATGCCGATGCCATGTCCAACATGGTCTTACACTAGCTCACAATCAACCCCGATGCCATGTCCAACATGGTCTTACACTGGCTCTCAATCAACGTCAATGCCATGTCCAACATGGTCTTACACTAGCTCTCATAACATTGTCGATGCCATGTTCCAAACATGGTCTTACACTGGCACATGAAATGTGGCCAATGCCATGTCCCAGACATGGTCTTACACTAGCGCACATATCACCATAGTACCATGGCATGAATATCTGACCTATTCCTACGGTTCAATTAGGGATTTCCCCCGTATCAATTTTCATCATACATTGTTCATAGTCACATTCAAACATTTTAAGCAATATCAATCATTCAATGCATAATAACAATAAAGTTGTAATATTTACGCACAACTTACTCGTTTCAATGGAATATCATATTCCATCAAATTTCTAATGTATTCAATCATCACATAAATGTTATTAACATTTGGCATCACTTTCTCATAGTCAATATCATCAACATATAATTCAATATAATCATAACAAGATAGATTTCAAGTATATTAACAATAACATGTTATTTATTCAGTTACACAGGCTTACCTCGAATGCAAAAATGGCTAATTATTCCCTTTTTGTCCTAAACCACGCACTTTCTCGATTTTATTGATCTAAAATAATAAAATTTACTCATTTAATCATCACATTAAATTAAGCGTTCCATAATTCATACTTTGGAAAAATGACCATTTTGCCCCTAGACTTCTACAAAAATTACGATTTTGCCCCTAGGCTTGTAAATTTTTTATCAAATTTCCTCAATAACCAAGCCTATCCAAACCTTTATTACTCTTGTAGCAACTCAAAATTCCAATTATTTCACACAATTCCCATCCATTTAACAAACTTTACAAAATGGTCCCTATTAGGTGTTTTCATGGAAATCCTTTCACAAAAGTTGTTTATTTAACAACCAAGATTCATTTTCTTCCATAAAAATTTAGAAAACTGCATAAATACTCTCATGAAAAAACCCTAGACTTTCAACCATTTTGCAAAATAGTCCCCTCATTAGCTAGATTATGCTACAAGGGTCCCAAAAGTACAAAAACTATAAAAAATAATCATCTAAATCACTTACTTGCAAGGGTGACGAATGTAATATCCCGAATTAGGGCCTAATCGAAATAGTGGTTTCGTGGCCACAAATCCGAGATAGAAATAATTATTTTATAATTATTTTGATGTTTATGATATGATTTCATGATTGTGTGAAAATTTCATGATGAAATCCTATGCCTAAAGTGCTTAAATTGAAATTAGGGACTAAATCGAATAATTTGCAAAACTTGCATTCTAGGAGTTTTTAGTATGATTTTGTTTTGGAATATTAATGAGGAGGTCTTAAATAACAATTTGACCAATTTCTAAGTCTATGGACAAAAATTGGACATGGATAGAATTTTTGGAAAGTTTAGTAGTAAGGGCATTTTGGTCATTTAGTTATTAAAATGAATTAAAAACAAAATTAAAAGCCAATTTTTGTCCATCTTCTTCATTAGGCCGAAATTTCAAGGGTTCTCCCTAGTTAGGGTTTGTTTCAAGCTTCCAAGCTCCATAGTAAGTGATTCCAAGCCCCGTTTTTAATGTTCTTTACGTTTTTGGAATACCGGTAGCTCGATTAAGCTTATGCTAGCAATAATTCAACCTAGGGTTCATATTTGGAAAAATACCCATAGGTTAAATTTGTGTATTTTGGTGTTTTATGATAGAATATAAGGTTTTAAATTATGTTAGACAACTTGTACTACTCGGTTTTAAGCGAAAACGAGTAAAAGGGCTTAATCGGTAAAAGTACCTAATAGTCATAAGTATATGTTAGAGTGTGAATTTGATGTTGCCATAGAAGGGAAAAATGATCAGCATGTCATAAAACATAAGAATAAGGGATGAAGTTTAATTCCCGAGCCTAGGGGCAAAAGTGTAATTATGTAAAAGTTTAGGGGAAAAAATGTAATTTTGCCAAAGTTCGTATTAAATGCTGTTTTGATGAATGTATGTATTAAATAAGATTAATTTGGCATTATAGATCAAGAGAAACGAGATTCAAGTTGCGATCGAGGGAAAAACAAAGTTTACGAAGAATAGGCTCGATTGCTAATAATTTTGTACCGAGGTAAGTTCATGTGTAAATGTAGTAACATAATTGTAATTTTAAGCAATTTAATGTTGTTTATATGATATGATGCTGATTATTATCATGAAATATTATGCTTTGTGGTTATTGTTGAATAATATGTAATTATGTGAATTACTTGATGAGTATGAACTATCACCGAAGTATCAATTTCGATATTCCGTGGAAGATGGTAAAGATGTGTGATCGAGGAAAAAGCCCGTTTGAACCTTGGGAATAGATTAGAATACAAGTGACATGTCACTAGGATATTTGAGTTCCGAACTCGTTGAGTTGAGTCCGAGTTCACTTATGGGCGGGTTATATGGTAGCTTGGCTACATAAGTTCCGCAGGCTATTGAGTTTGTCTAGCTGAGGGTATGGCTCTTATGTTCATGAGATCCGCGTATTCGAATTATATTCCGATGTGTTCAATAGGTGAATCTTACGTGAACAAGAAGAAGGCCTAAAACAAAGGTGACATGTTGGTAAGTGTGGTAAATGAGAAAATTTGATAGGTATGTGCTTAAACCCTCAGGTTGAAAACTTGGTATGATGAAATCGTAGAAAGATATTAAATGTAAATGAAACATGAATGTCTTGGTGTTGTTTATGCAGTTGATGTTTTATGTGAGATTGTGTGATTATGTTACTTGCTATTTGCATGTGAACTTACTAAGCATTTGTGCTTACTCCCTCCTTTTCTTTCATTGTAGTTTTGACAAGCCGGCTTGAGAATCGGGATAGGTCGAAGACTCGTTCACACTATTCGAAGGCTTAAATTGGTAAATTGGCTTGTGTATTTTGAATGTGGCATGTATGGCAAAACACTCACTTTGTGTAATTGATCTTATGATATGGCTATGGTTTGGTAAGAAAAGGGTTTGTAAATGATTAGCCATTGGAATGGCCAATCTAAGTCATATTTGATGTTATGTATGTTTAAAATGCTATTTAGTCCATGAAAATCCTTAGTAAAGTGAAATTTGCCATAAAAGCAGAATCGACAATGACGATGATGTAAATTTGAAAAATCACGAAAAATAGTAGAAATGGAATTAAATGATTAGTAAGTTATGAAATTGAAGCTTAATTAGTCTATTTTTATATGGATTTAACAAAATAGGTATATAAAATATATTTTATGAGATATTTGAATTTTTGTGAAACAAGGCCAGAGTGATTTCTAGATCCCCTGTTCTGACTATAAAAATTCATCATAAATTGTACAAAAATAATTAAAAGTAATTCTTTATATGTACAGTTTCCTTAATGAGTTTAGTTGTAATAGAAACAAACTTCATAGTTATTTAAATTCTGTACAGAGAGATATCTGATTCGTAATATTCAGAGGTCAGAGCAGTCAAACCCTAAAACAGGGGAGACTTTAACTAATAAACTGTACTAATTGGCTTGACTAAAAATTCTAGAAAAAATTAATAAATATATATATGAGTCTAGTTTCAGGTGAAATTTACGAAATTGGATTTCGAGTTTTGAAACTCGAGATATGAATTTTTAAGCGACTGTGATGCAGATTTCTAGCTTGACTGGAAATTTTAAAAATAAATTGTTTGAGCTGTTTAAGTAATTAATTAAGTCTGTTAACACCTCGTGTTCGACTCCGGCGACGGTCTCGGGTACGGGGCGTTATATTTTGTGGTATCAGAGCAGGTTTAGTCGGTTCTCGGACTAATGTGTTGTATGTACGGGTTTTGCTATACGTGCGATATATATATTGTGATAGTGTGACGACTTCTGACCTTTTAAATGATTTTTTTTTATAGTAAATGAATCCCGATCCAGTTGCGGCTGATGATGTAGAGAGTAATGCACTAGCTCCGACTGAATGGGCGGTGCCAACTGCAAATCCACCTCCTACTGTTGGTCAAGGAGGAGGAGAAGGGGCTCGGGAAGCCTTTCTCCAGATGATGAGTGCTTGGTATACTGAGTTCGTTCGTACGAACTCGAATGCACAACCTCCCCCACCTCCCCCGATTCCTCAACCTGTACCCCCGATGCGTCAAGGTGTAGATTTGATGAAATTTCACAGAACTCCAGTTGACGGAATCCGTAAACAAGGGGCCGAAGAATTCAGGGCAAATATTGATGATGATGCCGAGAAAGAAGAGTTTTGGCTCGAGAATTCTATTCGACTATTTGATGAATTTTCTTGTACACCTGAGGAATGCTTGAAATGTGCTATATCATTGTTGAGGGAATCAGCTTATCAATGGTGGAAGACATTGACTTCAGTAGTACCGAAAGAGAAAGTAACTTGGGAGTTCTTTCAAGAAGCATTTCGGAAGAAATATATCAGTGAAAGATTTATTGATCAGAAGCGTAAAGAGTTTCTTGAATTAAAGCAGGGGAACGTGACAGTTACTGAATACGAAAGGGAGTTTGTTAGGTTGAGTAAGTATGCTAGAGAATATATTCATACAAAAGCTAAAATGTGCAGACGATTTGAAGACAGACTCAATGAAGACATCAAAGTATTTGTTGGGATTCTTGAATTAAAAGAAATGGTAGTACTGGTTGATCGAGCTTGCAAGGCTGAAGAACTACTTAAAGAGAAGAAAAAGGTAGAGGCTGAGACTAGAAATTGGAAGAAAAGACCGACGAGTAGTTCATTCTCACAGCAATCCAGAAAATCTAGAAATATGAATCCTTGTTCATAGGTTTCGGCTGGACAATCATATGGAAATTCTAAGAAGCAAAATGTGTGTAACGCCCCGTACCCGAGACCGTTGCCGGAGTCGAACACGAGGTGTTAACGGACTTAATTCATTTACTTACGCAGTTCATTTTAAAATTTCCAGACAAGCTGGCTAATTGCATCATAGTCACTTTAAAAATCATATCTCGAGTTCTGAAACTCGAAAACTGATTCCGTAATTTTTTCTGAAACTAGACTCATATATCCATCTACTAAATGTTTTCTATAATTTTTGGTCAAGCCAATTAGTACAGTTTATTAGCTAAAATCTCCCCTGTTTCAGGGTTTGACTACTCTGACCTTCATGCATTACGACTTAGATATCTCCCTGTACAGAGCTTCAATACTTATTCCGTTTGTTTCTAGTGAAACTAGACTGAAAAAGGAATCTATACATATAAAGCATGACTTCTAATTATCTCTGGTTAATTTATGGTAAATTTTCAAAGTCAGAACAGGGGATCCAGAAAACGCTGTAGCCCTGTTTCTCGAAAACTTAAACATCTCATAAAATACGGCTCATATGGTCGTTTCGTTTCTTTCATATGAAAATAGACTCATCAAGATTCGATTAAATAATTTATTCACTATTTAATTCCATTCCTACTATTTTTAGTGATTTTTCCAACTTACGTCACTCTTCTTTGTCAAGATCTATTTTAGGGTAAATTTTACCTATTTCATAATTTTCCATGAATCAAATAGTAAATTGACATACATTATTATCAAGGGTAATCCCGATTAGCCATGACGTACGTAGCACCAATAGGACCATGATTGGCCATTCCAATGGCTAGTCATTACCAAACATTTCCACACCACTTAATAACCATATCACAAGACCATAATGTTATACTTCGAAATATACGAGCCATTTTCGCATGGCTATACGAATACACATTACGAAAGGGTACTTAATTAACAACAAGGGTCAGCCCTATACATGCCAATTTCAAAATTGAACTAAAAGAGTACCAAAAGTGGCTTAGATAGTGTGGATGACTTCGACTTTGACACTCCCGAGTCCGATAGCTGACGAACAAAATCTATAAAACAGAGAATCAAAGTAACTGAGTAAGCATTTTAATGCTTAGTAAGTTCAAGTAATGAAATTATTCACGACTAAGGTATAATGTTCATATGACTACATGAATAATTGCATATATGCATGTTCTCAAATCATACTTACTTCATGCTTCAACCATTATATTCATACACAGGGAATCAAACCTAGCTAGAGGTCAGAAGTTCGTTAATCAATTGAGTGAATGCTATTTAAAAGGAATCAACCTTTCAGATGCATATACGAAACATACCTTATCGTTTGGATTCTATGTGCATATTAATTGAAATTATTACAGCAAGATCGCTCACTTCCAAACCCAAGTACCTTGAGATTTAGCGGATATAGCAACTCGCACAAATGCCTTGGGACTTAGCAGGATATAGTCACTAGCACAAATGCCTTGGGACTTAGCCGGATATAGTCAATAGCACAAATGCCTTCGGGACTTAGCCCGGATATAGTCACTAGCACAACGCCTTGGGACTTAGCCCGAATATAGTCACTAGCACCATGCCTTCGGGACTTAGCAGGATGTCATCCGAATAATCATGCACATATATCGATAAATCATGACACATCCATATTTCATTTTCATTACTAAAGCTCAAACACAAGACACTTATCAAACCTTACCAATTTCGGCTCAATAGCCATATACAAAGAGCATGATTTGAGTGGCTTTATAACATGATCTCTATACACATTATCGGATACCGTCATAGGTATAAACTAATCACCTCAATATATCATTCAAGTAAAGTCATTATATCTCCGTTTATTCGTTATGCTTATATGTCATGACTTAATCAAATCATAAACTAAGTTTCATTACTCGAAGACTTACCTCGGATGTTGTCGAACGACTTCAACGGCTATTCAATTACTTTTTCCTTCCCTTTATCGGATTTAGTCCCCCCTTTACTCTTGAGCTTAAGTTCAACAAATTTTAAACTAGTCATTAATCAACTATTCAAGTATTACTTTCAGAATATAGTACATATAGATTCGACTTTCACACATATAGATTATAGTAAGCTTTATAAAAATCAATAAATAATTCATTAGCAAATTTTCATTAATGTTTACAATATAATTACAATTTCCCTATAAGCTGACTTCCTGAGCAACAGTCACTAAAGTTTTTATAACTGGAGCTACAAAACTCCAAATCAATTGCCGTAAATTTTTATTCACAGAAGACTCATTTATCTATTATCCATAAAATTTTAAAAATTTTTAGTTTAGCCCAAAAATACCAGATTTTTCTTAAATTTCACCTTGTTTCACTGTTTGACTAAACTGACTACTCTTCACTACGAATCAAATTTCTCATTGTACAGAATTCAAAATATATTCTCATTTATTTCACTTGAAACTAGACTCATTAAGGAGTCTAAGCATATAAATTTTATCTTAGGGCCATTTTTTTACAATTTATACTGATTTTATAAAGACAGAACAGGGAATCTAGTAGTCATTTTGACTCAGCCCCACAATACTTCAAATATCTCAAGATCGGTAACTCTTTTGTTTTTATAGTTTCTTTTTTAAGAAACTAGACTCTTCAAGCTTTAATGACATAATTTATTCAGCTTCTAACTCAACTCCTACAAATTATGGCGATTTTCTAAAATCACCTTACTGCTGCTGTCCCCAAGCAGATTATTACCAAATCAAATACTAACATTTGCATTTCACCTCAATAGCTAGCTTAGCAAACCTTAATTTAACATATAATTGTTCATAACACAATTAAAACATCCTCTCCATTCCATCAATTCAAAACACATACATTGCCCAATAATATCCAAAATCATATTCGCCTTAGTACACAACTTGTTAGCCGATTTTTCTCCATTTAGCAACTAATGCACATATGTGCTCATTTGTTAGACTCTACTTCACCTAACTACCAATTTTTTTCATCCAAATAACATGAACAACACCATTTCTTGAACATTTTCTCTTAACCGATTACTCATGTTACCAACAAGATTCAAAATTTGGACATGGGCTAACTAAGGGACTTAGTAACTAGCTTAATACACTCAACAATTTCAAAAGCTACCATGAATTACATACCTTATTTATACATAAATTTTCAAGGATTTCAAAGTACTTACCTCTTCCTAAACATCAACCAAGCTGAACATGAAACAAGGGAATTCTTTTCTTCTCCCACCCTCAAGTCACGGCAAAGGAGGAACAAGGAGGAGACAACTTTTGTTTTTTCCTCCCACTCACCTCATGTTCTATTATTCTTAATTCATTATTTTATTGTGTAACATAAAATTATTAGCACAAAATAATTATAATATGCTTTAGTCCATAACATGGCGGCCACCATCTAGAATTTGGCCAATTTGACATGCAAGTACAAGCATTTTCTATCATGCATTAATAGGCCACTTTAACATTTGCCTAGCACATTTCTAAATTTTCTCACACAAGTCCTATTTAATAAAATTCACTTACAATTAACAAAATTCAAACACGAAATTTTCACACATGCATATATACATATAATAAGCATAAAATATGTTGGTTAATTATTTTTATGACTCGGTTTTATGGTCCCGAAACCACTTTCCGACTAGGGTCACATTAGGGCTGTCACAACTCTCCCCCACTTAAGAAATTTTTGTCCCCGAAAATCTTACCGGTAAATAGGTTTGGGTATCGTTCTTTCATAGAGTTCTCGGTTTCCCAAGTAGCTTCTTCAATCCCGTGTTTGAGCCACAACACCTTCACTAACGGAACCCTTTTGTTTCGCAACTCTTTCACCTCACCAGCGAGGATACAAATCGGTTCTTCTTCATAACTCATATCGGCTTGAATTTCTACCTCGGAGGGATTTATTATGTGCGAAGGATCAGATCTGTAACGTCGAAGCATCGAAACATGAAAAACATTGTGAATCCTTTCAAGTTTAGGGGGTAAAATCAACCTATATGCAACTGGACCAACTCGTTCGGAGATTTCATATGGCCCAATGATCCTCGGACTCAGTTTGCCCTTACGGCCAAATCTGAGTATCTTTTTCCAAGGTGAAACCTTAAGAAACACTTTATCTCCCACTTGATACTCAATGTCTTTTCATTTCAAATCCATGTACGACTTCTGACGATCTAAAGCTGTCTTCAGACTTTCACGAATTACTTTTATTTTCTACTCAGCATCCTTGATCAAATCAACTCCAAAAATTTTACTTTCACCGAGTTCGGTCCAAAACAACGGTGTACGGCATTTACGACCGTACAAAGCCTCGTAAGGTGCCATCTTAATGCTTGATTGAAAACTATTGTTGTAAGCAAATTCAATCAAAGGTAAATACCGCTCCCATGAACCACTAAACTCAAGGATGCAACATCTCAACATATCCTCGAGTATCTGAATTATCCGCTCGGATTGACCATCCGTCTGGGGGTGAAAAGCGGTGCTAAAATGCAACTTGGTACCCAAAGCTTCTTGCAATTTCTTCCAAAATCGCGAGGTGAATCTCGAATCTCTATCCGACACAATAGAAATGGGTACCCTGTGCAATCTTACAATCTGAGAAACATACAATTCAGCTAGTTTATCCAATGAATAATCCGTACGTACGGGAATAAAATGAGCCGACTTAGTCAGTCTATCAACAACAACCCAAATCGCATCTTTCTTACTTGCCGACAATGGCAACCCAGATACAAAATCCATCGTGACTCGATCCCATTTCCATTCAGGTATCATGATCGGCTGAAGTAAACTCAGAGGCACTTGATGTTCCGCTTTCACTTGTTGACATATTAAACACTTCGAAACAAAATCAGAAATGTCTCGTTTCATACCATGCCACCAAAACTGACGTCTCAGATCGTTGTACATTTTCGTACTCCCCGGGTGAATTGACATTCGGCTACAATGAGCTTCGTTCAGAATCATCAAAATAAGTTCTGAATTTCTTGGAACACACAAACGGCTTCTGAACCTCAGATAATCGTCATCGTCAATTTGAAACTCTGATTCCATATTCGAAACACATTCAGCCCGTTTTGCAACCAATTCATCATCGACTTTCTAAGCTTCACGAATTTGATGAATCAACAATGGTTTGACCTTTAAGTCTGCTACTAACACATTGTCGGATAGAATAGACAAGTGTACGTTCATTGCTCGTAAAGCAAACAGTGATTTACGACTTAAAGCATCCGCAACCACATTAGCCTTTCCCGAGTGATAGTCAATGACAAGCTCATAATCTTTTAACAACTCAAGCCAACGTCTTTGGCGCAGATTCAAATCTCTTTGAGTCATCAAATATTTGGGACTTTTGTGATCCGAAAATACATGGAACTTCTCACCAAATAAGTAATGTCGCCATATTTTCAAAGTGAATACGATGGTAGCTAGTTCGAGATCATGGGTTGGGTAATTTTTCTCATGTGGCTTCAATTGCCTCGACGCATAAGCGACAACTCGACCTTCTTGCATCAATACACAACCCAACCCAAGTAAGGATGCATCGCTGTAAATGATAAACTCTTTGCCTGATTCGGGCTGCACTAGTACTAGAGCTTCAGTCAAATAAGTCTTTAGTTGATCGAAACTTTTCTGACATTTTTCTGTCCATTCAAACTTAACATCTTTACAAGCGGTTTAGTCATTGGTGTGGCTATCATCGAAAAACCCTTTACAAACCATCTGTAGTAACCGGCAAGTCCCAAAAAGCTCCGAACCTCGGTAATATTTCTCGGAGGCTTCCAGTTAAGTATGGCTGAAATTTTGCTAGGATCAACTCGAATACGCGATGCAGATACCACATGACCCAAGAAGCTAACCTCTCTTAACCGAACTCACACTTATCGAACTTAGCATATAACCGCTTATCCCGTAAAATCGCAACACTAATCCCGGTGTTCAAATGATCGGTTTCATTTCTCAAATAGACCAAAATATCATCGATAAACACAACTACAAACCGATCCAAAATAATCAAGATCCGATTCATCGATCCATAAATACCGTGAGGGCATTAGTGAGCCCAAACGGCATCACTAAGAACTCGTAGTGACCGTATCTCGCTCGAAAGCGGTTTTGGGTATATCCAAATCTCGAATTATGGCGATAATAGCCCGATCTCAAATCTATCTTTGAAAACACCGAGGCTCCCTTTAGTTGATCAAACAAATCATCAATACATGGTAACGGATATTTATTCTTTATTGTCACTTTATTCAGCTGACGATAGTCGATGCACAATGTCATGGTTCTGTCCTTCTTTTTCACAAACAATACTGGTGCACCCCAAGGTGAGAAACTTGGTCGAGCGAAACCTCTATCCGTCAACTCTTGCAACTGAGCTTTCAATTCCTTTAATTCCGTTGGTGCCATACGATACGGAGCTATCGAAATCGGTGTAGTCCCAGGTACAAGTTCGATGCCAAACTCCACCTCCCGAACAGGTGGTAACCCTGGTAATTCTTCAGGAAAAACATCCGGATATTCACAAACTACTGGTACCGACTCAAGTTTCTTTTCTGATTCTTCATTATCAAGTACGTATGCAAGATACGCTTCACACCCCTTTCTCATATATTTTTGAGCTAACATCGAGGATATTATTGTTGGCAATCCATTCACGACAGTAGACTCAACTCTGATTATCTCATTATTTGCACACCTCAAATCAATAGTCTTACTTTTGCAATTCACAACCGCATCATATACGGTCAACCAATCCAAACCGAGAATAACATCAAATTCATCAAACGGTAAAAGCATCAAGTCAGTAATAACATCAGGCGAAGAAGCATCCTCGCGTGCACGTATAGCATAAGCTCTGGCAGGAGCACGAGCCTCAGATCTGGTGGTAACATCTCTAGATCCTCTCGACCGCCACTAGCATTCCCGCATTTTAGATGGTCTACCTCGGCGGTAGTAGCACTTGGTTTCCCACTCTGATTTACATTTTGTTCAGACAGTCTCGGGAAATCCTTGATAAAGTGGTCAGCTGATCCGCACTTATAACAGAGCGATCATGGAATCTACAACTCTCCGAATGCCATTTACCACAATCATCGCACTGCTCGTCTCGACGATCATTTCCAACACTGGCAACCGAAGCGACTCGTGTACTCACAGGGGGTCGATCACAATCTCGTCTAGAAAAGCCCGAAGTGCCTTTAGACCGGCCTGAATCATCTCTAAATTTCTTCGATGACTGTTGAAAGGGCTTCCCCGAAGATCTCTTACGAAACTCCTTTGCTCCCATATCAACTTTTCTTTTCTCCTTACTGAGCTCTTCGGCTTTGCAAGCTCGCTCGACAAGTACCACAAATTCTCTGATTTCTAAAATGCCAACACATAGTTTTATATCTTCGTTCAGTCCATCTTCAAAACGTTTGCACATTACGGCTTCTGAGGAAATGCATTCTCGAGCGTATCGACTAAGCCTTACAAACTTTTGTTCATAATCAGTAACCGACATGGAACCTTATTTAAGTTCAAGAAATTCTTTCCGTTTTTGATCAATGAATCTCTGGCTGATATACTTTTTTCGAAACTCGGTTTGGAAAAACTCCCAAGTTACTTGCTCTCTGGGCACAACAGAAATCAACGTATTCCACCAATAATAGGCAGAATCTCGTAGCAAGGAGATAGTACACTTAAGGCATTCATCGGGTGTGCAAGATAGTTCATCAAGTACCCGAATAGTGTTGTCCAACCAAAATTCAGCTTGTTCGGCATCATCGCTGTCTGTAGCCTTAAATTCAGTAGCCCGTGTTTTGAATTCATCAACTGGGGCTTATTTAATCTTATTTGGTCGATTACGAGGTATCACAGTGCGGGGTTGTATTATTCGGGAGTGGGGTTGTGGAACAGCCGTATTAGTTCGAATGTACTGATTGAACCAGTCATTCATTACGCTATAAAAAGCTTGTCTAGCTTCATCATTCTGATTACTAGCAATAGGTTGAGAGTCCACTGGCGCTGTCCCTTGCATGGGAGCAGGCGCTACACTCTCAACATCATCAGCTACCGCTCGGTTGGGATTGGGATCCATTACTATAAGTAAACACATTTTTAACTATCAGAAATCACCACACTATCAATAAACACATAATGGCATGTATAGCTAAACCCGAACGTATTACGGTAGTCCTAGAATCGACTAAACCGTAGCTCTGATATCAATAAAATTGTAACGCCCCGTACTCGAGACCGTTTCCGGAGTCGAACACGAGGTGTTAACGGACTTAATTCATTTACTTACGTAGTTCATTTTAAAATTTCGGACAAGTCGGCTAATCGCATCACAGTCACTTTAAAATCATATCTCGAGTTCAAACTCAAAACGGATTCTATAAATTTTTCCTTAAACTAGACTCATATATCCATCTACAAATTGTTTTCTAGAATTTTGGTCAAGCCAATTAGTACAGTTTATTAGTTAAAGTCTCCCTGTTTGAGGTTCGACTACTCGACCTTCATGCATTACGACTTAGATATCTCCACATACGACTTCAATACTTATTCCGTTTGTTTCTAGTCTTGAAAAAGGAATCTATACATATAAAGAATGACTTCTAATTATCTCGGTTAATTTATGGTAAAATTTCAAAGTCGAACAGGGATCCGAAAATGCTCGCCCTGTTTCCAAAACTTAAACATCTCATAAAATACGGCTTATATGGTTGTTTCGTTTCTTTCATATGAAAATAGACTCATCAAGATTCGATTAAATAATTTATTCACTATTTAATTCCATTCCTACTATTTTTAGTGATTTTTCCAACTTACGTCACTGCTGCTGTTAGCATCGATTTTAGGGTAAATTTTACCTATTTCATAATTTTCCATGAATCAAATAGTAAATTGACATACATTATTATCAAGGGTAATCCCGATTAGCCATGACGTACGTAGCACCAATAGGACCATGATTGGCCATTCCAATGGCTAGTCATTACCAAACATTTCCACACCACTTAATAACCATATCACAAGACCATAATGTTATACTTCGAAATATACGAGCCATTTTCGCATGGCTATACGAATACACATTACGAAAGGGTACTTAATTAACAGCAAGGGTCAGCCCTATACATGCCATTTTCAAAATTGAACTAAAAGAGTACCAAACGTGGCTTAGATAGTGTGGATGACTTCGACTTTGACACTCCCGAGTCCGATAGCTGACGAACAAAATCTATAAAACAGAGAATCAAAGTAACTGAGTAAGCATTTTAATGCCTAGTAAGTTCAAGTAATGAAATCATTCACGACTAAGGTATAACGTTCATATGACTACATGAATAATTGCATATATGCATGTTCTCAAATCATACTTACTTCATGCTTCAACCATTATATTCATACACAGGGAATCAAACCTAACTAGAGGTCGGAAGTTCGTTAATCAATTGAGTAAATACTATTTAAAAGGAATCAACCTTTCAGATGCATATACGAAACATACCTTATCGTTTGGATTTTATGTGCGTATTAATTGAAATTATTACAGCAATATCGCTCACTTCCAAACCCAAGTACCTTGAGGATTTGGCGGATATAACAACTTCGCACAAATGCCTTCGGGACTTAGCCGGATATAGTCACTAGCACAAATGCCTTGGGACTTAGCCGGATATAGTTAATAGCACAAATGCCTTGGGACTTAGCAGGATATAGTCACTAGCACAACCGCCTTGGGACTTAGCAGGATATAGTCACTAGCACCATGCCTTCGGACTTAGCTTTGGATGTCATCCGAATAATCATGCACATATATCGATAAATCATGACACATCCATATTTCATTTTCATTACTAAAGCTCAAACACAAGACACTTATCAAACCTTACCAATTTCGGCTCAATAGCCATATACAAAGAGCATGATTTCGAGTGGCTTTATAACATGATCTCTTTACACATTATCGGATACCCGTCATAGGTATAAACTAATCACCTTAATATATCATTCAAGTAAAGTCATTATAACTCCGTTTATTCGTTATGCTTATATGTCATGACTTAATCAAATCATAAACTAAGTTTCATTACTCAAAGACTTACCTCGGATGTTGTCAAACGACTTCAACGGCTATTCAATTACTTTTTCCTTCCCTTTATCGGATTTAGTCCCCCTTTGCTCTTGAGCTTAAGTTCAACAAATTTTAAACTAGTCATTAATCGACTATTCAAGTATTACTTTCAGAATATAATACATATAGATTCGACTTTCACACATATAGATTATAGTAAGCTTTATAAAAATCAATAAATAATTCATTAGCAAATTTTCATTAATGTTTACAATATAATTACAATTTCCCTATAAGCTTACTTCCTGAGCAACAGTCACTAAAGTTTTTATAACTGGAGCTACAAAACTCCAAATCAATTGCCGTAAATGTTTCTTGATAGAAGACTCATTTATCTATTATTCATAAAATTTTAAAAATTTTTAGTTTAGCCCAACAATACCAGATTTTTCTTAAAGTTCACCTTGTTTCACTGTTTGACTAAACTGACTACTCTTCACTACGAAACAAACTTCTCATTGTACAGAATTCAAAATATATTCTCGTTTATTTCATTTGAAACTAGACTCATTAAGGAGTCTAAGCATATAAATTTTATCTTAGGGCCATTTTTTTACAATTTATACTGATTTTATAAAAACAGAATAGGGAATCTAGTAGTCATTTTGACTCAGCCCCACAATACTTCAAATATCTCAAGATCGGTAACTCTTTTGTTTTTATAGTTTCTTTTGTAAGAAACTAGACTCTTCAAGCTTTAATGACATAATTTATTCAGCTTCTAACTCAACTCCTACAAATTATGGCGATTTTCTAAAATCACCTTCTCTCTCGTCCCCAAGCAGATTATTACCAAATCAAATACTAACATTTGCATTTCACCTCAATAGCTAGCTTAGCAAACCTTAATTTAACATATAATTGTTCATAACACAATCAAAGCATCCTCTCCATTCCATCAATTCAAAACACATACATTGCCCAATAATATCCAAAATCATATTCGGCCTTAGTACACAACTTGTTAGCCGATTTTTCTCCATTTAGCAACTAATGCACATATGTGCTCATTTGTTAGACTCTACTTCACCTAACTACCAATTTTTTTTCATCCAAATAACATGAACAACACCATTTCTTGAACATTTTCTCTTAACCGATTACTCATGTTACCAACAAGATTCAAAATTTGGACATGGGCTAACTAAGGGACTTAGTAACTAGCTTAATACACTCAACAATTTCAAAAGCTACCATGAATTACATACCTTATTTATACATAAATTTTCAAGGATTTCAAAGTACTTACCTCTTCCTAAACATCAACCAAGCTGAACATGAAACAAGGGAACTCTTTTCTTCTCCCACCCTCAAGTCACGGTAAAGGAGGAACAAGGAGGAGACAACTTTTGTTTTTTTCCTCCCACTCACCTCATGTTCTATTATTCTTAATTCATTATTTTATTGTGTAACATAAAATTATTAGCACAAAATAATTATAATATGCTTTAGTCCATAACATGGCCGGCCACCATCTAGAATTTGGCCAATTTGACATGCAAGTACAAGCATTTTCTATCATGCATCAATAGGCCACTTTAACATTTGCCTAGCACATTTCTAAATTTTCTCACACAAGTCCTATTTAATAAAATTCACTTACAATTAACAAAATTCAAACACGAAATTTTCACACATGCATATATACATATAATAAGCATCAAATATGTCGGTTAATTATTTTTATGACTCGGTTTTGTGGTCCCAAAACCACTTTTCGACTAGGGTCACATTAGGGCTGTCACAATGTGGGTCCTAAATCTCATACTACTTCAGCGGCTAGTGTGGGAAATACGAGATTTGTTAAGCCTGAGTGCCAGCGGTGTGGCAGAAATCATTTTGGCCCATGTAGAGCGAATAAATGTTTTCGGTGTCGTTCTCCGGATCATTTTATTAAAGATTGCCCAGAGAGAGCTGAGAAAGAAAAATTTCAGAATGTAAAAGCTAGTGGTGCAGACTCGAGGGGAAGATATTCGAGAAAAGCTGGAAATGAAGCAAGCAGCAAAAATGTAGCTAGGGATTTAGCAGCTAAATCTGAAGTAGGGGCTCCAACTAGAACTTATGCTATAAAGGCACGTGAAGATGCTTCATCACCCGATGTGATTACTGGTTGAACCAGACAAATTAGAGGCATTATCTAGTATGATTTCTTCGATGTCGGCTCAGAGATATTTGAGAAATGGTTATGAAGCTTATTTAGCTTATGTAATTAATACAAAAGAAGTTTAAAAGAAAGTTGAATCAGTGCCGGTTGTGTGTGAATTTGCCGACGTATTTCTAGAAGAATTGCCGGGTTTGCCTCCAGTCAGGGAAGTAGAATTTGGTATTGATTTGATTTCGGGAACAGCTCCGATCTCGATTGCTCCAAATAGAATGGCACCAGTAGAGTTGAAAGAATTAAAGTCACAGTTGCAAGATTTGACTGATAAAGGCTTTGTGAGACTGAGTTTTTCACCTTGGGGTGCTCCCGTGTTATTTGTGAAAAAGAAGGATGGTTCTATAAGATTATGTGTGTAATATCCTGATTTTGGGCCTAGTCGGAATAGTGGTTTCGTGACCACAAAATCCGAGATAAAAATAATTATTTTATGATTATTTTTAGGCCTATGATATGATTGCATGATTGTGTGAAAATTTGGTGAAGAAATTTTATGCATAAAGTGCTTAAATTGAAATTAGGGACTAAATCGAATAATTTGCAAAACTTGCATTCTAGAAGTTTCTAGTATGAAATTGTTTTGAAATATTAATTAGAAGGTCTTAAATAGCAATTTTACCAATTTCTAAGTCTATGGACAAAAATTGGACATGGATGGAATTTTTGGAAAGTTTAGTAGTAAGGGCATTTTGGTCATTTAGGGGTAAAAAGAATTAAAATACAAAATTAAAGGCCAATTTTGCTCATCTTCAATCCCATGGATGAAATATAGCAAGGAGAAACCATGGCTAGGGTTTTTCAAGCTTTCAAGCTCGATTATAAGTCCGTTCTAGTCTCGTTTTTAATGATTTTTACGTTTTTGGAGTCTTGGTAGCTCGATTTAGCTTATGCTAGCAATAATTTAACCTAGGGTTTATATTTGGAAAAATACCCACAGGTGAAATTTGTGTATTTTAGTGTTTTATGATAGAACATGAGGTTTTAAATTATGTTAGACAACTTGTGCTACTCGATTTTAAGGGGAAACGAGCAAAAGGGCTTAATCGGTAAAAATACCTAATAGTCATAAGTACATGTTAGAGTGAGAATTTGATGTTACCATAGAAGGGAAAAATGATTAGCATGTCATAAAATATAAGAAAACAGGTTGAAGTTTGATTTACGAGCTTTGGGGCAAAAGTGTAAATATGCAAAAGTTTAGGTGCAAAATTGTAATTTTACCAAAATATGATTTTGGGTCAATTTGTATAATGTGAGTCCTAATTAGACTATATTTTAAATGATAGAGCAAGGAAAACGAAAATTCGGGCTAAAATGGGGAAAATACCAAGTTGTGGACGAAATGGTAAAAGTAGCCATTTTCGCATACGAGGTAAGTTCATATGTAAATGTTGGTAACATAGTTATTATTTTAAATGTTTTAATGTTATTTAAATGATATGATAATTATTATGAAATATCATACTTGTGACAATTGTTTCATAATATGTCAAATTATGTGATATACTTGGAAAATGTGAAATACTATCGAGTATCGGTATCAGCATTCCTAGAAGATGGTTGAGACACATGATTGGGAAAAAGGTCCCGTTGAACCTTAGGAATGGATTAGGATACAAGTGAAACGTCACTAGGACATTTGGGCATCCGAACTCGTTGAGTTGAGTCCGAGTTCACTTATGGATGCGAATGTCCGAACTCATTGAGTTGAGTCCGAGTTCGAGAGATGTAACTAGGCATCCGAGCTCGTTGAGTTGAGTCCGAGTTCACTTATGGATGTGAACACCCGAGCTTGTTGAGTTGAGTCCGAGTTCACTTATGGGCGGGTTACATGGTAGCTTGGCTACATATGTGGCACTTATGTGCAAACTTTCCATGTATCCGAATTATATTCCGATGTGTTCAACGGGTAAAATTCTACTCAAATGGAGGAATACTCGAGATGAAAGGGACGTATTGGTAAGTGTTGTGAAATGGATAGTTTGAACAGGTATGTACTTAACCCTAGGGTTGAAAACTCGATATAACAACAATATGGTAAGATGATAAATGAAAATGTGATATGAATGTCTTGGTGATGATTATGCAAATGATGTTTTATGTTTGATTATATGGTTATGTTACTTGCTATTTGCATGTGAACTTACTAAGCATTTATGCTTACTCCCTCCTTTTCATTCCTTGTAGTGTTGACAAGCCAGCTCGGAAATCGGAAACGTTCGGAGGCACGCTCACACTATCCGTATACCATCTGGGCATAATGGCTTGTATATTTTAAGTATGGCATGTATAGCATTATAATCATTTTGTATATATGGTCTTATGATATGGTTATTGAGTGCTATAAAAATGCTTGGTAATGATTAGCCATTGGAATGGCTAATTATGACCATATTTGGTGTTATGTATGTCAAATTGCTAGCTAATCCATGGAAACCCTGAAATAGGTAAAATTTACCATAAAATAGATTCAGACAGAAGTAGTGACATGAATTTGAAAAATCACTAAAAATAGTAGAAATTGAATTAAATAATGAATAAGTTATGAAATCGAAGCTTGATGAGTCTATTTTCATATGGAAGAAGCAAAACAGGTATATAAGCTATATTTTATGAGATGTTTAAATTTTTGTGAAACAGGGCCAAAGCGATTTCTGGATCCCCTGTTCTGACTTTGGAAACTCACCATACATTTTTCAAAGATAATTAGAAGTCATGATTTATATGTACAGATTTCTTATTGAGTCTAGTTTTATTAGAAATAAACAGCATAGTCATTGAAACTCATGCAGGAGATATCTGATTCGTAATACACAGAGGTCGAGCAATGAACCCTAAAACAGGGAGACTTTAACTAATAAACTGTACTAATTTGCTTGACCAAAAATTCTATAAAAAAATTATTAAATATATATATGAGTCTAATCTCAGGGAAAATTTATGGAATTGGATTTCGAGTTTCGTAACTCAAGATATGAATTTTTAAGCGACTATAATGCAGATTGTTAGCTTGACTAAAAATTTTAAAAATAAATTGTTTGAGCTGTTTAAGTAATGAATTAAGTCTATTAACACCTTGTGTTCGACTCCGGTGACAATCTCGGGTATGGGGTGTTACATTTAGTGGTATCAGAGTAGGTTTAGTCGGTTCTCGGACTAACCTAGCATGTGTAAAAGTTTAGCTATACATGCCACTGATCTGTGATAGTGTGATGTCTTCCGACGCGTATGAGTACCGTCTTATTTAGACAGGGTACTCTCCAACCGAGTTGCGCCGACCATGTTCAATGTTATGTGAAGGTATTTGAATAAAATTATGATTATGATAAGTCTCGGTTCAGAAAAGTATGAATAAAAGTTTATGATACATATGTGATAAATATTCATATTTGCTTAATGCTCATATGATGTAGTGTATGTGGCTTACTTGATAAGATGAACGGAATAAATAGAAAGTAGTAGAGGTATGAATAAAAGTCATAATATTATGATACGAATGAAAATGTCCTTGTCTTGATTTGGATGTCGAATGTTGATGAATGCTAATGATATATAATTTTTATAAGATAAAGGATTATAATGAAATGAACTTATCTATGTTAAATTGTTGGACTGAATTATATGATTGTAATGATATGTACACGATGATGCACAAAATGAAAGTTGTGATTGTGATGCAAATATCTATGTTTGTTTGGCCTTATATGATGTCATGAGCATGAATTAAATTAATTAAATGAATGGATAAGTAAAGCTATCTAGAAAACATAGAATGTATGCATAAGTATATTGTCTAAATGGGACAATAGGAAAATTGGTGTAAGCCAACATGAATGAATGACATGATTTTGATGATGTTGCTATGATGATGGGAGTTGTGTCATATGTGTATGTATAAGAAAGTCGAGTCAGAGGTCCTACAACCCCTCCCCCTTACCAAAGTGGTACTTATAATGGAATTTCATGAGATTTGTTCCGGTTGAGAACCCAAAGAGTTCAGTGATAGAATAATTATAAGTATGATCAGAGATTGAAAATGAGCTGATAAGTAAAGCGAGCCGATAAAAGTATCGGATTGATATAAAGATTATTGGAATTATACCTTGTCCCGAGTTAGAGAAGGAATTCTCTTTGGTAAATCGAATTACTCGTGTGCAAGGTCGAGAAAAGTGTAAATTGAAATTTATTCAAAACTGGCATTCTTTAGTGAATGGTTTAATATGAAATTTGTGAAGGCAGAACTAGTTGGGGAAATGATATTTGAAATGTGAACTATCTGAGTGTGACAGTTATGACTGGACAGATTTAGCAGTCTCTTTTAAGATGTTCTATGTGTTCACCCGTTCTCAGAAATATTTCTATGGCTATTGATCTTCGAAGAAATTCTTGTTATATGGGAATGTCTTCTAATTCGGTGTTGGATGAAAGCATTGGTAGTCCTGACTGGTTTATCATTTATATTGCTCTATTTCATCGGGTATTCTATTTCATTTCGTCTGATAAGAATTGATAAGAGAATACATATGATATTATGATTCTGTTTCTTCTACTTGATGCTTCATCTGATATATACGTATGGGAAGATATATTGTTCTTGTTATATTTGATTCCAGTGGGATTAAATGATGTTTTCTTTTGGACTTTCTTTCTTTGAAGAATTATTGGGGTATTCTGTATTTTCTCTATGAGTTTGGTTTTCGATTCTCTGGCATAGTATCGTATCTTGGGTTTCTTTATCCTTAATCTCTTTATTCTGGATTTCTTTATTCTGGGTTTCTCTATCTTGGATTTCTTTATTCGGTTTTCTTGTTATCTTTGTTCCATAATTTGTCAATTATGACTCGTGTTTGAAGTGCGTTCTTCAGCTCATGATAATCATGTCAAATATGACTATACTTCTAATTTGATCTTGGTAATGTGGTGATTTTAGTATTGGGGTTTTTCTAATTTACGTAAGGATTTGACATCAGTAAAGGCATAAGTGATAAAAGCACGAGTTTCAGTCGGTATGGTGAATTATTTATTTGAAAGATTTCATGTGACAATTATGTTAGGATTATTTTTCTCAAGTCTGATATTATAATTTCATTTTTGTACTGATAAAAGAGTAAATTGTCTGAACGAGAAGTGTATATTTATTAGAAAGAGTTGGATATTAGTTAAAATCACTACGAATGATAAGGTTTTCGTCTTGTGAAAGCTGAAAAGTTTATTACATGTTGACAAAGTTTGGATAGATGAGAATATTGGTAACTGAAGTGTCTGAACTAGACTAGTCTACATTGAGTAAAGACTTCCTGACTTTCAGTAATGTACTGTTGTATGAATTGTGATGTGTTTCAAGATAGTGAGGTAATGTGATAGTTTAGAGCATCCAATGTTACATAAAATCGGAGTTGTTAAAGGGGTTAAAGCCGAGTAGTGGGATCTATCAAAATTATCCTTGTCAGTGTTGATATTGGGATGGAAATGAGAAGGATTATTCTTGAGGCCATACCAGAATTATTTCTATGGCGAAAAGAGTAAAATGTGATGTATCCTATTGTTAAATGTTTGGCGAGATCTATAAATCATATCGGTATTGAATGAATTTCTACTCATCAGATTTATGGAATTTCAGGTCTCTTTGATTGTTGGATTTCTTGGAATTCCAATCTCCATTAATCAAGTTAAGATCCGGGTTTTATGTCATGATATCATGGGAAACTGAGAAGGGTTGAAAATTTAAGAACAGTTGAGAGTTGAGACTGTAAGCTTTCAGATCATATGAGAAATTGAAGAGATGTATTAGAGGTACAGTCTAAGTGAAAGTTCTTTGGCACCGAATATGAGATTAAAAGTGAAGACCACTTTTACGGTAAGATTTTCGGGACGAAAATCCCTAAAGGGGAGAGTTGTAATATCCCGATTTTGGGCCTAGTCGAAATAGTGGTTTCGTGACCACAAAATCCGAGATAGAAATAATTATTTTATGATTATTTTTAGGCCTATGATATGATTGCATGATTGTGTGAAAATTTCGTGAAGAAATTTTATGCATAAAGTGCTTAAATTGAAATTAGGGACTAAATCGAATAATTTGCAAAACTTGCATTCTAGAAGTTTCTAGTATGAAATTGTTTTGAAATATTAATTAGAAGGTCTTAAATAGCAATTTTACCAATTTCTAAGCCTATGGACAAAAATTGGACATGGATGGAATTTTTGGAAAGTTTAGTAGTAAGGGCATTTTGGTCATTTAGGGGTAAAAAGAATTAAAATACAAAATTAAAGGCCAATTTTGCTCATCATCAACCCCATGGCCGAATATAGCAAGGAGAAACCATGGCTAGGGTTTTTCAAGCTCTCAAGCTCGATTATAAGTCCGTTCTAGCCTCGTTTTTAATGATTTTTACGTTTTTGGAGTCCTAGTAGCTCGATTTAGCATATGCTAGCAATAATTTAACCTAGCGTTTATATTTAGAAAAATACCCATAGGTGAAATTTTTGTATTTTGGTGTTTTATGATAGAATATGAGGTTTGAAATTATGTTAGACAACTTGTGCTACTCGATTTTAAGTGAAAACGAGCAAAAGGGCTTAATCGGTAAAAATACCTAATAGTCATAAGGACATGTTAGAGTGAGAATTTGATGTTACCATAGAAGGGAAAAATGATCAGCATGTCATTAAACATAAGAAAATAGGCTGAAGTTTAATTTACGAGCTTTGGGGCAAAAGTGTAAATATGCGAAAGTTTAGGGGCAAAATTGTAATTTTGCCAAAATATGATTTTGGTTCAATTTGTATAATGTGAGTCCTAATTAGACTACATTTTAAATGATAGAGTAAGGAAAACTAAAATTCGGGCTAAAATGGGGAAAATACCAAGTTGTGGACGAAATGGTAAAAGTAGCCATTTTCGCATACGAGGTAAGTTCATATGTAAATGTTGGTAACATAGTTATTATTTTAAATGTTTTAATGTTATTTAAATGATATGATAATTATTATGAAATATCATACTTGTGACAATTATTTGATAATATGTCAAATTATGTGATATACTTGGAAAATGTGAAATACTACCGAGTATCAGACAACATTCCGTAGAAGATGGTTGAGACACATGATTGGGAAAAAGGTCCCGTTGAACCTTAGGAATGGATTAGGATACAAGTGACACGTCAGTAGGACATTTGGGCATCCGAACTCGTTGAGTTGAGTCCAAGTTCGAGAGATGTAACTAGGCATCCGAGCTCGTTGAGTTGAGTCCGAGTTCACTTATGGGCAGGTTACATGGTAGCTTGGCTACATATGTGACACTTATGTGCAAACTTTCCATGTATCTGAATTATATTCCGATGTGTTCAACGGGTAAAATTCTACTCAAATGGAGGAATACTCGAGATGAAAGGGACTTACTGGTAAGTGTTGTGAAATGGATAGTTTGAACAGGTATGTACTTAACCCTCGGGTTGAAAACTCGATATAACAACAATATGGTAAGATGATAAATGAAAATGTGATATGAATGTCTTGGTGATGATTATGCAAATGATGTTTTATGTTTGCTTATATGGTTATGTTACTTGCTATTTGCATGTGAACTTACTAAGCATTTATGCTTACTCCTCCTTTTCATTCCTTGTAGTGTTGACAAGCCACTTTCGAAATCGGAAGCGGTTTGAGGCACGCTCACACTATCCGTATACCATCTTGGCATAATGGCTTGTATATTTTAAGTATGGCATGTATAGCATTATAATCATTTAGTATATATGGTCTTATGATATGGTTATTGAGTGGTATAAAAATGCTTGGTAATGATTAGCCATTGGAATGGCTAATTATGATCATATTTGGTGTTATGTATGTCAAATTGCTAGCTAATCCATGGAAACCATGAAATAGGTAAATTTTACCATAAAATAGATTCAGACAGAAGTAGTGACGTGAATTTGAAAAATCACTAAAAATAGTATAAATGGAATTAAATAATGAATAAGTTATGGAATCGAAGCTTGATGAGTCTATTTTCATATGGAAGAAGCAAAACAGGTATATAAGCTATATTTTATGAGATGTTTAAATTTTTGTGAAATAGGGCCAGAGCAATTTCTAGATCCCCTATTCTGAATTTGGAAATTCACCATAAATTTTTAAAAGATAATTAGAAGTCATGATTTATATGTACAGATTCCTTATTGAGTCTAGTTTTATTAGAAACAAATGGCATAGTCATTGAAACTCTGTACAGGGAGATATCTGATTCGTAATACACAGAGGTCAGAGCAGTCGAACCCTGAAATAGGGGAGATATTAACTAATAAACTGTACTAATTTGCTTGACCAAAAATTCTATAAAAACAATTAGTAAATAGATATATGAGTCTAGTCTCAAGGAAAATTTATGGAATTGGATTTCGAGTTTCGTAACTCAAGATATGAATTTTTAAGCAACTATGACGCAGATTGTTAGCTTTACTGAAAATTTTAAAAATAAATTGTTTGAGCTGTTTAAGTAATGAATTAAGTCTATTAACACCTCGTGTTAGACTCCGGTGACAGTCACGGATACGGGGTGTTACAATGTGTTGACTATCAGTATTTAAACAAGATGACAATAAAAAACAAGTATCCGTTGCCAAGGATAGATGATTTGTTTGATCAGCTAAAAGGAGCGACATTGTTTTCAAAGATTGACTTGAGATTTGGGTATTACCAGCTGCAAGTAAAAGAGTCGGATGTGCCTAAAACTGCTTTTAGAACAAGGTGCGGGCATTATGAATTTTTAGTTATGCCATTCGGGTTGACAAATACTCCTGCTGTGTTTATGGATTTAATGAATCGCATATTTCGGCCATACTTGGACAAATTTGTTGTGCTGTTTATAGATGATATTTTAATTTATTCAAAAGATGAGACAGAGCATGCTGAGCATTTGAGGATAGTTTTGCAAACTTTGAAAGATAAGCAGTTGTATGCTAAGTTTAGTAAAAGTGAATTTTGGCTCTGGGAAGTTGGATTTTCGGGTCATATTGTTTCTGGTGATGGTATACGGGTTGATCCTAGTAAGATTTCAGCCATTGTTGATTGGAAACTACTGAAAAATGTTACCGAGGTTAGAAGTTTCTTGGGGCTAGCTGGGTATTATCAGTGGTTTGTAAATGGATTTTCTATAATTGCTGCTCCTATTACTAGACTACTCCGAAAGAATGTTAAATTTGAATGGACGGAAGAATGTCAATAGAATTTTGAAGAATTGAAAAAGTTATTAACTGAAGCACCAATGTTGGTACAACTCGAATCAGGTAAAGAATTTGTGGTGTATATTGATGCTTCTCGAAATGGCTTAGGATGTGTACTTATGCAAGAAGGAAAAGCGGTGGCTTATGCTTCGAGGCAGTTAAAATCTCACGAAAGAAATTATCTGACTTATGATTTGGAATTGGCTGCTATAGTGTTTGCTTTGAAGATTTGACGACATTATTTGTATAGTGAAAAGTGCTGAGTATATACCGACCATAAAAGTCTTAAGTACTTGATGTCACAAAAAGACTTGAATTTGAGACAGCGAAAATGGTTGGAGTTATTGAAAGATTACGAGCTTGTTATTGATTACCATCCGGGAAAAGTGAATGTGGTTGCCGATGCTTTAAGCAGAAAATTGCTATTTGCTTTGAGAACTATGAACACTCGGTTAAAGATATCAAATGATGGTTCGATTCTAGCAAAGTTAAGAGCAAGACCGATGTTTTTACAAGAGATTTCTGAAGCTCAGAAAATTGATCAAGATTTACAAGCCAAGAGAAAGCAGTGTGAAACTGATACGAGATCAGATTTCAGAATCGGTTCTGATGGTTGCTTGATGTTTAAAAATCAGATTTGTGTACCGAAAAATGATGAGTTGATTCAAAAGATTTTGCATGAAGCACATAATGGTTGTTTGGCGGTTCATCCGGGCAGTACGAAAATGTATAATGACTTGAAGAAAATGTACTGGTGGAGTGGAATGAAAAGAGATATTTTCGAGTTTGTATCAAAGTGCTTTGTTTGTCAACAAGTGAAAGCTGAACACCAAGCACCTTCGGGATTACTCCAGCCTATCATGGTTCCTGAATGGAAATGGGATCGGATTACTATGGATTTTATATCAGGGTTGCCGTTAACTCCGGGGAAGAAAAATGCCATCTGGGTAATAGTCGACAGACTGACTAAATCAGCTCATTTTATTCCGGTATGTACGGATTATTCTCTTAATAAGTTGGCTAATTTGTATATCCGTGAGATTGTTAGACTTCATGGAATACCTTTGTCAATCATTTCGGATAGAGATCCGAGATTTACTTTACGGATTTGGCAAAATTTGCAAGAGGCATTAGGTACAAAGTTAAATTTCAGCAATGCCTTTCATCCACAAACTAATGGACAATCAGAGAGAGTAATTCAGATTCTTGAAGACATGCTCAGATGTTGCGTATTGGAATTTCAAGGTAGTTGGGAAAGGTACTAACCGTTGGTAGAATTTGCTTATAATAATAGTTATCAGACGAGTTTGAAGATGGCACCTTATGAAGCATTGTCTGGTCATAAATGTCAGACGCCATTGTATTGGACTGAACTCAAGGAAAATCAGATTTATGGAGTTGATCTAATAAAAGAAATTGAAGAAAAGGTGAAAGTGATTCGAGATTGTTTGAAAGCTGCTTCAGATAGACAAAAATCTTATGCGGATTTGAAGCGGAGGGAAATCGAGTTTCAAGTTGGTGATAAGGTATTTTTGAAAGTGTCTCCATGGAAGAAAGTCCTTAGATTTGGACGGAAGGGCAAGTTAAGTCTGCGTTTTATTGGACCATATGAAATAATTGATAAAGTTGGATCGGTAGCATATCGGCTAGCATTACCACCTGAATTAGAGAAGATTCATGATGTGTTCCACGTATCTATGTTACGTCGGTATCGTTTGGATCCTTCACATATAATTTCATCAACAGAAATTGAACTACGACCGGATATGACTTACGAAGAAGAACCGATTAAGATTTTAGCTCGAGAAGTCAATCAATTAAGAAATAAAAGTGTCGCTCTCGTGAAAGTATTATGGCAAAAGCACAGGGTAGAAGAGACGACATGGGAACTTGAAGAAACTATGAGAAACCAATACCCACACCTGTTTATCGGTAAGATTTTTGAGGACGACAATTCTTAAAGGGGGAGAGTTGTAATATCCCGAATTAAGGCCTAATAGGAATGGTGGTTTTGTGACCACAAATCCGAGATAGAAATAGTTATTTTATAATTATTTTGATGTTTATGATATGATTGCATGATTGTGTGAAAATTTCTTGATGAAATCCTATGCCTAAAGTGCTTAAATTGAAATTAGGGACTAAATCGAATAATTTGCAAAACTTGCATTCTAGGAGTTTTTAGTATGAAATTGTTTTGGAATATTAATGAGGAGGTATTAAATAGAAATTTGTGCAATTTCTAAGTCTATCGACAAAAATTGGACATGGATGGAATTTTTGGAAAGTTTAGTAGTAAGGGCATTTTGGTCATTTAGTTATTAAAATGAATTAAAAACAAAATTAAAAGCCAATTTTTGTCCATCTTCTTCATTAGGCGAAAATTTCAAGGGTTCTCCATAGTTAGGGTTTGTTTCAAGCTTCCAAGCTCCATAGTAAGTGATTCCAAGCCCCGTTTTTAATGTTCTTTACATTTTTGGAATCCCGGTAGCTCGATTAAGCTTATGCTAGCAATAATTCAACCTAGGGTTCATATTTGGAAAAATACCCATAGGTGAAATTTGTGTATTTTGGTGTTTGATGATAGAATATGAGGTTTTAAATTATGTTAGGCAACTTGTACTACTCGGTTTTAAGCGAAAACGAGTAGAAGGGCTTAATCGGTAAAAATACCTAATAGTCATAAGTACATGTTAGAGTGTGAATTTGATGTTGCCATAGAAGGGAAAAATGATCATCATGTCTTAAAATATAAGAATAAAGGATGAATTTTAATTCCCGAGCCTAGGGGAAAAAGTGTAATTATGCAAAAGTTTAGGGCAAAAATATAATTTTGCCAAAGTTCGTATTAAATGCTGTTTTGATGAATGTATGTATTAAATAAGATTAATTTGGAATTATAGATCAAGAGAAACGAGATTGAAGTCGCGATCGAGGGAAAAACAAAGTTTACGAAGAATAGGCTCGATTGTTAATAATTTTGTACTGAGGTAAGTTCATGTGTAAATGTAGTAACATAATTGTCATTTTAAGAAATTTAATGTTGTTTATATGATATGATGCTTATTATTATCATGAAATATTATGCTTTGTGTTTATTGTTGAATAATATGTAAATATGTGAATTGCTTGATGAGTATGAACTATCACCGAAGTATCAATTTCGATATTCCGTGGAAGACGGTAAAGATGTGTGATCGAGGAAAAAGCCCGTTTGAACCTTGGGAATAGATTAGAATACAAGTGACATGTCACTAGGATATTTGAGTTCCGAGCTCGTTGAGTTGTGTCTGAGTTCGTGAGATGTAACTAGGCATCCGAGCTCGTTGAGTTGAGTCCGAGTTCACTTATGGATGCGAACGCCCGAGCTCGTTGAGTTGAGTCCGAGTTCGCTTATGGGCGGGTTACATGGTAGCTTGGCTACATAAGTTTCGCAGGCTATTGAGTTTGTCTAGCTGCGGTTATGGCTCTTATGTTCATGAGATCCGCGTATTTGAATTATATTCCGATGTGTTCAACGGGTGAATCTTACGTGAACAAGAAGAAGGCCTAAAACGAAGGTGACATGTTGGTAAGTGTGGTAAATGAGAAAATTTGACAGGTATGTGCTTAAACCATCGAGTTGAAAAATTGGTATGATGAAATCGTAGAAAGATATTAAATGTAAATGAAACATGAATGTCTTGGTGTTGTTTATGCAAATGATGTTTTATGTGAGATTGTGTGATTATGTTACTTGCTATTTGCATGTGAACTTACTAAGCATTTGTGCTTATTCCCTCCTTTCCTTTCATTGTAGTTTTGACAAGCCGACTTGAGAATCGGGGTAGGTCGAAGACTCATTCACACTATCCGAAGGCTTAAATTGGTAAAATGGCTTGTGTATTTTGAATGTGGCATGTATGGCAAAACACTCACTTTGTGTAATTGATCTTATGATATGGCTATGGTTTGGTAAGAAAAGGGTTTGTAAATGATTAGCCATTGGAATGGCCAATCTAAGTCATATTTGATGTTATGTATGTTTAAAATGCTATTTAGTCCATGAAAATCCTTAGTAAAGTGAAATTTGCCATAAAATGAATCGACAAAGAAGATGATGTAAATTTGAAAAATCACTAAAAATAGTAGAAATGGAATTAAATGATGAGTAAGTTATGAAATTGAAGCTTTATTAGTTTACTTTTATATGGATTTAACAAAATAGGTATATAAATTATATTTTATGAGATATTTGAATTTTTGTGAAATAAGACCAGAGTGATTTCTAGATCCCCTGTTCTGACTTGAAAAATTCATCATAAATTGTACAAAAATAATTAAAGTTCATTCTTTATATGTACATATTACTTATTGAGTATAGTTTTAACATAAATAAACTTCATAGTCATTTAAGTTCTGTACAGAGAGATATCTGATTCGTAATATACAGAGGTTAGAGCAGTCAAACCCTGAAACAGGGGAGACTTTAACTAATAAACTGTACTAATTGGCTTGACTAAAAATTCTAGAAAAAAATTAGTAAATAGATATATGAGTTTAGTTTCAGGTAAAATTTACGTAATTGGATTTCAAGTTTCGGAACTGGAGATATGAATTTTTAAGCGACTGTGACGCAGATTGCTAGCTTGACTGGAAATTTTAAAAATAAATTGTTTGAGCTGTTTAAGTAATGAATTAAGTCTGTTAACACCTCGTGTTCGACTCCGGCGACGGTCTCGAGTACGGGGCGTTACAAAGAATGGATGAAAAATTCAAGCTTTCAAAACCCCTATTTTGCTGGTATTTTCAGTGGAGAGGAGGAAGGTTAAAAGATGATATCACTTTCTCTTTATTTTTATTTTATTTCTCGTCAAATTAGTCACCAACATTTTACCTAACTTTGACCCTACAATAATTTTTGTCTCCTTGATCAGCCACTAACATATTTATGGTCTATTTACTCAATAAAGACCCCTAATTATGGCTCTCTAGCTATTTAACAAATTTAGCTTGCAAAAAAAAACTTTTTCTCTTTATGTGATTTAGTCCTTTTTTGCAATTAAGCATGAAATCGTTAAAATTATTTCACCAAAATTTTTATGCAATCATATAAATATGCTATAACACATAAAATAATATTAAAAATAATTTCTCCCACCTCGAGTTAGTGGTTTCGAAACCACTGTTCTAATTAGGCCTAAAATCAGCTTGTTACATGGAGATTCGATGAACCAATGGGATGACCATGAAGTATACGAAAAATGGGATATTATGGAGAACTAAAAATCACTCATGTTAGAATTGCTTCAACGAAGAGACGAAACAATGAAAGAAATACATGAGAAACCTTTATCAACATCTGGATATCTAACCGAAACTCCTTGTGATTCGTATGACTATACATCTGAACAAGAAAGTCGGGAGCAAGAATTCCAAGCTAAATCGAAGAGAATCCAACAATAGTATCAATTAGAAGAATTTATTCGACAAAAGTCTCAAGCAAATACCCTGTTGGAAGAGGTTGTACATGATGTACCCAATTTCGATTTGAAGGACCAATGTATTAACGAAAATCATCCGTAATTAAATCTTTCATTAAATCTTAAATCTTGAAAGTCAACAAGAGTTTGGATCTGGAAATGGGAACTAATTGAATATAGCTGAAGATGTCTTCGATCCAATTAACATAAATGTAGACATAAAAGTAGATGTAGTAGTAGAATTAGAGGTAAAAGTAGAAGTAGAGGAGCTTTAACCATTTCTAAATAAAAGTGTAGACGAGTCAATACAGTTTATGGCCATAGTCAAAGAGGTGTCAGCAAAAGAAACCTAGGAGTTTATCTCATTCTCGTTCGATGATGAAGATAAATATCAGGCAACCAAAGCTTCTCGCGACATGGAGGAGAGAAAGCTCGAGCCAATAATACCTTGAAAAAAATTGGGGTTTGTGCGGATTCAGCACCAAGTGGCTTGTGATGTGGATGTTGCGCCGATCGAAGCTAAGGTGATATCATTGGAATTGACCGAGAGTACTAGTTCAGATTTATCGATAGTGGAACAAACGATGAATCAAAGTTTGAAACACCAGTTGGAAGTTCTTCGTTGGTGGCGATACAGATTGTCCCAACACCCAAAAAGGACTTCTCTGTTAGATTTTGTTTTATTTTAAATATTATTTTTTATTGTTTATTTTTATTGTATTATAATTATTTAATTATGTGTGTTATTTTCTTTTCATAGTAGTTTTCTTTTTGTCCAAGTTACTTCTCTTTTTGTCCAAGTTGCTTCTCTTTTTGTCTAACTCACTTCCTTTTTTCTTTGTGAGTTTCGGGAATATCCCCATTCATAGGTCTAAGATCCATATCTATGAATTGAAAAGTCCGAATGATCAACTTTGCAATCAGTTGTTAGTATCAATAGGTCTTCAAATCGTTCATTTGAAAAAATTGAAACCTTTCTATTTTCTTTTCACAGTAGTTGTGGAGTCCTTGAGGTGGATCAAGGTGATTAAGCACAAACCGAAGACTCTGACATGCTCTGAAAAGATGAAAAGACGAGTTTGCGAAGACTTCCAAGTTGTGTCGCACCATGCACCCCCTGTAACAGCTATTTTTTAATGGTACCAGAAATGACAGTTTTGAAACTCTGTATTCTGATAGTCATGTTAGTAAATATTATTTAATAATATTTATGAGTTTATAATAGTGTTTTATTGAATTTTGATCTAACAATTTTTTCTAATTGGTTAGTTAGTCAATGGTTTTAGAAAATGAGGTATCGAGACCTCGTTTTCATAAATTGAGCTGATAAATATTATTGTTGAATATTTGCAAAGCTATTATATAAGTGGATTGAAGTTTGGTCTGGAAATTTTGATGATCTGATAGTTAATTAAGGAAAATTGACTAAATTGTAAAAAATGTAAAAGTTAATTGCTATTGAATTTTATCAAATAAATGACTC
Source organism: Gossypium arboreum (assembly GCF_025698485.1). NCBI lineage: Eukaryota > Viridiplantae > Streptophyta > Magnoliopsida > Malvales > Malvaceae > Gossypium > Gossypium arboreum. Next base: position 50,238,869 of record NC_069082.1, read on the forward strand.
AAATAAAAAATTTTCAAGGTTCAAAATGGCAATTAAGCCATTTGAGTTTGAAGTGGACGGTTAGTGCCTTTCTTTTAAGGATTTTATATGTAAAATTATATTTAATTATTAAATAATATATGTTAATAGTAAAATAAAGTTAAAATCCATTACTTTTGTTCTTGTTTCTTAAACCTCTCACCGTACAAAACAAAGGGAGAAAGACTTGGAAGCCATTTTTAGAGCTTTAACATTTTACCATTTTCTTCTCCGTAAATGACAATTAATTCAAGCCCCTTTCTTGTATTTTTTATATTTTTGAGATCGTTGCAGCTTGGTCCAACTAACTCATATCTCTATTTTCAAAACTTCTAAAGTTTATAAATTTTTTAATTGATGGTTTTTGAGGTTTTTGATGTTTAATGGTAGGTTTTTAAGCATAGAAATGTAATAGGACTAAAATGTGAATATTTTAAAATTGATATGAGATTTCTATAATTATTGATAATAGAGGGCCATTTAAGGATGAATTTGAAATGGGTTTAAAAATCAGAGCTCAAATATGAAAGTTGTGTTAGTTTCGATATAGGGACTAAATTGAATAAAATTAAAAAATTAAGGCACATTTGAAAAATAAAATTGAATTAATTTACAATTTTCATAGGATGTTTTGAGATGTTTTAAATTTATTAATCTAATTAAATCATATTATAGATCGAGATTTGAAATAATCAGAAGAGAAACACGGAAAAAGGAAAATTTTCCTAAAAGTTCGTGGTCTCATATTTGTTGTCGATTTTGGTTCCTTAAGTTTCGCATGAGAATTAATTTATTAATGATTTTTTTATTGTTGTATTATTTAATCACTTGATAGTTTAATTGTTGTAATACAATAATTGTTGGCATCGAAAGAACTATAGTGCAAAGTACGATATATGTGGCTAATACGAATAGTTATATGATATGGAATGGTTATGAAAGTATCAATTGGTTTAAGTTACAAGTATATGGTTATTTGATATGTGTATGAAATTGTTCAACAGAATGAAAAAGATTGAATACGTGTTACAGGGCCCGTGTGAACTTAGTGAATAGCTAGGATACAAATGACATGTCATTAAGGTCTTTTATAGTAGGTATTATGTGCTGGTGGTGTATACCTTAACGATGGCTAAGATCTACATATATTGCTGTCTGATCCACAACTCGTGTGAGCATTATTTGTGACAGCCCAAAATTGACCCTAGTCGGGAAGTGGTTTCGGGACCACCAAACCGAGGTATAAAAATAATCTAATATTCATTTTGATGCCTATAATATGTGTTAATTCGTGTGTGACATTTTTGATGTTTTGATTTAGGGTTTTAAATGTGAATTTCACTAAAAAGGACCTAGTAGTAAACTTTGAAAATAGGATAGGGAAATGTGTGATGACTAGTTGATCATGCATGCAAAAATGAGGGGTTTGCATGTTAAATTTCCTAAACTAAAGCCTAGTGGCCGCCATGACAAAGATTATGGGCAAAACATGTCATAGACATGTTTTGTTGGTGCATCATGGGAGGAAACAATAAAATAAAAACTTAGTAATAAGAAATGAAAAAAAAAAGAGATCATCATTCATGTTCTTGCTAGCAAACTAGGAAGGAAAAGAGAGAAAGAAAAGCTTCATCCTTGGGTTCTTCTTGGCCGTTTGAAAGGAGAAAGGTTGAAGATATTCGGCCATACTTGCATCTAAGTTAAGGTATGTTTGATGATGTTCCATGAGATGCATGCATGTTTTAGTTGTTAGCTTGAGTTCTACCTAGCCCCATGGTCTAAATCTTGCTATGTGATAGAGATGATACTCGCCATGGATGTATCATTCTTGCTTGGTGTTGATGTTATGTTGATGAGATATTAAGTGATTTTTGAAAACCATGTTGAAATTTGATTAAGTGGGGTGAGTATGGTTTTCGGCTATAAAAGATTAATAAGGGTGATGGTTGTGTTTCATGCTAAACTTAGATAAATAATGGTAGTTTGCTTACATCTTGATATCTATGAGTTCCTTTCTTTGTTCTACCATAGACCCACGAAGTATATGTTTATGTAGTGTTGTTAGAGATTATGATAGAAGCTAATGAGTGAGAGTTTGATAGATACTATGAGGTTAAACTTCATGAGATTGTAAGCTTGTAAGTTGGATGATGAAATTCATGCTTTGTGAAGGTAAATGGTGTGGAAGGAGCATTCGCCATGATGAAAATATATGAGATAGTTATAATCAACTTGAGATTCGGCCCTTGCACCTACATGTATATATGTTGCACATGATGTATTGGTATGACATATATACTATCTCAAGGTATATATTTGCATATGATGATGTTTCGGTTATGAAATAAATGATGGATGCGTATTGAGTTACAATATGGAATGCGTTAGTTAGTAAAATGTATGCTGTTTTGTGTGGTATTAAGTGTATAATTGGCCTCAACATGGACATGCATATTCGGCCACATGAAGGGGGGGTGGTGTGCATGCATTCGGTTAGAGGCAAGCATATTGATGCCTATTCTTGGCTTGGAAAATTCGGCTAAGGAGAGTACTAACTAATGTGTTGAATTCGATTCGTGATTTCGTACACATGTGACTCTAATGTCTAATGTATATAAGGGCTAAGTACCTTGAGCTTCACTTTGATGTTTGAATGAATTGTATTGAATTGCTTGTTGTGATTAAAAATTGTGCATGACCATTGTGTATTTGATCTAAAGGATGGCCATATGACCATTTAAACTCCTTGTCATATTCGGCCATAAACTATCATAATGAGATTTTAATAAGTTAAATTTGTGTGAATTAGCTCAAGAGCTTAGAGGACCACAGTTGGATAAGGGAAAGGAAAAAGTGATCGAATAGCCGTCGAAATCATTCGACAACATCCGAGGTAAGTATTCGAGTAATGACCCTACTTGAATTATATTAAAATGATTTGTCATATTATGGCGGACAGCCGAATGTGCGTAGGGACTAAGTTATAAAGTCAATTGAAATCATGCTCTTTGTATGTGGCTATTGAGCCGAAATTGGAAAGGTTTGATAAATGTTTTGTGTTTGAGCCTTAGTAATGAGAATGAAATATGGATGTGTCGTGATTATTGATATATGTGTACATGAGCATTTGAATGATACCCGGCTAAGTCCCAAGGCTTTATGCTAGTGATTATATCCTGCTAAGACCAAAGGCATTCGTATGCGAAGTTGTTATATCCTGCTAAGACCAAGGCATTTGTGCAAGTTACCAAATCCGGTTAAGACCAAGGCAATTGTGCTTGTGGTTATATCCGCTAAATTCAAGAGACTCGGTTTGAAGGTGAGCGTTTTGGTGCTGTAATAAATTCAATTAATACGCTCGAAAAACCCATACGATAAGGTATGTTTACATGTGCATCGGAAAAGTCGATCCGTTTGAAATAGTATTCGTTCAATCGACTAACGAACTTTCGGCTCTTAGATAGGTTGATACCTTGTGTGTATATGTTGATGAAGTGTGAAGTAAGTATGATTATGAGAATGTGTATTAATAAAGTGATTCATTTAGCTATGTGAATGTAATACTTTAGTCAAAGCTGATTTCTTTACTTGGGACTTACTAAGCATTAAAATGCTTACCCCGTTGCTTTGGCTCTCTGTTTTATAGATTTTGCTCGTTAGCTATTGGATTCGGGATCATCGAAGTCGAAGTCATCCACACTATCAAAGCCCCCTTTTTGGTACAAATTTTGGTTGAACTTTGAAATGGCATGTATAGGACTACTTTTTCGTTTGTTGGTCATAGACCCCTTTGATTTTGTATAAATTTGGATAGCCATGCGAAAATGGCTTATATACACTTTGGCATGGTATCATAATCATTTTGTATGTTGTTCATTAAGAGGTATGGAAATGTTTAGAAACTATTAGCCATTGGAATGGTTAATCATGATCATTCCTTGTGCCATGTATGCTAAAAGGGCTAGTTGAATCAAAGAAATTATGAAGTAGGTAAAGGTTACCTTGAAAACAGTTGCTGACAGCAGCAGTGATGTGGATGTGAAAAATCACTAAAAATATTAGGAATGGAATTAAATAGTGAATAAATTATTTAAATTAACCTTGATGAATCTACTTTCATATGGAAGAAACGAAACTGTCATATGAGTTATATGTTAAGAGATATTACAGTTCTCGTGAAACAGGGCCAGAACGGTTTCTGGATCTCCTGTTTCGACTTTGTAAATTCATTGTAAATTAACCAGAGATAATTAGGAGTTATGCCATATATGTATAGATTCCTCTTTGAGTCTATTTTCTATAGAAACAAACTTCATCAGTATTGAATCCCTGTACATAGAGATATCCAAGTCGTAATGCGCGAAGGTCAGTGTAGTCGATCCCTGTAACAGGGGAGACTTTAACTAATAAACTGTACTAATTGGCCCAACCAAAAATTCTAGAAAAAAATTTTTGGATGGACATATGAGTCTAATTTCAGGGAAAAATTACGAAACTGATTTTCTAGCTTTGAAACTCAAGATATGATTTTTAAGGCGATAGTGACGCAGTAACCAGCTTGTCTGGAAAATTTTAAATGGACTGTGAAAATGATTAAGTCAAGTTTGTGTGCACCTTGTGTTCGACTCCGGTAACGGACTCGGGTACGGGGTGTTACAATTTTATTGGTATCAGAGCTATGGTTTAGTCAATTCTAGGACTACCGTAATGCGTTGGGTCTAGCTATACATGTCATTTTCTGTGATTATGTGATAGTGTGGTGATTTCTGACGTTTGAATTTGTGTTTATTTATAGTAATGGATCCCGATCCCAACCGAAGCGATAGCTGATGATGTAGAGAGTGTGGCGCTGCTCCGACAAGGGACAAGGCCGGCGGACTCTCAACCTGTTGCTAGCAATCCGAATGATGAGGCTAGGCAAGCTTTCTATAGCGTGATGAATGATTGGTTCAACCAATACATTCGAACTAACACAACTATTCCACAACCTCCATTCCCTACTAATACAACCCCAAGACCTACAATGCCTCCAAGAATCGACCAAATAAGGTCCAATAAGCCCCAATTGACGAATCGAAAACATGGGGCTCTGAATTTAAAGCTACGGATAGCGACGATGCCGAGCAAGCTGAATTTTGGTTGGACAACACTATCCGCACTCGATGAGCTATCTTGTACACCCGATGAATGCCTAAAGTGTACTATCTCCTTGCTACGTGATTCTGCCTACTATTGGTGGTGTACTCTGACTTTTGTTGTGCCCCGAGAGCAAGTAACTTGGGAGTTTTTCCAAACTAAGTTTCGGAAAAAGTATATCAGTCAGAGATTTATGGATCAAAAACGGAAGGAATTTCTTGAACTTAAACAAGGTTCCATGTCGGTTCTGACTATGAACGAAAATTTGTGAGGCTTAGCAGTGCACGCGCGAGAATGCATTTCTTCGAAGTGTGATGTGTAAACGCTCAAGATGGATGAATGATGATATAAAGTTGTATGTTGGCATTTTGGAAATCCGAGAGTTTGTGGCTCTTGTCGAGCGAGCGCAAAAGCCGAGGAGCTCGATATGGAGAAAAGAAAAGTGAAGTGGGAGCAAGGGAGTTTCAGAAGAGGTCTTGGGAAGCCCTTCCACATCATCAAAGAAATTTAGAGATGGCTTAGGCTGGTCTAGAGACACTTGGGCTTTTCTAGACGAGATCGCGATCGACCCCTGTGACCACACGAGTCACTTCGATCGCTAGTCTTTGGAAATGATCGTCGAGAGAGACGGAGTGCCGATGTGTGGCAAATGGCATTCGAAGTTGTAGATTCCGTGACCGCTCCTGTTACAAGTGCGGATCAGTTGACCACTTCATTAAAGATTGCCCAAGGTTGTCTGAACAGAATGTAGATCAGAGTGGGAAACCGGACGCTACCACTGCTCGAGGTAGACCATCTAGAAATACGGGCATTGCTGGTGGTGGTCAGAGAGGATCTAGAGATGCTACGACCAGATCCGAGGCTCGCGCTCCTGCTAGGGCTTATGCCATACGCGCACATGAGGATGCTTCCTCGCCAGATGTTATTACCGGTACTTTCACTCTCTTTGATACTAATGTGATTGCTTTGATTGACCCTGGTTCTACTCATTCTTATATATGCGAAACCTTAGCATCCAATAAGACTTTACCTATTGAGTCTACTGAGTTCGTAATTCGGGTGTCAAATCCCTTGGGTTGTTACGTGCTTGTCGACAAAGTGTGTAAGAAATGCCCCCTAGTAATTCGAGGTTCCTGTTTTCCGGCGGACTTGATGCTTTTGCCGTTCGATGAATTTGATGTTATTCTTGGTTTGGATTGGTTGACCGTGCATGATGCGGTTGTGAACTGCAAAAGCAAGACTATTGATTTGAGGTGCGCAAATAACGAGATGATCCGAGTTGAGTCTACGGACTTGAAGGGGTTGCCGGTAAATATCATCAATGTTGGCCCGAAATATGTAAGAAAAGGGTGCAAAGCATACCTTGCGTATGTACTTGATGATAAGGAGTTAGAAATAAAACCGAATCTGCTTGGGTGGTTTGTGAATACCGGATGTTTTTCCCAAGAATTACCGGGTTTGCCACTGCTCGGGAGATAGAGTTTGGTGTTGAGCTTGTACCGGACCACACCGATTTCGATAGCTCCGTATCGTATGGCACCAACGAATTAAAGGAGTTGAAAGCTCGATTGCAAGAGTTGGTGGATAGAGGTTTTGCTCACCTGAGTTTTTCACCTCGGGGTGCACCAAAGTGTTGTTTGTGAAAAGAAGGACGGAACCATGAGGTTGTGCATCGACTATTGTCGACTTAATAAAGTGACAATAAAGAACAAATATCCGCTATCACAGATCGATGATTTGTTCGATCAACTGAAGAACCTCGGTGTTCTCAAAATAGATTTGAGATCGGGCTATTATCGATTCTTGAATCCGAGATTCGGACATACCCAAAACCGCCTTGAGCGAGATATGGTCACTCGAGTTCTTAGTGATGCCGTTTGGGCTCACTAATGCCCTACGGTATTTATGGATTTGATGAATCGGATCTTGGACTATATTTGGATCGGTTCGTAGTTGTGTTCATTGACGACATCTTGGTCTATTCAAGAGATGAGACCGAACATGCGGAGCACCTAAGATTAGTGTTGCAAATATTACGAGATAAGCCGTTATATGCTAAGTTCAGCAAGTGTGAGTTCTGGTTAAGAGAGGTTAGCTTCTTGAGTCATGTGGTATCTGCGATCGGTATTCGAGTCGAATCAGAGCAAAATTTCAGCCATACTTAACTGGAAGCCTCCAAGAAATATTACCGAGGTTCGAGCTTTTTGGGACTTGCGGTTACTACCGACGGTTTGTAAAAGGATTCTCGATGATAGCCACACCCATGACGGCCGCTTGAAAGAGGTCAAGTTTGAATGGACGGAAAAGTGTCGAAAAGTTTCGATCAATTGAAAACTCATTTGACGGAAGCTCCAGATTAGTGCAGCCGAATCGGCAAAGAGTTTGTCATCTATAGTGACGCCTCCCTACTTGGGTTAGGTTGCGTATTGATGCAAGAAGGTCGAGTTGTGGCCTATCGTCCGAGACAATTAAAGCCACATGAGAAAAATTATCCGACCCATGATCTCGAATTGGTCGCCATCGTATTCGCCTTAAAGATATGGCGACATTACTTATTTGGTGAGAAGTGCCATGTGTATTCGGATCACAAAAGTCTCAAATATTTGATGACTCAAAGAGACTTAAATCTGCGACAAAGACGTTGGCTCGAGTTGTTAAAAGATTATGAGCTTGTCATTGATTATCACCCAGAAAGGCTAATGTGGTTGCGGACGCCTTAAGCGAAAATCACTTTGTTTGCTTTACGAGCTATGAATGTACACTTGTCTATTCTACCCGACAATGTGTTAATAGCCAATTAAAGGCCAAACCATTATTGACTCATCAAATTCGTAAAGCTCGTAAAGTTGACGATGAGTTGGTTGCAAAACGGGCCGAGTGTGTTCAACAAGGAATCGGAGTTTCAAATTGATGATGACGATTGTTTGAGGTTCGGTCGTCTCATGTGTTCCAAAGAATTCGGAACTTATTTCGATAATTCTGAACGAAGCCCATTGTAGCCGAATGGCAATCCACTCGGGGAGTACGAAGATGTACAACGATTTGAAACGTCGATTTTGGTGGCATGGTATGAAACGAGACATCTCCGACTTTGTTTCGAGATGTTTAATATGTCAACAAGTGAAAGCGGAACATCAAGTGCCTTCAGGGTTACTTCAGCCGATCACGATACCCGAGTGGAAATGGGATCGAGTCACAATGGACTTTGTGTCCGGACTGCCATTGTCAGCAAGTAAGAAGGATACGATTTGGGTTGTTGTTGATAGACCGACTAAGTCGGCTCACTTTATCCCGTGCGTCGGGTTTTCATTGGATAAACTAGCTGAATTGTACGTTTCTCATTGTGAGATTACACGGGTACCGATTTACATTGTGTCGATAGAGATCCGAGATTCACCTTGCGATTTTGGAAGAAATTGCAAGAAGCTTTGGGTACCAAGTTGCATTTCAGACCGCCTTTCACCCCAAACCGATGGTCAATCCGAGCGGATAATTCGAGATACTTGAGGATATGTTGAGATGTTGCATCCTCGAGTTCGATGGTTCATGGGAACGGTATTTACCTTTGATTGAATTCGCTTACAATAATAGTTTTCAATCAAGTATTAAGATGGCGCCTTACGAGGCCTTGTACGGCGTAAATGCCGTACACCATTGTTTTGGACCGAGCTCGGTGAGAGAAAAATTTTCGAGTGGATTTGATTAAAGATGCTTTGAATGAAAGTAAAAGTAATCCGTGAAAATCAAGATAGCCTCAGTTATCGGAAGTCGTCGCGGATCTGAAACGAAAAGACATTGAGTATCAGGTGGGAGATAAAGTGTTTCTTAAAGTTTTGCCTTGGAAAAAGATACTCAGATTTGGCCGTAAAAACAAATTGAGCACGAGGTTCATCGGGCCATATGAGATATCCGAACGAGTCGGTCCGATTCGTGATCGTTTGATTTTGCCCCCTGAACTTGAAAAGATTCATGACGTCTTTCATGTTTCGATGCTTCGACGCTATAGATCTGATCCGTCGCACGTAATTAGTCCATCAGAGGTTGAAATTCAAGCCGATATGAGTTATGAAGAAGAACCGATTCGTATCCTAGCTCGTGAAGTGAAAGAGTTGCGAAACAAAAGGGTTCCGTTAGTAAAAGTGTTATGGCTCAAACACGGGATGGAAGAAGCTACTTGGGAACCCGAGAACTCTATGAAAGAGCGTTACCCAAACCTATTTACGGTAAGATTTTCGGGACGAAAATTTCTTAAGTGGGGAGAGTTGTGACAGCCCAAAATTGACCCTAGTCGGAAGTGGTTTCGGGACCACCAAACCGAGGTATAAAATAATCTAATATTCATTTTGATGCCTATAATATGTGTTAATTTGTGTGTGACATTTTGATGTTTTGATTTAGGGTTTTAAACGTGAATTTCACTAAAAGGACCTAGTAGTAAACTTTGAAAATAGGATAGGAAATGTGTGATGACTACTTGATCATGCATGCAAAAATGAGGGGTTTGCATGTCAAATTTCCTAAACTAAAGCCTAGTGGCCGCCATGACAAAGAATTATGGGCAAAACATGTCATAGACATGTTTTGTTGGTGCATCATGGGAGGAAACAATAAAATAAAAAGTTAGTAATAAGAAATGAAAAAAAAAAAGAGATCATCATTCATGTTCTTGCTAGCCGAAACTAGGAAGGAAAAAGAGAGAAAGAAAAGCTTCATCCTTGGGTTCTTCTTGGCCGTTTTGAAAGGAGAAAGGTTGAAGATATTCTACCATACTTGCATCTAAGTTAAGGTATGTTTGATGATGTTCCATGAGATGCATGCATGTTTTAGTTGTTAGCTTGAGTTCTACTTAGCCCCATGGTCTAAATCTTGCTATGTGATAGAGATGATACTCGGCCATGGATGTATCATTCTTGCTTGGTGTTGATGTTATGTTGATGAGATATTAAGTGATTTTTGAAAACCATGTTGAAATTTGATTAAGTGGGGTGAGTATGGTTTTCGGCTATAAAAGATTAATAAGGGTGATGGTTGTGTTTCATGCTAAACTTAGATAAATAATGGTAGTTTGCTTACATCTTGATATCTATGGGTTCCTTTCTTGGTTCTACCATAGACCCACGAAGTATATGTTTATGTAGTGTTGTTAGAGATTATGATAGAAGCTAATGAGTGAGAGTTTGATAGATACTATGAGGTTAAACTTCATGAGATTGTAAGCTTGTAAGTTGGATGATGAAATTCATGCTTTGTGAAGGTAAATGGTGTGGAAGGAGCATTCGGCCATGATGAAAATATATGAGATAGTTATAATCAACTTGAGATTCGGCCCTTGCACCTAGATGTATATATGTTGCACATGATGTATTGGTATGACATATATACTATCTCAAGGTATATATTTGCATATGATGATGTTTTGGTTATGAAATAAATGATGGATGCGTATTGAGTTACAATATGGAATGCGTTAGTTAGTAAAATGTATGCTGTTTTTGTGTGGTATTAAGTGTATAATTGGCCTCAACATGGACATGCATATTCGCCACATGAAGGGGGGTGGTGTGCATGCATTCGGTTAGAGGCAAGCATATTGATGCCTATTCTTGGCTTGGAAAATTCGCTAAGGAGAGTACTAACTAATGTGTTGAATTCGATTCGTGATTTCGTATACATGTGACTCTAATGTCTAATGTATATAAGGACTAAGTACCTTGAGCTTCACTTTGATGTTTGAATGAATTGTATTGAATTGCTTGTTGTGATTAAAATTGTGCATGACCATTGTGTATTTGATCTAAAGGATGGCCATATGACCATTTAAACTCCTTGTCATATTCGCCATAAACTATCATAATGAGATTTTAATAAGTTAAATTTGTGTGAATTAGCTCAAGAGCTTAGAGGACCACAGTTGGATAAGGAAAGGAAAAAGTGATCGAATAGCCGTCGAAATCATTCGACAACATCCGAGGTAAGTCTTGAGTAATGACCCTACTTGAATTATATTAAAATGATTTGTCATATTATGGCGGACAATAGAATGTGCGTAGGGACTAAGTTATAAAGTCAATTGAAATCATGCTCTTTGTATGTGGCTATTGAGCGAAATTGGAAAGGTTTGATAAATGTTTTGTGTTTGAGCCTTAGTAACGAGAATGAAATATGGATGTGTCGTGATTATTGATATATGTGTACATGAGCATTTGAATGATACCGGGCTAAGTCCCGAAGGCTTTATGCTAGTGATTATATCCGGCTAAGACCAAGGCATTCGTGCGAAGTTGTTATATCCGGCTAAGACCAAGGCATTTGTGCAAGTTACCAAATCCGTTAAGACCAAGGCAATTGTGCTTGTGGTTATATCCGGCTAAATTCCGAAGAGACTCGGTTTGAAGGTGAGCGTTTTGGTGCTGTAATAAATTCAATTAATACGCTCGAAAAACCCATACGATAAGGTATGTTTACATGTGCATCGGAAAAGTCGATCCGTTTGAAATAGTATTCGTTCAATCGACTAACGAACTTTCGGCTCTTAGATAGGTTGATACCTTGTGTGTATATGTTGATGAAGTGTGAAGTAAGTATGATTATGAGAATGTGTATTAATAAAGTGATTCATTTAACTATGTGAATGTAATACTTTAGTCAAAGCTGATTTCTTTACTTGAGACTTACTAAGCATTAAAATGCTTACCCCGTTGCTTTGGCTCTCTGTTTTATAGATTTTGCTCGTTAGCTATCGGATTCGGGATCATCGAAGTCGAAGTCATCCACACTATCAAAGCCCCCTTTTTGGTACAAATTTTGGTTGAACTTTGAAATGGCATGTATAGGACTACTTTTTCGTTTGTTGGTCATAGACCCCTTTGATTTTGTATAAATTTGGATAGCCATGCGAAAATGGCTTATATACACTTTGGCATGGTATCATAATCATTTTGTATGTTGTTCATTAAGAGGTATGGAAATGTTTGGAAACGATTAGCCATTGGAATGGTTAATCATGATCATTCCTTGTGCCATGTATGCTAAAAGGGCTAGTTGAATCAAAGAAATTATGAAGTAGGTAAAGGTTACCTTGAAAACAGTTGCTGACAGAAGCAGTGATGTGGATGTGAAAAATCACTAAAAATAGTAGGAATGGAATTAAATAGTGAATAAATTATGTAAATTAACCTTGATGAATCTACTTTCATATGGAAGAAACGAAACTGTCATATGAGTTATATGTTAAGAGATATTAAAGTTCTCGTGAAACAGGGCCAGAACGGTTTCTGGATCCCCTGTTTCGACTTTGTAAATTCATTGTAAATTAACCAGAGATAATTAGGAGTCATGCCATATATGTATAGATTCCTCTTTGAGTCTGTTTTCTATATAAAGAAACTTCATCACTATTGAATCCCTGTACATAGAGATATCCAAGTCGTAATGCACAAAGGTCAGTGTAGTCAATCCCTGTAACAGGGGAGAATTTAACTAATAAACTGTACTCATTGGCCCAACCAAAAATTCTAGAAAAAAAATTTTAGATGGACATATGAGTCTAATTTCAGGGAAAAATTACGAAACTGATTTTTGAGCTTTGAAACTCAAGATATGATTTTTAAGGCGACAGTGACGCAGTAACCAGCTTGTCTGGAAAATTTTAAATGGACTGTGAAAATGATTAAGTCAAGTTTGTGTGCACCTTGTGTTCGACTCCGGTAACGGACTCGGGTACGGGGTGTTACAATTTTATTGGTATCAGAGCTACGGTTTAGTCGATTCTAGGACTACCGTAATGCGTTTGGGTCTAGCTATACATGTCATTTTATGTGATTATGTGATAGTGTGGTGATTTCTGACGTTTGAATTTGTGTTTATTTATAGTAATGGATCCCGATCCCAACCGAGCGATAGCTGATGATGTCGAGTGTGGCGCTGCTCCCTTTAAGGGACAATGCCATGGACTCTCAACCTGTTGCTAGCAATCCGAATGATGAGGCTAGGCAAGCTTTCTATAGCGTGATGAATGATTGGTTCAACCAATACATTCGAACTAACACGGCTATTCCACAACCTCCATTCCCGACTAATACAACCCCCGCACCTACAATGCCTCCGGTAACTGACCAAATAAGGTCCAATAAGCCCCCAATTGATAGAATCCGAAAACATGGGGCTACTGAATTTAAAGCTACAGATAGCGACGATGCCGAGCAAGCTGAATTTTGGTTGGACAACACTATCCGGGTACTCGATGAGCTATCTTGTACACCCGATGAATGCCTAAAGTGTACTATCTCCTTGCTACGTGATTCTGCCTACTATTGGTGGTGTACTCGACTTCATTGTGCCCGAGAGCAAGTAACTGGGAGTTTTTCCAAACTGAGTTTCGAAAAAAGTATATCAGTCAGAGATTTATGGATCAAAAACGGAAGGAATTTCTTGAACTTAAACAAGGTTCCATGTCGGTTACCGACTATGAACAAAAATTTGTGAGGCTTATCAGGTACGCGCGAGAATGCATTTCTTCAGAAGCTGTGATGTGTAAACGCTTCGAAGATGGACTGAATGATGATATAAAGTTGTATGTTGGCATTTTGGAAATCCGAGAGTTTGTGGCTCTTGTCGAGCGAGCGTGCAAAGCCGAGGAGCTCAGTATGGAGAAAAGAAAAGCTGAAGTGGGAGCAAGGGAGTTTCGTAAGAGGTCTTCGGGGAAGCCCTTCCCACAGTCATCAAAGAAATTTAGAGATGGCTTAGGCTGGTCTAGAGACACTTCGGCTTTTCTAGACGAGATCGCGATCGACCCCTGACCACCACGAGTCACTTGATCGCCATGGTGGAAATGATCGTCGAGAGAACGGAGTGCTAGTATTGTGGCAAATGGCATTCGAAGTTGTAGATTCCGTGACCGCTCTGTTACAAGTGCGGATCGTTGACCACTTCATTAAAGATTGCCCAAGGTTGTCTCGAAGAATGTAGATCGAGTGGGAACCGGTCGCTACCATTTCCGAGGTAGACCATCTAGAAATACGGGCAATGCTAGTGGTGGTCGAGAGGATCTAGAGATGCTACGACCAGATCCGAGGCTCGCGCTCTGCTAGGGCTTATGCCATACGCCGCACGTGAGGATGCTTCCTCGCGGATGTTATTACCGTACTTTCACTCTCTTTGATACTAATGTGATTGCTTTGATTGACCTGGTTCTACTCATTCTTATATATGCGAAACCTTAGCATCCAGTAAGACTTTACCTATTGAGTCTACTGAGTTCGTAATTCGGGTGTCAAATCCCTTGGGTCGTTACGTGCTTGTCGACAAAGTGTGTAAGAAATGCCCCTAGTAATTCGAGGTTCCTGTTTTCCGGCGGACTTGATGCTTTTGCCGTTCGATGAATTTGATGTTATTCTTGGTTTGGATTGGTTGACCGTGCATGATGCGGTTGTGAACTGTAAAAGCAAGACTATTGATTTGAGGTGCGCAAATAACGAGATGATCCGAGTTGAGTCTACGGACTTGAAGGGGTTGCCAGCGGTAATATCATCAATGTTGGCCCAGAAATATGTAAGAAAAGGGTGCAAAGCATACCTTGCGTATGTACTTGATGATAAGGAGTTAGAAATAAAACCGAATCTGCGGTTGGTTTGTGAATACCGGATGTTTTTCCGAAGAATTACCGGGTTTGCCACTGTTCGGAGATAGAGTTTGGTATTGAGCTTGTACAGGACCACACCGATTTCGATAGCTCCGTGATCGTATGGCACCAACGGAATTAAAGGAGTTGAAAGCTCGATTGCAAGAGTTGGTGGATAGAGGTTTTGCTCGCCCGAGTTTTTCACCTTGGGGTGCACCAAGTATTGTTTGTGAAAAGAAGGACGGAACCATGAGGTTGTGCATCGACTATTGTCGACAATAAAGTGACAATAAAGAACAAATATCCGTTATCACAGATCGATGATTTGTTCGATCAATCAAAGAGCCTCGGTGTTCTCAAAAATAGATTTGAGATCGGGCTATTATCGATTCATGAATCCGAGATTCGGACATACCCAAAACTGCCTTCAGAACGAGATATGGTCACTACGAGTTCTTAGTGATGCCGTTTGGGCTCACTAATGCCCCTGCGGTATTTATGGATTTGATGAATCGGATCTTCAGACTATATTTGGATCGGTTCGTAGTTGTGTTCATTGACGACATCTTGGTCTATTCAAGAGATGAGACCGAACATGCGGAGCACCTAAGATTAGTGTTGCAAATATTACGGGATAAGCAGTTATATGCTAAGTTCAGCAAGTGTGAGTTCTGGTTAAGAGAGGTTAGCTTCTTGAGTCATGTGGTATCTCGATCGGTATTCGAGTCGACCGAGCAAAATTTCAGCCATACTTAACTGGAAGCCTCCAAGAAATATTAATGAGGTTCGAGCTTTTGGGACTTGCGGTTACTATCGACGGTTTGTAAAAGGATTCTCGATGATAGCCACACCCATGACGTAAACCGCTTGAAAGAGGTCAAGTTTGAATGGACGGAAAAGTGTCGAAAAGTTTCGATCAATTGAAAACTCATTTGACGGAAGCTCCAGATTAGTGCAGCCGAATCGGCAAAGAGTTTGTCATCTATAGTGGCGCCTCCCTACTTGGGTTAGGTTGCGTATTGATGCAAGAAGGTCGAGTTGTGGCCTATGCGTCGAGACAATTAAAGCCACATGAGAAAAATTATCCGACCCATGATCTCGAATTGGTCGCCATCGTATTCGCCTTAAAGATATGGCGACATTACTTATTTGGTGAGAAGTGCCATGTGTATTCGGATCACAAAAGTCTCAAATATTTGATGACTCAAAGAGACTTAAATCTGCGACAAAGACGTTGGCTCGAGTTGTTAAAAGATTATGAGCTTGTCATTGATTATCACCCGAAAGGCTAATGTGGTTGCGGACGCCTTAAGCGAAAATCACTTTTTGCTTTACGAGCTATGAATGTACACTTGTCTATTCTACCCGACAATGTGTTAATAGCCAATTAAAGGCCAAACCATTATTGACTCATCAAATTCGTGAAACTCGAAAAGTTGACGATGAGTTGGTTGCAAAACAAATTGAGTATGTTCGAACAAGGAATCGGAGTTTCAAATTGATGATGACGATTGTTTGAGGTTCGAAGTCGTCTGTGTGTTCCAAAGAATTGAACTTATTTCGATAATTCGAACGAAGCCCATTGTAGCCGAATGGCAATCCACCCGGGAGTACGAAGATGTACAACGATTTGAAACGTCGGTTTTGGTGGCATGGTATGAAACGAGACATCTCCGACTTTGTTTGAGATGTTTAATATGTCAACAAGTGAAAGCGGAACATCAAGTGCCTTGAGGTTACTTCACCGATCACGATACCCGAGTGGAAATGGGATCGAGTCACAATGGACTTTGTGTCCGGACCGCCATTGTCGACAAGTAAGAAGGATACGATTTGGGTTGTTGTTGATAGACCGACTAAGTCGGCTCACTTTATCCCGTGCGTCGGGTTTTCATTGGATAAACTAGCTGAATTATGCGTTTCTCGGTTGTGAGATTACACGGGTACCGATTTACATTGTGTCGATAGAGATCCGAGATTCACCTTGCGATTTTGGAAGAAATTGCAAGAAGCTTTGGGTACCAAGTTGCATTTCAAGACCGCCTTTCACCCCCAAACCGATGGTCAATCCGGCGGATAATTCGGATACTTGAGGATATGTTGAGATGTTGCATCCTCGAGTTCGATGGTTCATGGGAGCGGTATTTACCTTTGATTGAATTCGCTTACAACAATAGTTTTCAATCAAGTATTAAGATGGCGCCTTACGAGGCCTTGTACGGGCGTAAATGCCGTACACCATTGTTTTGGACCGAGCTCGGTGAGAGAAAAATTTTCGGAGTGGATTTGATTAAAGATGCTGAACAGAAAGTAAAAGTAATCCGTGAAAATCTGAAGATAGCCTCAGATTGTCAGAAGTCGTACGCGGATCTAAAACGAAAAGACATTGAGTATCAGGTGGGAGATAAAGTGTTTCTTAAAGTTTTGCCTTGGAAAAAGATACTCAGATTTGGCCGTAAAGGCAAATTGAGCCCTAGGTTCATCGGGCCATATGAGATATCCGAACGAGTAGGTCCAGTTGCGTATCGTTTGATTTTGCCCCCTGAACTTAAAAAGATTCACGACGTCTTTCATGTTTCAATGCTTCGACGCTATAGATCTGATCCGTCGCACGTAATTAGTCCATCAGAGGTTGAAATTCAAGCCGATATGAGTTATGAAGAAGAACCGATTCGTATCCTAGCTCGTGAAGTGAAAGAGTTGCGAAACAAAAGGGTTCCGTTAGTAAAAGTGTTATGGCTCAAACACGGGATGGAAGAAGCTACTTGGGAACCCGAGAACTCTATGAAAGAGCGTTACCCAAACCTATTTTCCGGTAAGATTTTCGGGACGAAAATTTCTTAAGTGGGGAGAGTTGTGACAGCCCAAAATTGACCCTAGTCGGGAAGTGGTTTCGGGACCACCAAACCGAGGTATAAAAATAATCTAATATTCATTTTGATGCCTATAATATGTGTTAATTCATGTGTGACATTTTTGATGTTTTGATTTAGGGTTTTAAACGTGAATTTCACTAAAAAGGACCTAGTAGTAAACTTTGAAAATAGGATAGGAAATGTGTGATGACTACTTGATCATGCATGCAAAATGAGGGGTTTGTATGTCAAATTTCCTAAACTAAAGCCTAGTGGCCGCCATGACAAAGATTATGGGCAAAACATGTCATAGACATGTTTTGTTGGTGCATCATGGGAGGAAACAATAAAATAAAAAGTTAGTAATAAGAAATGAAAAAAAAAAAGAGATCATCATTCATGTTCTTGCTAGCCGAAACTAGGAAGGAAAAAGAGAGAAAGAAAAGCTTCATCCTTGGGTTCTTCTTGGCCGTTTTGAAAGGAGAAAGGTTGAAGATATTCGGCCATACTTGCATCTAAGTTAAGGTATGTTTGATGATGTTCCATGAGATGCATGCATGTTTTAGTTGTTAGCTTGAGTTCTACCTAGCCCCATGGTCTAAATCTTGCTATGTGATAGAGATGATACTCGGCCATGGATGTATCATTCTTGCTTGGTGTTGATGTTATGTTGATGAGATATTAAGTGATTTTTGAAAACCATGTTGAAATTTGATTAAGTGGGGTGAGTATGGTTTTCGGCTATAAAAGATTTATAAGGGTGATGGTTGTGTTTCATGCTAAACTTAGATAAATAATGGTAGTTTGCTTACATCTTGATATCTATGGGTTCCTTTCTTGGTTCTACCATAGACCCACGAAGTATATGTTTATGTAGTGTTGTTGGAGATTATGATAGAAGCTAATGAGTGAGAGTTTGATAGATACTATGAGGTTAAACTTCATGAGATTGTAAGCTTGTAAGTTGGATGATGAAATTCATGCTTTGTGAAGGTAAATGGTGTGGAAGGAGCATTCGGCCATGATGAAAATATATGAGATAGTTATAATCAACTTGAGATTCGCCCTTGCACCTACATGTATATATGTTGCACATGATGTATTGGTATGACATATATACTATCTCAAGGTATATATTTGCATATGATGATGTTTGGTTATGAAATAAATGATGGATGCGTATTGAGTTACAATATGGAATCGTTAGTTAGTAAAATGTATGCTGTTTTGTGTGGTATTAAGTGTATAATTGGCCTCAACATGGACATGCATATTCGCCACATGAAGGGGGTGTGCATGCATTCGGTTAGAGGCAAGCATATTGATGCCTATTCTTGGCTTGGAAAATTCGCTAAGGAGAGTACTAACTAATGTGTTGAATTCGATTCGTGATTTCGTACACATGTGATCTAATGTCTAATGTATATAAGGGTTAAGTACCTTGAGCTTCACTTTGATGTTTGAATGAATTGTATTGAATTGCTTGTTGTGATTAAAAATTGTGCATGACCATTGTGTATTTGATCTAAAGGATGGCCATATGACCATTTAAACTCCTTGTCATATTCGGCCATGAACTATCATAATGAGATTTTAATAAGTTAAATTTGTGTGAATTAGCTCAAGAGCTTAGAGGACCACAGTTGGATAAGGGAAAGGAAAAAGTGATCGAATAGCCGTCGAAATCATTCGACAACATCCGAGGTAAGTCTTCGAGTAATGACCCTACTTGAATTATATTAAAATGATTTGTCATATTATGGCGGACAGTAGAATGTGCGTAGGGACTAAGTTATAAAGTCAATTGAAATCATGCTCTTTGTGTGTGGCTATTGAGCGAAATTGGAAAGGTTTGATAAATGTTTTGTGTTTGAGCCTTAGTAACGAGAATGAAATATGGATGTGTCGTGATTATTGATATATGTGTACATGAGCATTTGAATGATACCGGGCTAAGTCCCAAGGCTTTTATGCTAGTGATTATATCCGGGCTAAGACCAAGGCATTCGTATGAAGTTGTTATATCCGGCTAAGACCAAGGCATTTGTGCAAGTTACCAAATCCGGTTAAGACCGAAGGCAATTGTGCTTGTGGTTATATCCGCTAAATTCAAGAGACTCGATTTGAAGGTGAGCGTTTTGGTGCTGTAATAAATTCAATTAATACGCCGAAAAACCCATACGATAAGGTATGTTTACATGTGCATCGGAAAAGTCGATCCGTTTGAAATAGTATTCGTTCAATCGACTAACGAACTTTCGGCTCTTAGATAGGTTGATACCTTGTGTGTATATGTTGATGAAGTGTGAAGTAAGTATGATTATGAGAATGTGTATTAATAAAGTGATTCATTTAACTATGTGAATGTAATACTTTAGTCAAAGCTGATTTCTTTACTTGAGACTTACTAAGCATTAAAATGCTTACCCCGTTGCTTTGGCTCTCTGTTTTATAGATTTTGCTCGTTAGCTATCGGATTCGGGATCATCGAAGTCGAAGTCATCCACACTATCAAAGCCCCCTTTTTGGTACAAATTTTGGTTGAACTTTGAAATGGCATGTATAGGACTACTTTTTCGTTTGTTGGTCATAGACCCTTTGATTTTGTATAAATTTGGATAGCCATGCTAAAATGGCTTATATACACTTTGGCATGGTATCATAATCATTTTGTATGTTGTTCATTAAGAGGTATGGAAATGTTTGGAAACGATTAGCCATTGGAATGGTTAATCATGATCATTCCTTGTGCCATGTATGCTAAAAGGGCTAGTTGAATCAAAGAAATTATGAAGTAGGTAAAGGTTACCTTGAAAACAGTTGCTGACAGCAGCAGTGATGTGGATGTGAAAAATCACTAAAAATAGTAGGAATGGAATTAAATAGTGAATAAATTATTTAAATTAACCTTGATGAATCTACTTTCATATGGAAGAAACGAAACGGTCATATGAGTTATATGTTAAGAGATATTAAAGTTCTCGTGAAACAGGACCAGAACGGTTTCTGGATCCCCTGTTTCGACTTTGGAAATTCATTGTAAATTAAACAGAGATAATTAGGAGTCATGCCATATATGTATAGATTCCTCTTTGAGTCTAGTTTCTATAGAAACAAACGGCATCAGTATTGAATCCCTGTACAGGGAGATATCCAAGTCGTAATGCGCGAAGGTCAGTGTAGTCGATCCCTGTAACAGGGGAGACTTTAACTAATAAACTGTACTAATTGGCCTGACCAAAAATTATATAAAAATATTTGTGGATGAACATATGAGTCTAATTTCAGGGAAAAATTACGAAACTTATTTTCGAGCTTTGAAACTCAAGATATGATTTTTAAGGCGACAGTGATGCAGTAACCAGCTTGTCTGGAAAATTTTAAATGGACTGTGAAAATGATTAAGTCAAGTTTGTGTGCACCTTGTGTTCGACTCCGGTAACGGATTCGGGTACGGGGTGTTACATTATTATCCTATGTATTCGAGGCATATTTGCTATAATTCTTCATGTGATGAAAATAAATGTGATATAAAATGAAATTGGCTAAATAATGTGTATACTAAATTTGAAATTGATACATGAGAATGGAATGACATAAATTGTAATATCCTGATTTTGGGCCTAGTCAGAATAGTGGTATCGTGACCACAAAATCAGAGATAGAAATAATTATTTTATGATTATTTTGAGGTCTATGATATGATTGCATGATTGTGTGAAAATTTCGTGAAGAAATTTTATGCATAAAGTGCTTAAATTGAAATTAGGGACTAAATCGAATAATTTGCAAAACTTACATTCTAGAAGTTTCTAGTATGAAATTGTTTTGAAATATTAATTAGGAGGTCTTAAATAGAAATTTTACCAATTTCTAAGTCTATGGACAAAAATTGGACATGGATGGAATTTTTGGAAAGTTTAGTAGTAAGGGCATTTTGGTCATTTAGGGTAAAATGAATTAAAATACAAAATTAAAAGCCAATTTTGCTCATCTTCAACCCCATGGTCGAATATAGCAAGGAGAAACCATGGATAGGGTTTTTCAAGCTTCCAAGCTTGATTGTAAGTCCGTTCTAGCCTCGCTTTTAATGACTTTACGTTTTGGAGTCCCTAGCTTGATTAAGCTTATGCTAGCAATAATTCAACCTAGGGTTCATATTTGGAAAAATATCCATAGGTGAAATTTGTGTATTTTGGTGTTTTATGATAGAATATGAGGTTTTAAATTATGTTAGACAACTTGTGTTACTCGGTTTTAAGCGAAAACTAGCAAAAGGGCTTAATCGGTAAAAATACCTAATAGTCATAAGTACATGTTAGAGTGAGAATTTGATGTTTCCATAGAAGGGAAAAATGATCAGCATGTCATAAAACATAAGAAAATAGGCTGAAGTTTAATTTACGAGCTTTGGGGCAAAAGTGTAAATATGCAAAAGTTTAGGGGCAAAATTGTAATTTTTCCAAAATATGATTTTGGGTCAATTTGAATAATGTGAGTCCTAATTAGACTATATTTTAAATGATAGAGCAAGGAAAACTGAAATTCGGGCTAAAATGGAAAAATACCAAGTTGTGGACGAAATGGTAAAAGTAGCCATTTTCGCATACGAGGTAAGTTCATGTGTAAATAATGTAGCATAATTGTTATTTTAAGTTATTGATGTTAATTATATGATATGCTGATTTTTTTATCGTGAAATATTATGCTTTGTGGTTAATGTTGAGTAATATGCAAATTATGTTTACTACTTGATAAATATGAATTGCTACCGAGTATCGATTCCGATATTCCATGGAAGACGGCAATGTGAGATCGAGGAAAAAAGCCCGTTTGAACCTTAGGAATAGATTAGGATACAAGTGACATGTCACTAGGATGGTTGAGCATCCTAACTCGTTGAGTTGAGTCCGAGTTCACTTATGGATGCGAATGTCCGAACTCGTTGAGTTGAGTCCGAGTTCGTGAAATGTAACTAGGCATCCGAACTCGTTGAGTTGAGTCCGAGTTCACTTATGGATGCGAACGCCCGAGCTCGTTGAGTTGAGTCTGATTTCACTTAGGGGCAGGTTACATGATTTCTTGATTACATATGAGGCACTTATGTGCAAATTATCCGTGTATCCAAGTTGTATTCCGATGTGTTCAACGGGTGAAATTTCTAGTGAAATGAAAGAACACTTAAGATGCAAGCGACGTTTTGGTAAGTGTTGTGAAATGGACACTTTGGACAGGTATGTTCTTAACCCTCGGGTTGATAATAGATACAACAACGATAAGGTAGTAAGATGATGAATGATGTTTAGAAATATGATATATGTTTTGGTGATACCATGCTAAAGTTGTTTGGTATATTTGTATTGTTATGTTACTTGTTGTTTACATATGAACTTACTAAGCATTTATGCTTACTCCTCCTCTTTATTTACTGTAGTTTTGAACAAGCCAGCTCGGGAATCGGACGGTCAAGGTTCGATCACACTATCCAAAGGACTTTCATCCGGGTAAATGGCTTGTAAAACTTAAGTATGGCATGTATAGCAATATATTTATTTTGTGTAAATAATTTTATGATATGGCCATGATTGGTTGAGAAAATGTTTGATATTGATAAGTCATGGTGATGGTTAAATTTAGATCATGTTTGATATCATGGAAGTTTAATAGGTTATCTAGTTCATAACAACTCATGAAAAGATGAAATTTGCCTTAAAATGAATATTGCTGCAGCAATGATATGAATTTGAAAAATCACTAAAAATAGTAAAAATGGAATTAAATGATGAGAAAGTTATGAAATTTAAGCTTAATGAGTCTATTTTCATATGGATAAAAAAAACAGGCATATAAATTATACTTTATGAGATATTTGAAACCTTGTGAAACAGGGCCAGACTGATTTCTGGATCCTCTATTCTGAATTTAAAAATTCATAATAAATTGTAAAAAAATAATTAGAAGTCATTATTTATATGTACAGATTCCTTATTGAGTCTAGTTTTAATAGAAATAAACCTCATAGTCATTGAAATTTTGTATAGAGAGATATCTGATTTGTAATACACAGATGTCAGAGCAGTCAAACCCTGAAACAGGAGAGAATTTAACTAATAAACTGTACTAATTGGCCCAACCAAAAATTCTAGAAAAAAATTAGTACATAGATATATGAGTCTAGATTTATGGAAAATTTACAGATCTTGATTTTGAGTTTCGTAACTCGAGATATAATTTTTCTTGTAACTATGACGCGAGTAGCTAGAAAGCTGTGAATGTAGAAACAAAAGATTTGAAGTTCTTATTTTGATAAATTATGTTCGGTAACTCCTCAAGCTCGACTCCGGTGACGGTTTTGGGCATGGGGGCGTTACATTTAGTGGTATCAGAGCAGGTTTAGTCAGTTCTCGGACTAACCTAGTATGTGTAAAAGTTTAGCTATGCATGCCACTAATCTGTGATAGTGTGATGTCTTCCGACGCGTATAAGTACCGTCTTATTTAGACAGGGTACTCTCCAACCGAGCTGCGCTGACCATGTTCAATGTTATATGAAGGTATTTGAGTAAAGTTATGATTATGATAAGTCTCGGTTCAGAAAAGTATGAATAAAAGTTTATGATACATATGTGATAATATGTGAGATGAAAGTTCATGTTGTGATAAATATCCATATTTGCTTAATGCTCATACGATGTAGTGTATGTGGCTTACTTGATAAGATGAACGGAATAAATAGAAAGTAGTAGAGGTATGGATAAAGGTCATAATATCATGATACGAATGAAAATGTCCTTGTCTTGATTGGATGTTGAATGTTGATGAATGTTAATGATATACAATTTTTATGAGATAAAGGATTATAATGAAATGAACTTATCTATGTTAAATTGTTGAACCTGAATTATATGATTGTAATGATATGTACATGATGATGCACGAAATGAAAGTTGTGATTGTGATGCAAATATCTATGTTTGTTTGGCCTTATATGATGTCATGAGCATGAATTAATTTAATTAAATGAATGGATAAGTAAAGCTATCTAGAAAACATAGAATGTATGCATAAGTATATTGTCTAAATGGGACAAGAGGAAAATTGGTGTAAGCCAACATGAATGAATGACATGATTTTGATGATGTTGCTATGATGATGGGAGTTGTGTCATATGTGTATGTATAAGAAAGTCGAGTCGAGGTCCTACAACCCTCCCCTTATCAAAGTGGTACTTATAATGGAATTTCATGAGATTTGTATTGAATAAGTTTTGGTTGAGAACCCAAAGAGTTCAATGATAGAATAATTATATGTATGATCGAGATTGAAAATGAGCTGATAAGTAAAGTCGAGCCATAAAGTATCGGATTGACGTAAAGATTATTGGAGTTATGCATCGTCCCGATTAGAAAAGGAATTCTCCTTGGTAAATCGAATTACTCGAGTGCAAGGTCGAGAAAAGTGTAAATCAAAATTTATTCAGAATCGGCCTTCTTTAGTGAATGGTTTAATATGAAATTTGTGACGGCGAACTAGTTGGGGAAATGATAATTGAAATGTGAACTATCTGAGTGTGACGATTATGACCGATGATTTAGCGATCTCTTTTGAGATGTTCTATGTGTTTACCCGTTCTCGTAAATATTTCTATGGCTATTGATCTTCTGAAGAAATTCTTGTTATATGGGAATGTCTTTTAATCCTGGTGTTGGATGAAAGCATTGGTAATCTGACTGGTTTATAATTTATATTGCTCTATTTCATCGGGTATTCTATTTCATTTCGTCTGATAAGAATTGATGAGAGAATACATACGATATTATGATTCTATTTCTTCTACTTGATGCTTCATCTGATATATATGTATGGGAAGATATATTGATCTTGTTATATTTGATTTCAATGGGATTAAATGATGTTTTCTTTTGAATTTCTTTCTTTGAAGAATTATCAGGGTATTCTGTATTTTCTCTATGAGTTTGGTTTTCGGTTCTCCGGCATAGTATCGTATCTTGGGTTTCTTTATTCTGGATTTCTCTATCTTGGATTTCTTTATTCGGTTTCCTTGTTATCTTTGTTCCATAATTTGTCAATTATGACTCGTGTTCGAAGTGCGTTCTTCAGCTCGTGATAATCATGTCAAATATGACTATACTTCTAATTTGATCTTGGTAATGTGGTGATTTTAGTATTGGGATTTTTTCTAATTTCTGTGTAAGGATTTGACATCCGTAAAGGCATAGGTGATAAAAGCGCGAGTTTCAGTCGGTATGGTGAATTATTTATTTGAAAGATTTCATGTGACAATTATGTCAGGATTATTTTTCTCAAGTCTGATAATAGAATTTCATTTTGTACAGATAAAAGAGTAAATAGTCTGAACGATAAGTGTATATTTATTAGAAAGAGTTGGATATTAGTTAAAGTCACTACGAATGATAAGGTTTTCGTCTTGTGAAAGCTGAAAAGTTTATTACATGTTGACAAAGTTTGGATAGATGAGAATATTGGTAACTGAAGCGTCTGAACTAGACTAGTCTACATTGAGTAAAGACTTCCTGACTTTCAGTAATGTACCGTTGTATGAATTGTGATGTGTTTCAAGACAGTGGGGTAATGTGATAGTTTAGAGCATTCGATGTTACATAAAATCTGAGTTGTTAAAGAGGTTAAAGCCGAGCATTGGGATCTATCAAAATTATCCTTGCCAGTGTTGATATTGGGATGGAAATGAGAAGGATTATTCTTGAGGCCATATCAAAATTATTTCCATGGCGGAAAGAGGAAAATGTGATGTATCCTATTGTTAAATGTTTGGCGAGATCTATAAATCATATCGGTATTGAATGAATTCCTACTCATCGATTCATGGAATTTCGTGTCTTTTGATTGTTGAATTTCTTGGAATTCTAGTCTCCATTAACCAAATTGAGATCTGGTTTTATGTCAAGATGACAAGGAAGCGGAGAAGGGTTGAAAATTTAAGAACAATTAAGAGATGAGTTCGTAAACTTTCGAAATATATGAGAAATTAATGAGATATATTGGAGGCACCGCCTGAGTGAAAGTTCTTCAGCACCGAATATGAAATTGAGGAATCTAAGTGAAGACCACTTTTCTGGTAAGATTTTCGGGGACGAAAATCCCTAAAGGGGGGGAGAGTTGTAATATCCTGATTTTGGGCCTAGTCGGAATAGTGGTTTCGTGACCACAAAATCTGAGATAGAAATAATTATTTTATGATTATTTTGAGGTCTATGATATGATTGCATGATTGTGTGAAAATTTCGTGAAGAAATTTTATGCATAAAGTGCTTAAATTGAAATTAGGGACTAAATCGAATAATTTGTAAAACTTGCATTCTAGAAGTTTCTAGTATGAAATTGTTTTGAAATATTAATTAGGATGTCTTAAATAGAAATTTTACCAATTTCTAAGTCTATGGACAAAATTGGACATGGATGGAATTTTGGAAAGTTTAGTAGTAAGGGCATTTTGGTCATTTAGGGTAAAATGAATTAAAATACAAAATTAAAAGCCAATTTTGCTCATCTTCAACCCCATGGCCGAATATAGCAAGGAGAAACCATGGCTAGGGTTTTTCAAGCTTCCAAGCTCGATTGTAAGTTCGTTCTAGCCTCGTTTTTAATGATTTTTACGTTTTTGGAGTCCCGGTAGCTTGATTAAGCTTATGCTAGCAATAATTCAACCTAGGGTTCATATTTGGAAAAATACCCATAGGTGAAATTTGTGTATTTTGGTGTTTTATGATAGAATATGAGGTTTTAAATTATGTTAGACAACTTGTGTTACTCGGTTTTAAGCGAAAACTAGCAAAAGGGCTTAATCGGTAAAAATACCTAATAGTCATAAGTACATGTTAGAGTGAGAATTTGATGTTTCCATAGAAGGGAAAAATGATCAGCATGTCATAAAACATAAGAAAATAGGCTGGCGTTTAATTTACGAGCTTTGGGGCAAAAGTGTAAATATGCAAAAGTTTAGGGGCAGAATTGTAATTTTGCCAAAATATGATTTTGGGTCAATTTGAATAATGTGAGTCCTAATTAGACTATATTTTAAATGATAGAGCAAGGAAAACTGAAATTCGGGCTAAAATGGAAAAATACCAAGTTGTGGACGAAATGGTAAAAGTAGCCATTTTCGCATACGAGGTAAGTTCATGTGTAAATAATGTAGCATAATTGTTATTTTTAAGTTATTGATGTTAATTATATGATATGCTGATTTTTTTATCGTGAAATATTATGCTTTGTGGTTAATGTTGAGTAATATGCAAATTATGTTTACTACTTGATAAATATGAATTGCTACCGAGTATCGGCCCGATATTCCATGGAAGACGGCAATGTGAGATCGAGGAAAAAAGCCCGTTTGAACCTTAGGAATAGATTAGGATACAAGTGACATGTCACTAGGATGGTTGAGCATCCGAACTCGTTGAGTTGAGTCCGAGTTCACTTATGGATGCGAATGTCCGAACTCGTTGAGTTGAGTCCGAGTTCGTGAAATGTAACTAGGCATCCGAACTCGTTGAGTTGAGTCCGAGTTCACTTATGGATGCGACGCCGAGCTCGTTGAGTTGAGTCTGAGTTCACTTAGGGCGGGTTACATGATTTCTTGATTACATATGAGGCACTTATGTGCAAATTATCCGTGTATCCAAGTTGTATTCGATGTGTTCAACGGGTGAAATTTCTAGTGAAATGAAAGAACACTTAAGATGCAAGCGACGTTTTGGTAAGTGTTGTGAAATGGACACTTTGGACAGGTATGTTCTTAACCCTCGGGTTGATAATAGATACAACAACGATAAGGTAGTAAGATGATGAATGATGTTTAGAAATATGATATATGTTTTGGTGATACCATGCTAAAGTTGTTTGGTATATTTGTATTGTTATGTTACTTGTTATTTACATATGAACTTACTAAGCATTTATGCTTACTCCTCCTCTTTATTTACTGTAGTTTTGAACAAGCCAGCTCGGGAATCGGACGGGTCGAAGGTTCGATCACACTATCCAAAGGACTTTCATCCGGGTAAATGGCTTGTAAAACTTAAGTATGGCATGTATAGCAATATATTTATTTTGTGTAAATAATTTTATGATATGGCCATGATTGGTTGAGAAAATGTTTGATATTGATAAGTCATGGTGATGGTTAAATTTAGATCATGTTTGATATCATGGAAGTTTAATAGGTTATCTAGTTCATAACAACTCATGAAAAGATGAAATTTGCCTTAAAATGAATATTGCTGCAGCAATGACATGAATTTGAAAAATCACTAAAATAGTATAAATGGAATTAAATGATGAGAAAGTTATGAAATTTAAGCTTAATGAGTCTATTTTCAATGGATAAAAAAAAACAGGCATATAAATTATACTTTATGAGATATTTGAAACCTTGTGAAAAGGGCCAGAGTGATTTCTGGATCCTCTATTCTGAATTTAAAAATTCATAATAAATTATAAAAAAATAATTAGAAGTTATTATTTATATGTACAGATTCCTTTTTGAGTCTAGTTTTAATAGAAACAAACCTAGTAGTCATTGAAATTCTGTATAGATAGATATCTGATTCGTAATACATAGGTGTCAGAGCAGTCAAACCCTGAAACAGGAGAGAATTTAACTAATAAACTGTACTAATTGGCACAACCAAAAATTCTAGAAAAAAATTAGTAAATAGATATATGAGTCTAGATTTATGGAAAATTTACGGATCTTGATTTCGAGTTTCGTAACTCGAGATATGATTTTTCTTGTAACTATGACGCGAGTAGCTAGAAAGCTGTGAATGTAGAAACAAAAGATTTGAAGTTCTTATTTTGATAAATTATGTTCGGTAACTCCTCAAGCTCGACTCCGGCGACGGTTTCGGGCATGGGGGCGTTACATAAATGTTGTAATTGTTGAATGTTTTTTATATAGATTCAATAGTATCGTTGGAGATGTTATTTGATTAGTGTGTGATAACCCCACCTGTTGCTAAATTGTGATAATAGGGAACTTTATAGTAGCTAGCTCATTTAATTAAATAGGAATAAAGGTAAGTTATATTGTTTTAGGTTGTGAATGATAAATAAATAAAATGAAATGAGTTATAATTGGTTAAATGTGTTTTGGATAGTATCAAAGATAAACGATTATATTATAAGCTTAATGTATAAACTTCTGGAAGTGTTAAGTGATGTACTTGTGGATGTAACAAGATGCAAAATGATATCCATACTTGTTACATTAGGTTTTCAAAATTTAATTGTAAATTTATCGAGATAGGTTAAATGAATTTCCTATGAGCTTAGTAAACATTTGTAATGCTTATCTTGCTTGTTTTTCTTGTAACACCTCTAACCCGCCTTTGTCAGCAGATTAGGGTTACAGAGCATTATTGTACAACCAAAAACATTTGAACATTTTATCATTTAATAATTCACTCGCATCATAAACCATTCATACACATGCATATTGTCCCTAAATCGAGCCCTCGAGGCCCTAAAAATAACTTAGAAATAGTTTGAGACCAATTTGAAATAGTTTGGAAAGTTTAGGAAAAAGATGAAAAATTTGCAAAAAGGGGTCACATGACCGTGTAACTATCGAACTAAGGACAACGGCCGTGTCCCAACCCATTTCCTCACTTGTGTAACTCTATAAGTTGGGTCACACGACCAGGTCACACGACCAGGTCACACGCCTGTGTGCTAGGCCGTGTCACACGCCTGCGTGGCAGGTCGTGTAACTCTCGAAGTTGCCTGACAA
This sequence comes from Gossypium arboreum, assembly GCF_025698485.1. NCBI lineage: Eukaryota > Viridiplantae > Streptophyta > Magnoliopsida > Malvales > Malvaceae > Gossypium > Gossypium arboreum. The sequence continues at coordinate 50,269,289 of NC_069082.1, forward strand.
GCCCATGTGTCAGGCCGTGTAACTCACTGACTTGCACCCTAAAGAAATCATTAGATGTGATAAACCATAATTTATACATATTTTTACCCCATGTTTAACGCATTTTATGGATTTTTTTCATTAGAATTGGTTAATTCGATGCTCCTAATGCTTTAATTTCATGTTTTACACTTAGGAGAGCATAGGAGAGCGAAAAGAATGAGAAACGAGCCAAAAACGGAGAAAATGGGCCAAAGTACGAACTCAACACGGCCTGGACCTCCTCATACGGGCAGACCACAAGGCTGTGTCAGTTTGGCAGGCTTGAGCATGGCCTGAAGTAATCGCACACGGGCGTGTTACATGAGCGTGTCCCTGTCGAGCCCAAGTTGAGTCTAATTCAGAAAAGGCTAATTTTGAGGGCTTTTAGGCATTCCAAAGCTTATAAATACACCCTAGAGAAGGAAGAAAAGAAGAGGAGAGTAGAGGGTAAGGAATTACTCCAAGAAAGTCGATTGATTCATCTCAGAAGTCGAATTCATCATTAGGACTGAAGATCTCTCCTCAATTCCCCTTCAGGATTTTTGAGTTTTCTTTGTGTTTTGTATTCTTTATTCTTCTGAGATGTTCTCTTATTTAGTTATGAACTAAATCCCCTAAATACCTAAGTGGAATGAAACCTAAGACGAATCTTGTTATTATTTTCTAAATTGTATGATAAATATTTGACTTGTTCTTAATTATGTGTTCTTAATTCTTGTTTTGATATCCCAGGATACCGATTCAAGATAAGCTCTTATTCAGAGGAGGAATAGACCCTGTGTAAGAGTACATTTTTCATAATTAAGCGGAGTTGATTGCGCGTCTAGACATAGGGTGACAAGATTTTGCCGGATTAGGGTGAAACCTAATAAGGGGATCCATAGATCGTGTTAATGCAACCCTAGAGTGTTAATTAGAGAAAAGACTTGGTTATTCAATCTAGGGATTAGATGTTATTAGTCTTGAATAGGGATAATAACATAACTTAGGGATCTTTAAGGAACAAGTTAAATGAATAAATCGTCCGATTCGGAGCCAGAATAACAAGTAAAGTCTAAGTGGATTTTTCCTTAGGTATTGTCTTCATTCAATCGATTTTTCCAAAAGCAATTCCCCAATTCCATTCTCTGTGCGTTCTTAGTTTAGATAATTAGTTAGTTAAAACAAAAATCTCTTTATTCTTAGGTTAGATAATAAAAAGACAGTCATTACTAGTACTTTTAGTTCCTTTGGGTTCGACAATCCGGTCTTGTTAAAACTATACTACTGTTCGATAGGTACACTTGCCTACATCGTGATAATAATTAGTTCAAGAATGAGTAATTATAAATATTTAAAACCTATCACGAAACCTCGTGATCAAGTTTTTGATGCCGTTGCCGGGGAACTAAGATATTAGGAACGCTCAATTTTTATTACTTTAGCTATTTATTTTTCTTGCAATTTAATTTAATTTTATTATTGTTATTTATTAATTTAATTTTTTCTTCTCTTGGCAGGTTTTTATAGTTTATGACTAGAAGAAACCCATTAGGACTATTACTTTTTGACGAAGAAATTGATCGTACAGTTTGTAGAAATCAAAGAGAAATAAGGCAAAGCCTAAGATACACAGAGAACGAGAAAGAAGACGATACTCAACTCCCAACCGAAGAGATGGCTGAAAACCAAGGCAATCAGCTACCTCCTACAATTGCAGTTAATCAAAATCCTGCTCCACACATTATGTATGATTATGTTAAACCTTCTTTAACAGGAATTGAATCGAGCATAGTTAGACCTGCTGTAGCTACAAATACTTTTGAATTAAAACCTAACACTATTCAAATGATACAGCAATTTGTGCAGTTTGATGGTTTCCAGGATGAGGATCCCAACGCTCATTTAGCCAACTTCTTAGAACTATGCGATACATTTAAAATTAATGGTGTCTCTGATGATGCCATTCATCTTCGGTTATTCCCTTTTTCATTGAGGAACAAAGCTAAATAGTGGTTGAACTCGTTACCATAAGGGTCAATTACTACATGGGAACAAATGACCAAAAATTTTTTACTAAAATATTTTTCTCCGACTAAAACGGCTAAATTACGTAATGATATCTCCTCTTTTATGCAGATGGATTTAGAAACACTCTACGATGCATGGGAGAGATACAAGGACCTTTTGAGAAGGTGCCCTCACTATGGGTTACCGCTTTGGCTACAGGTTCAAACGTTCCATAATGGCCTAAATCCTTTGACTCGACAAATGGTTCACACAGCTGCTGGTGGAACCATCAATAATAAAACACCTGAAGATGCCTATGAGTTTATAGAAGAAATGTCACTGAATAACTATCAGTGGCAAGTCATAAGGACAAAGCCAACGAAAACAGCCGGCGTTTATAACGTCGATTCAGTCACCATGCTCTCTAATCAGGTTGAACTCTTAAATAAAAAGATTGATGGTTTTCTTAGTTCTTCGCAGGTTCACCCAATAATGCAGTGCGAAGCAAGTAGAGGTGGAACAAGCCATTCGGAATACCAACCTTATGGCCACAACATGGATAACGAGCAATTAAACTACATGGGTAATAATCCTGGACCTCAAAACAATCCATATAGTAACATTTACAATGCAGGTTGGAGGAACCATCCAATTTCTCGTGGAGCGGTCAAGGAAATCAAAGACCACAACCACCTCCAGGCTACCAACAACCACCCTAGCAACAGGAAAAGTAGCCGAGCCTTGAAGAGATGCTCTCAAAGTCTATTTTGGTGTCAGAAACTCGTTTCCATAACACCGAAACAGCACTTAAAAATCAACAAGCGTCAATCCAAGAGGTTGAAACTCAGATAGGCCAGCTTTCCAAACTAATTTTCGAATGACCACAAGGTAGCTTGCCAAGTAATACTGAACCCAACCCAAGGGAACATCTAAACGCAATTAATATTCAAGATGAAGAAGGAGTTGTTGAGCATGAACCAGAACCAAAGGAAAAAACTATGGTAATCAAAGGTCAAGGTGAGGTAGATAACAATATAAACAAAACGGTGAATGTCGAATATGAACCTCGTGTGCCATACCCTAACGCGACAAGGAAAGATCGCTCAGATGAACAATTTGGTAAATTCCTTAAACTCTTAAAAAAATTACATATTAACTTACCATTTATTGAAGCCCTATCGCAGATGCCAAATGCAATGAAATTCTTAAAAGAGCTTTTAGCAAATAAGCGGAAGTTGGACGAGGCATCGCATGTGGAGCTAAACGCAGTGTGCTCAACTATTCTGAAAAATAAGCTACCAAACAAACTAAAAAATCTAGGGAGTTCTACGATTCCTTGCTTAATTGGTAGTTTAGATGTTAATAATGCATTAGCTAATTTAAGGGCTAGTATCAATGTCATGCCTTATAAAATGTTTAAGCAACTAGGTCTCAGGAAACCCAAACAGATTAGGATGAGCATTCAACTAGCAGATAAAACTATAAGATTTCCTAGGGGTATTATTGAAGATGTGCTAATAAAAATCGATAAATTTATATTTCCCGTTGACTTCATTGTTTTAGACATAGAGGAGGATAGCAACACTCCTTTAATTCTGGGAATGCCCTTTCTAGCAATTGCTAAAACAATTATTGATGTTGACACAGGTGAGTTCATGCTTCGCGTAGGAGACGAAACACTCACCCTTCAAGCTTGCAATTCTAACAACACATTGGAAATTAAAGGTGATCGTCTAAACCATTCTATTAAAACTGACCACATGATACAACCCACTTTGCAGGAGATAAGTCTGAAGGAAGTACATGAGCCACTCTCAAACAATAGTAAAGGATCTATTCATGAAGAATGAAGGCTGCAAATAGAGGAGCTAGATGAATGGCGAACACATAAATTGAGAACACACGATAAATCGAAACTACGCTAAGACGAGCTTGATACCTCTCCAAATCAACTTAAATTTGGAGATAAAGTCTTATTAGATGTCTCTAATCCCCACATTGTCACTACCACACCGAGTGAAGAAATCCCTCTTACGGTACTAAGTATTTTTCCATTTGGTATGGTGAGGTGAGTCATCCCAAGTTCGACACTTTTAAGGTAAACAACACCCATTTAAAACCTTATTTTAAGATTGATAGCAGGAATGAGGAGTATAAACTCTTCGAACCACCATGATCATTCAAGGAGAGGTAAGTCAAGAATAGACTATAAATAAGCGCTTGTCGAGAGGCAACCTGAGCAGTAACTGTATTAACTTCTCTAAAAATTAGTCTTCAACATCTAACTTACTAACGGAGCTCTCGAACACAGGTTTTCCACAGAGACACGGCCAAGCACACGGGCTTGCTTATGGCCGTGTGAAAACAGGGCAAGGATTTCCCCAAACACAGGCTACGATAAAATGCCACGACCGTCCGACATGGCTATGGTCGAGCCTGCCAAAACAGCACGAGCGTGCGATACGCCCGTGTCTCACACCCGTGGTCAAACCTGTTGATTGACATGGGCATGGGGATTTCCCATACGAGCATGGGAAAAGAGAACGAAGCTAGACACGGTCATGCAACACGGCCGTGTGAACCCACATGTCCGAGGCACACCGGCGTGGGACGAATTTCAGATGCGCCAAAATAGGAAAAATGCAAAACACACAAGTTGAAATTGGGGAACACGGGTGTGTGCCCTGGCCGTGTGGCCCAAAATCTATAAATACCCTGCACTATTCACTTTCTTCCCCATTCAAAAACCCTAACCCTAGCCGCTGCAACTCCACATAGCCTCCCTGCCACGGTGCGTCGCTTCCCACTCCATTTTTGACGCTCAATCTCTCTTCCCTAGCATTTGTTTACTCCTTTTACTTCTATTTTACTTATTTCGAATGCTTAGTATCAACATAATCTTCATATCTTTTGAACTATTCTTCATTTTGCTCATTATTCTATCATTAAATTTGCATTCTTAGGTTAGTCATGACATTACTATGCTTCTTCTCATGCTATTACCATGCCAATGTCTATCACTTAATTTGCATTCCTAGGTTAGTTATCATACATTCCGTGTTAAATTGAGATTAGGAAAACCTCATACCCATTACATTTCTATTCTCATTCTCATTGTTATTTTGGTTGAGTTTGCTTCATATTAGTAGTCTTGGCTAAAATAGTTAGTTCAAATTCATGACTTTTTACTTCTTCGAATTCGTTTACCTATTATTATTATTCTTTATATTACAGGCTTTTAATGTCGTCTTCACGAGGAAAGAAGACCGCTGTCCCTGCTTCCAAGAAACGGAAGGGAGCATCATCTTCTGCGGGTCCAATCGCAAAAAATTGTCACCCTCTCCTACAGTTTCCCCGTGGGCACCAGGAAGAACTTTTCCAGATACTTCGGGCCCGACCTTTAATTGCGGGACGCTGCATCGACTGGGCTACCGTAGAATAAGTTCAGTTGGCTGATGCGATTCGGGCCCTCTTAACCACTGACCCTTGGGAGCTGTTCTTTGGGATCATCGAACCAACATACCTCGAGCTCACAATGGAACTATGCTCAACGTTCCATCTCCAGACCGTAGTGACGAACTACGATGATTCCAACACAGTGCAATTTCTAACGAACTTCCATTGGGTAGTGTGATAGATCTCTAACGAACTTCCAATCGATTGAGCTTCCGATAATCTGTAAAGAAAAGGAAAATAATTACATAAGCAATGAATGCTTAGTAAGCTCGTATAAACTTTAAACATAATATACCATTTCAATAATGAACTTTATAGAGTAAGTGTAACGCCCCTTACCCATGTTCAACACCGGAACAGGGTACGAGGTATTACCAGAACATAACACATACCATTAAACAAAACCGAGATAGAAATATGTCATCCAATTAGATAATGTATCATTATAACATATGTCTTGAACAATATTAGCCAACTTCAATGGCTTTGTACAAAATAATTGGTTAAATACTGTAACCAATATTTTAAACCTAGGCAATTATGACACGTAACAAAATAACAAAGCCTACTATACATGCCATAATTCAAAAGTTTAGTTCAAATACCCAAAAGTATTGATAGTGCGGGCAGATCTTCAACGATCCTTAACTCCTGTGCAAGCTGGACGACACTATAAGACAAAAGAGAGAAAAGAAAATAAGCTTATAGCTTAGTAAGTAAGTATATAAATAATAATTAAAGGATCTAATATGTTAACACAATAACTCAAGTGTATCTACTTTTAATTTCACTATTTACTCCACTTTGATCAAGCTATCTCTCCTGCGCCATGTCCACTAAATAAATCATAACTCAAGTTACCAAACTCAAAATTCAAGTCCGTAAAAGTTTCCTGAAACTAGACTCATATTACTTCACCTAAAATTTTTCTAGAATTTTTGGTCTAGCCAATTAGTACAGTTTATTAGTTAAAGCTTCCCCTGTTATACAGCTCGATGGATCTGACCTCTGCTCACTACGAATTGATTTTCTCCAACTAAAAAAGTCAAATAGCCATGAAATTTGTTTCATTTAAAACTAGACTCAATAAGGAATCTATTAATATAAACTATATTTCTTAATTATGTTTGTACAATTTCTAATGATTTATCAAAGTTAGAACAGGGGATCACATAGTCATTCTGAACAAGTCACACACAAATATAAATATCTCAAAATATAGAGTTCCTTTACTTGGTCTGTTTCTCTTACATGAGAATCGACTCATTAAGATTTAATTTAATATCTCATTCAGCCTCTAATTAAATTCCTACTATTTTTGGTGATTTTTCAAATTCTCAATCATGATTGTCTAAAACAGATATTATTGTAAATTCACTCTTTCACACTTTCTTTGTATTAACCTCATTTAGCATACATATCACAATTCATTTTCACCACATTTCATATATCACAAGTATAGGTCCATGATTACAATGTCACCGTAAAATCATCCCGTTGAACACTTAGGATCAATTCTCGATACTTGGTGGTTTCAGCATACAGCTCCACCCATCATATTTCATATAATTCAGCTCTCTTGTACACATGGTGAACACTTAGTACCACCCATGTGACCTAGCCAATTTATCTCGTAGCTCTCTTGTCTACATGGTGTCCTTCACTTGGGATCACACACTCGACCTAGCTACATTTATCTCTCCCGTAGCTCTCTTGTCTACATGGGATACATCTCGTATCACACATGTGACCTAGCTACTACATAGTATCTCGTAGCTCTCTTGTACACATGATGTGCACTCAGCACCATACATGTGACCTAGCTACATTCCATCTATTATTCAATCTTTTCGAATGTTCAACCGGGATTTCTCTCTCTATTACTTATTTCTATTCTTTCAATAATCGATTTATGATTCAAAATCAGCTAAAATATATATAATAGGCTGAAATATGAGAATGTAAATGAAGTTAATGGATTATTTACATACAAACTTACCTTGGTGCAAAATATGAGAATTTTGCAATTTAGTCCAAAATCTTTTCTTTCCCCAGTTCGAGGTCAATTCCATGCCTTTCTTGATCTATAACAACATGTTTAGCTCATTTAACACTCATACTATTTATTTCAATCCAAAAATCACATTATGGAAAAGTTAAATTTTTGCCCCTAACTTTTACAAAATTACAATTTTGCCCCTAGGCTCGGAAATTTAATTTCAGCCCTTATTCTTATGTTTTATGACATGCTGAACATTTTTCTCTTCTATGACAACATTGAATTCTCACTCTAACACATAGTTATGAACAATAGGTATTTTTACCGATTTTGTCGTTTTGCTCGTTTTTGCTAAAAATTGCTTAGAAAAGATCGTTCTCCTAACTTCAAACATTCATACTCTACCATCAAACATCAAAATACATGCATATCATTCATGGGTAATTTTTTAAACATAAACCCTAACTCTAAATAATGGTAGAAATAGGTAGACCAAGCTATGAGGATTTCAAAAATGTAAAGAACATTAAAAACGGGGCTTGAATGCACTTACTATTGAGCTTGAAAGCTTGGAAAAACCCTAGCTATGGATAAAATGTAAGTTTTGGCCAAGCTTAAATGAAGATGAACACATTTTTGTGTTATTTTTCCCATTTTATTTCATTTAATATACAAATGACCAAAATGCCCTTACTACTAAACTTTCTAAAAATTCCATCCATGTCCAAATTTTTGTCCATATAAAGTATAATGGTCTAATTGCCATTTAAGGACCTCTACTTAAAACCCCCATTTCAATCAAGTACTTTATGAACTAGAACACACACATTTTTCATTTATTTCAATTTAGTCCTAAACGTCAAATTAAACACCCAATTGATAAAATTTCGCAACGAAATTTTCACACAATTATGCAATCATAATATAAACACTAAAACTAAATCAAAAGAATTTTTTTTTCAACCTCGAATTCGTGGTTTCGAAACCACTATTCCATTTTGGCCTTAAATCGGGCAGTTACAGTAAGTATAAACCTTTACCAATGCAATAAGATCAATAAAGCCTATATAACACCATCAAACTCACAAGTTAGCATACTTGTTCATGATACATATGAAACCAAAAAAAAAAATATATATATATATATATATATATATATAAACAGAACATTTAATTCATCACCATTACCATATGATCATGTTTCATTCCATTAGCTTACTTACTGTATCTAAATGCTTAGTATAAGCCTAAACAACATTATCAAATCACAGTTAGTGCACTTGTCCATAATATAAATAAGTTCATCCATATCATAAGTAGATTTCCCATATATAAGTACATCATTTAATTCATCATTCTTTTTAAAACATCATTTTACATATCAATTATGAACTTACCGTTTCATTCTCTTTTCTTATCCGTTGAACCATCTAGAATTATATCGGATACTCAGGAAAGCTCACACGAAGTGTGCCTTTACATACAATCATAACATTTCCTTTACATCAATGGCCACACAAGCTGTAAAATGGGCCTGCTCAAACTAGCTGTGGGTCGAAATGTAAGCTACACGATGCTACTCACATGAGTTGTGGAGAATCTGCAACAAATGCAGGACCTCAACCATCGGTAGGACATTCAACCCCAGCACCCAAAACATGAAATCCCTAATGACATGTCATTTGTATCCAAAGAATTCCTAAGGTTCAACCGAGACTCAATATTTGTCAACTCGTCATAATGTAGTTACATTCACATATATATTGATTCATTTACATTAAAAAACACATAGTAAACATTTAATTCGAATAACATTATAATGATTACAGTTCATACGAACTTACCAGACTAAATTGCAGCAACGATTAAATACAAGAGTTATTTGGTAATTTTCTCTTCTCCTCGATTTTCCACTCGTTCTTGATCTAAAATAATAATTCCATTCAATTCACTAATCCCAACAGCAAAATCAATTTATTTTGTGCAATTAAGTCATTTTTAACATTTTATAAAATTGCCCGCAATATTTTACTTTTATACAATTTAGTCCCTTAACCCAAAATATACAAATTAACCATTTGTATTCAATTTCATGTTTAGCCGAATTGTTTAGAACCCTATTACAACCCATATTTACTGTCAATTTACAGCAAGTCCTTATACTTTTACTAATTTCTCATTTTAGTCCTTAAACATTAAAATTACCAAAATTTACTTTACAAAATAGTCCTATCTAGCAGTAACCAAGCTTAATATTCTACCATAAACTTTCAAAAGCATCTCAAATTCATCAATGGTAAAATTCTAAATATTTAACAATTAAACAAATTGAACCCTGGGTTAGCTAAATTAAGTTGCAATGATTTCAAAAACGTAAAAATTACTAAAAACGAACCTCAAAATCACAAGCATGTAAGAAATATTTTTGACGTAACCTTCAATGCTCTCCCATGGAATTTTTAGCTCTCATTTTAATCAAGCAAGAAGATGACCACCTTTGTTTTCTTTTAATTTATGTTAATAATTTTCTAAATTACTAATTTATCCTTCAAAAATCAACCAAATTTCATGCATTTACTCATCAAAGCCATCCACTATAAAATAAATTGGTGTTATTAACACCTAAGTTCATTAGTTCACATTTTCATAACATTTGACCCATTTAATTAATAGAAATAAACTTTTTCAGCTTTTACAATTTAGTCCTTTTTAATTAATTAACTATCTAAACATTAAAATTTCTTAACGAAACTTTAATACAACCTTAATAACACACTATAAATATTCATTTATAGCAACGAGGTCTTGATACCTCATTTTCTAAAACCACTTGACTTTAGGGTCAAACCACTTAAACCTAATTATTCATTCAAATAGCATAAATTACCAATTCAATATTTATTTTAATATCATATTTGACTTGTAAATATTAAATAATAACATTTACGAACTTACTCATTGGATTCGTGGCCCCGAAACCATTATTTTTTGTAACAACCATTTTCAGTAAAATCAGAACAGTGGTTTCGAGACCACAAATCTGAGCCGAAAAGAAAATTTATTTTAATATGGTCTGCATTATGATTGGAATGCTATATGAAAATTCTGATAAGAAAATTTTATCTATTATGTGTTTAATTATGGAAATGACCAAATTGCATAAAATGCAAAAGTTGAGTTCTAGTAGCTATAAGTACCAAATAGCTATGAAATTCAAAACTTTAGGTCCGTATATGGTAATTATTAAACCATTAAAGAAAAGTTAGTAGATATTTCTGATGAATCATCCATGGAAAATTAGAAAAAGGCAAGGACTAAATTAGAAAGTGGAAAAATTAAAAGATGATAATTAAATTAAATAGAAAATATCATCTTATTTTTATCATCTTCCCCAAAATTTTTATGGAAACCCTAGGAAAGAGGAAACAAGCTTTTTTGGCTTAATTGGATCCGAAAAACTCAAATACAAAGTTAGATCGAGGAAAAGAAAAAAGTGCTGGATTAGTAGATTTCGTATACGAACCAGTATCGAGGTAAGTTTGTGTAATTAAATTATGTACATTTTTATGTTTGAATTAAATGTTGTATATGTGAATTGTATAATTGTCATGTATGTGAAATTGATTGAATATCCAATAATGCCTGATAAATGTCAAATCCCATTTGAATAAATGAAAGTCGATGGGTACAAGATTTCCCGTATTAGTTGTAGTCCAGCATATGTTGCGGACACACAATAGCTCTTATGAGCATCTCATTATAAGCTCTCTCGAGCTTCCCGTATAAGGTTCTTGCGAGGTTCCCGATAATAGCTCTTATGAGCATCCTGATTAAAGGTTCTTTGTGAACTTTTCGTTACATTGGCTCTTTATGAGCTTCTCGATAGTCCTCGTTTGAACTTCTAGATATTACCAATGATGATATGTAAATGGATGCTTGTAATCTAGCCATTGGAATGCTCAGTAATGGAATATTTTGGTATGATAATATAAAGTTATAACATGTTTAATACATACATGTATAAGGTATGGCTAGATTGAATTAGGGTAATATATATTCTTGCAGAAAGGTAAGTTTGACTATATGAATGTATGTAATGTTATACTATATGTAACACCCCAAACCCGGCCTAGACGTTATGACTGGATCTGATGCACCACATTGATGCATTCAAAACATTCCGTATTACTTAGTTTGGAAAAAAACTTAGTTGGTGTGGTAAAAGACACTTTTAAAAGTAGGTTAAAGTGAATGGAAGCTGTGCACCAGGTAGGAAACCAGGAAAAAGAGGAGGTGAGTCCGTCGGACTGCTTAAGTACCAAGCTCCCTTCGGATCCAATCCTAGACATGCACACCGCCATTGCCACACTCTAACATCTCGTATAATTTTTGAGAAAACCGTTTGGTTATGTCCATCTTAAGAAAATGATTAAGGTTGAAAACGTTTGCTTAGCGGAAGTCTTACTTGTATTCAGGTTATTTTGAAACCACTTAATGTTTTTGAAAACGCGTCCTAGAGCTAATCCATTTCGTTAGTTATCATAGTTCAGTTTTATCATAATGGAATTAAATAATAAAGAAACAAACCAAACCATAAAAATAATTTAGCGGCCTTATTACATTTAAAAAAAACCCAAAAACATGAACGAAAATATGGAAAATCTAGTTCACCAGAAGAAAACGAATTTGCAGAAAACGTGTGGCCACCCCGAATCCCGCCCAACTCCAAGTCCACCAACTAGGGCTCACATGCAAGGATGGAAGAAAAAAGGGTGAGTTTGGGAAAACTCAGTGTATACAGAAACCCATCGAAAGACCAAATCAGCTCGAGCCCATTGGGCCTAAGCCCTATTCAGATAACAGTACACAGTGGACCGAAGCCCTTTTCAGAATACAGTAGCAAGGCCTTAGCCCCTTTTTACATAACAATGTGGCCCATAGGCCCGATTCAAGAACATAGGTAACAATAGTAGTAATGCATGCAAACCCATCTGGGAGACTACTCAACCCACCAACCGCTACACCGCCTTCAGTACTAGCCCTACACTCCATGTGGGGAATATCTCAACCCACCCAAATTTCACTCCACACAGCTTGCGGCAATGTCGCTCAAATATCGATAAGTTGAGGCAAAGCCTCCAAGACGTGGATGAACCACTTTCAATACTTCCTCCATCAATACCCCAATCCCATGCAAGAGATATTAATAAAAGCATATCATGTAAAATACAAGATTAATCGATCATGCAGTTTAGCCAATTTAAACCCTAGGGGTATATCGGTAATTTTGCTCTTTAGGGGTTATTTTCGTAACTTAGCAACTACACAAGCTACTTCAGTAATTTTCAACAGTTTTATGCAGTTTGGTTCCACCATCTAACTAACAGGCTAATTTGCCCATCTCTTACCCCTATTGGTCCGTAAGCCCATTGGGCCCAGTTTTGGCCCATCGAGACCCTTTTTTCGAAGTACGTTAAGACGTCACACGAACTTACTTACCACATTGCGGTGCTAGATCTAACAATTACTCTATGTCTTGAGAGCATTCGCATACTCACAAGCCCATGAAATGCCAAAATTTCGGCATTTCGACTTTTGCCGAATTGAACTAAGAAAGGGTGTTCGGTACACACCTGTTTCACGACGACTGCTACCGAGATCCCTTTCGATGTCCTACAATAGATTAGCATAGTTCTTATTTACAACCCTCAATCACTAAACCCCAAAACTTACTCATCCAAGATCGAACCATGTCCCTAGAAGCCTTTGAAACCTTACCTTTTTGCCAAAATCGATAGCTAGCTCCGAATTCGATTGCTCCAACAACCCACGCCTTCTCCAACGCTTAAGTAAACACTAATCATTGACAGAAAACATAGGTTAAAGACCTTAGAGAGCCAAAGGCCCAAATCGACAGCCTCCCTATAGTTTAGGGACTTCGGCTTTTCCTAACTTGTAAAAATAGGACCAGATCTGAGATAATAAGCACTTACCCCTTATTCTTTCTCGATTTCCACTCAATCCAGTGCAGAGAAAACCCGAATCCAGGAGTTTTGAAGTTTCAGCTATAAGCCCCCAAATCTATGGTTTTTTGGCTTTTGGGTGATGAAGGAGATGACAATATGAAACTATAACCTGGATGTAGAATTGTTGACAGGTCTCTAGAGTTTAGAAAGAATAATCGTTGATTAATGGAAACACAATATTAAAGGGTTTGGCTTTGAAGAAATCGGTTCCAGTAATGTGTGTTCAAGATTTCGGCTTTTATGGATTCGGCAAAAGTATCGATGAACAGCAGAATTGATGAATGGTTTTGAAGAAGAAAAATAGAAAAGAAGAATAGAGAGAATGGTGGTTTCGGCTAGAGAGGAAAAAGAGAGAAAAGAACAACCCTAAGGTGTTTAAGCAGAAGAAAACAGCACCACTCAATACCCTAAGTGCCGAAATACTAACCTAATACCCCTCTGCCGAAATCCCCTTTCTAATTCTCCTAATTCGGCCAGCTCTTGGCCTCTCTCCAAATCCCTTAAATCTCTCCCCTTATCACTCCTTAATCCAAGCGTTTGGACTGATTCAAACTCTCCTTTAGCAAAATCCACCTGGACTCCAACACTTACCCCTCCAGCACTTAAAAATAAATGCATCTATTTGTCAACACAGGGAATCGATCCCATGCTTTCCCCAATGCTCCACATGCCACCTTTTTAGGAGCCTAGTGGCGTCACCCTTGCCACTCTACTAAGGCTCTTTTTGTGATGCAATTTACCCATAACTCTATACAAGGGCCACCTAGCCAGAACCCCTAACTCCTAAGTCCAAAATTCAAAAATTCAACCGGGTTTTGGCCAACACATGGGCCTTCTATAAGCCCATTTACCTACTCAAAATATTAATTTCACATCCAAATACAAAATTTTTAAAATCTTTACAAAATATTGAAAACCGTGAATAAATCCGAAAATCAGGATGTTACACTATACATATTAATGATGTTTGATTAGTTTCATACTTGAAATTTGTTGGTATATATGTACAAGTATTGTTGTAAGATATTGGAAAATTTTGGGTGAGAAATAAGGCTAGGAAATGGCCTTATTTTGTCCACATGGGTAGACACATGGGTGTGTGTCTTGACTGTGTGTGACACACGGCCTAGCACATGGGCATGTGGTTTGGTCGTGTGTCCCCTGCATCCTAAAATTGAGAAATAGAATGCTCAGAATTGGGCACAAGGACGGAGACACGGATGTGTGTCTCAACCATGTGAGATACACGGCCTAGAACATGGGCGTCTGTCTTGATCGTGTGAAACCTGCACCTAATTTGTGAAAATTAAATTGACCACATGGCCTAGCACATGGGCGTATGGCAAGTCGTGTGGGACAAGTCAGAGAGTTACATAGATAAGGACACAGGTTGTAACACGACCGTGTACTTCACATCAAATGCCCACAGGGCTTAAGACATGGGCATGTCATCTAGCCGTGTGAGCCACACGGCCTACTCACACTGGTGTGTGACCCATGAATATGAGAAAAATTTTTAAATTTTGCAAAAAATTCTCTGAGATCCCTATTTAGTCCCGACTTGTTTCTAAAGCTTAAATTGGGCCTCGAGGGTCCATTCAAGGGATAGTATGATTATTTTTGGATATGAATATTAAATGATATGAAATGTTTGTAATTATTCTGTTAATTTTGGTAATGCTCTGTAACTCTGTTACAGCTCTAATCAAGCTAGAGCTGAATCCGAGGAAGCTGAGAGCAATGCTCCAGCTTCAATTCAAAGAGCTACATCTAGTAGTAGAAGGCCAAAATCTGAGGGCCAAGGTGAGGAGGCAAATGAAGTCTTCTTCCAAATAATGAATGAGTGGTTTACAGAATTCAGAAGAACAAATCCTGCTGTATAACAACCTCCCCCTCCTACTCCTCAACCAGTTCCTGAGATGCCACAAGGTGTTGAACTTGTTAGAACTAGTAAGCCTCCGGTAGATAAAATTCGTAAATATGGGGCAAAAGAATTTAGGGCTACTACTGAAGATGATCCAGAAAGGACTAAGTTTTGGTTAGAAAATACGATCAGATTTTTAGATGAATTATCATGTACGCCAGCTGAATGTCTGAAAAGCGCTGTATTGTTGTTAAAAGATTCAGCTTATCAGTGGTGGAATACTTTGATTTCTATTGTACCGAGAGAAAATGTTACATGGGAGCTTTTCCAAACGGAATTTCAGAAAGAAGTACATTAGTTAGAGATTTCTAAATTAGAAAAAAAAAGAATTTTTAGAGCTCAAACAGGGAAGTATGACAGTATCTGAATATGAACGAGAATTCGTTAGATTGAGCAAATATGCCAGAGAATAGGTTTCGACTGAGGCTGATATGTGTAAACATTTCGAAGATAGTTTAAATAAAGATATCAAGCTATTCATTAGAATTCTAAAATTAAGGGAATTTGTGGTATTGGCTGATCGAGCACACAAAGCCAAGGAATTAAGTAAGGAAAAGAAGCAAGTAGAGAAAGAAGCTTGTATTTCTAGTAAGAGATTTATGGGCAAGTCATAATCATCTATTGCAAAGAAATCAAAGAAGTACCATGATCATTTTACTGCATCTATGGGGTATTATCGAAAAGAATGAGGCCCTCAACGCTCTAATTTGAGATCTTTGTCTCAATCTGTTTCAAGTGTAGGGAGTGTTGGAAGTCCTAAACCAAGATGCAAACATTGCAATAAATTACATTTTGGTGAATGCCACATAAAAAGTGGAGCTTATTTTAGATGTGGTGGTTCTTTTTACCACTATCTTAGAGACTACCCAGAAAAGACTGTAAAAGATACTATTCAGACCTCTAGGCCGAACAATCCTATCTTGAGAGACAGACTACCCCGACAACCTGACAATGTTAGTGGTAGTCGAGGTGTGACAAAAGATTCAATAGACAAATCTGGAGCTAGAGCACCAACAAGGACATATGCTATACGTGCAAGAGAGGATGCTTCTGCACCTGTTGTTATTACTAGTACATTTTCTCTTCTTGGCACTGATATTACTACTTTTGTAACACCCCGTACCCGAGTCCGTTACCGGAATCGGACACAAGGTGCACACAGACTTAACTATTTTCACAGTCCATTTAGAAATTTCCAGACTAGCTGGTCACTGCGTCACTGTCTCCTTAAAAATCATATCTTGAGTTTCAAAGCTCAAAATTTTGTTTCGTAATTTTTCCCTGAAACTAGACTCATATGTCCATCTACAGATTTTTTTCTAGAATTTTTGGTCTATCCAATTAGTACAGTTTATTAGTTAAAGTCTCCCCTATTCCAGGGTTCGACTACACTGACCTTCGTGTGTTACGAATTGAATATCTCCTTGTACAGGGCTTTAATACTGATTTCGTTTGTTTCTATAGAAACTAGACTCATAGAGGAATCTATAAATATATGGCATGACTCCTAATTATATCTGGTTAATTTACAATGAATTTCCAAAGTCGGAACAGGGGATCCAGAAACCGTTCTGGCCCTGTTTCACGAGAACTTTAATATCTCTTAACATATAACTCATATGACCGTTTCGTTTTTTCCATATGAAAGTAGATTCATCAAAGTTAATTTACATAATTTATTCACTATTTAATACCATTCCTACTATTTTTAGTGATTTTTCACATCCACATCACTGCTGCTGTCAGCATCTGCCTTTAAGGTAGGCTTTACCTATTTCATGATTTCCATGATTCAATTGGCCCTTTTTGCATACATAGCACAAAGTGTGATCATGATTAACCATTCCAATGGCTAATCATTTCAAAACAATTCCATACCTCATAATGATCAACATACAAACGATTATGGTACTATGCTAAAAACGTATATAAGCCATTTTCGCATGGCTATCCAAGTTTACACAAAACCGAAAGGTACATGACCTTCAACAAAAGGGTAGTCCTAGACATGCCATTTCAAAGTTCAACCAAAATTGTACCAAAATGGGGGCTTTGATAGTGTGGGAGACTTGACTTCCAAAAATCCCGAGTCCGATGGTGACGAGCCAAAATCTATAAACAAAGAAACAGAGAAAGCGGAGTAAGCAATTTATGCTTAGTAAGTTTGAGCAAGAAATTCCAGCACAACAAAAGCATAGCATTCATAAAGCTAACGGATAATTTCATATGCACAAATTCTCAATATCCTACTCATTTCACATTCCAACCCCTATGTTCATACATAAGGGATCATCTTAGCCAAATACCGAAACTCATTACTCGATTGAGCGAATATTATTCAAGGAATCAACTAATTCAAGCATATACGAACATACCTCTTTGCTGGAATTTTTCAAGCGTATTAACTGAAAATTTTACAGCAAGATCGCTCATTCTCGAATCACGTACCTTCGAAATTTAACCGGATATAACGACTCGCTCAAATGCCTTCGGGACGAAGCCCGGTTATAGTGACTCGCACGAATGCCTTCGGGGCTTAACCCGGGTTTAGTAACTTGCACAAATGCCTTCGGGCTTAGCCCGGATTTCATTCGAATAACCGAGCACAATTATCAATAACTTATGACACATTCGTATTTCATTTTCAATAGCAAAACTCAAACACAAGGCACTTTTCACACTTGCAATTTCGGCTCAATAGCCACACACAAAGAGCATGATTTTAATTTGCTTTAAACATGATCTAATCAATTCAGAATTTAAGCTCTATTACTCAAGAACTTACCTAGGATGTCGTCGAACGATTTCAATGGCTATTCGACCACTTTTTCCTTCCCTTTGTCGGATCTAGTTCCCCTTTGCTCTTGAGCTTAATTTAACAAATAAATCGATTTAATCATTTGAGCATCGAAAGAGGAATTCAAGGTACTTAGTCAATATATATACTCATTAGGCATCAAAGTCGCATATGTACGAAATCATGAATCGAACTCAACACATTAGTTAATATTCCTCTTAGCCAAATTTTCTAAGCCAAGAATAGGCATCAATATGCTTGCCTCTAACCGAATGCATGCACACCAATTTCCCCTCATGTGGCCGAATATGCATGTCCATGTTGAGGCCAATTATACACTTAATGCCACACAAAAACAGCATACATTTTACTAACTAACGCATTACATATCGTAGCTCAATTCACATCTCTCATTTACTTCATAACTGAAACATCATCAGAAGCAAATATACACCTTGAAATAGTATATATGTCATACCAATACATCATGTACAAACATAAATACATATATATATGCTAGAGCTGAATCTCAAGTTGATTGTAACTAAACATGAACATAATTTCAAAACACAAATCTTACTTTCCATGCAATGAGCATAAATCACACTTTTGGATGTACCATGGCCGAATACATCACAACACCATAATTTTGGTCATGATTAAACAAAGAACTTAATGTCTTACTCAAAAATACTAAAAAGAAAGTCCAAGAGCCATCAATCCACCATCACAAATATCATTAGCAAGCTTCATATTTAACATGCAATGGCATTAACACAAAATCCACCTTGGCCAACTACCATCCCCATGATATAACAAAGGTTTGAACCATGGGCTAACAAGAGCATCAAGCTATCAACTAAAAACATGCATGAATCTCATGGCACAACCTCAAACATACCTTAATCTTGATGCAAGTATAGCCAAACCTCTTCCTAATCCTCTTCCAAACCAAGCATGAAGCAAAATTCCTCCTTTCCCCTCTAGTATTTTCGGTCAAGAGAGAATGAAAAATAGATGAACAAATTTTTTCTTTTCTCTTCCTCAATACACTGACAATGGGGCATGCATGAGACCATTTTTGCTTTTTCCATTTCTTTATTACCCATGCTCATTAATTTATTTTTTCACCCATGATTCACCAACAAAACATGTCTATGACATGTTTTGCCCATATTCTTTGTCATGGCCGCCATCACTTGTAAAAGAGGGTATTTGACATGCAAGGCCATTGTTTTGCATGCATGCTTTAATTAGTCATCACACATTCCCCATCATACTTTCAAAGTTTTCTACTAGGTCCTTTCTAGTGAAATTCACATTTATAACTCTAAATTAAAGCATAAAAAATGTCACACATGAGTTAACACATATTATAGGCATCAAAATAAATATCAAATTATTTTTATGCCTCAGTTTTTGTGGTCCCGAAACCACATTCCGACTAGGGTCATTTTAAGGCTGTCACAACTTTGATTGATCCTGGTTCAACACATTCATACATATGCACAAATTTAGTGTTTGTTAAAAATTTACATGTTGAATTCACTGAATTTGTGGTTAAAGTTTCAAACCCCTTGGGCTAGTATGTTATGGTTGAAAAAGTTTGTAAAAACTATCTATTGATGGTAAAGGGTTATCGTTTCTCAACTGATTTGATGCTATTGCCCTTTGATGAATTTGATGTAATTTTGGGACTAGATTGGCTAACTCAACATGATGCAGTGGTGAATTGTAAACAAAAATACATTGTGTTGAAATGTAAGAATGGTGAATTACTTCATGTTGAATCTGATAAACTGGATAAGCTATCGAATTTGATTTATGCTATATCAACACAGAAATATATTCGAAAAGGGTACGATGCTTACCTTGCTTATGTGTTAGACATTAAAGTATCTAAGTCAAAGATTCAGTTAGTTTCAGTTGTTTGTGAATTTCCTGATGTATTTTTGGAAGAATTACTCGGATTACCGCTTGTCAGAGAAGTGAAATTTTCTATAAATCTTATTCCAGGAACAACTCCTATATCTATAGCACCTTATCGAATGGATCCAACAGAATTAAAAGAATTGAAAGCATAGTTTCAAGAATTGATAGATAGAGGTTTTTCTCGACCTAGTCATTCACCTTGGGGTACATCGGTTCTGTTTGTAAAGAAGAAAGATGGATCGTTGATGTTGTGTATTGGTTACAGACAACTCAACAAGGTTACAATTAAGAATAAGTATCCATTGCCTTGAATTGGTGACCTATTTGATCAGTTGAAAGGAGTCACTATATTTTTTAAAATAGATCTCCATTCTGGATACTATTAGTTACGGGTAAAAGATTCTGATGTGCCAAAGACAACTTTCAGAGCCCGGTACGAACACTATGAATTTCTTGTGATGCTATTCGGGTTAACAAATCATCTGCAGTATTCATGGATTTAATGAATAGAATTTTCAGACCATATTTAGATAGGTTTCTAGTGGTATTTATTGATGATATTCTGGTTTATTCCTAAGATGAAAACGAACATGCTGATCATCTGAGAATTGTAGTACAATCTTTTTATGAGAAACAATTATACGCCAAATTCAATAAATGTGAATTTTGGCAATAGAAAGTTGGTTTTCTGGGACATATAGTATTTGCAGAGGGTATCAGACTGGATTCGAATAAAATTTCAGCTACTGTTAATTGGAAACCGCCAAAGAATGTGTCTGAAGTTAGAAGTTTTCTCGGACTAGTTGGATATTACTGAAGGTTTGTTAAAGGGTTCTCAATGATAGCTTCTCCGATGACTCGATTGTTGCAGAAAAATGTGAAATTCTAGTGGTCTAATGTATGCTAACAGGGTTTTGACAGATTGAAAGCCTTGTTTACTGTAGCACCTGTGTTAGTTCAACCTGAATTAGGTAAAGAATTTGTAATTTATAATGATGCATCGTTGAATGGTTTAGGCTATGTTTTGATGCAAGAAGGAAAAATAATTGCCTATGCCTCGAAACAGTTAAAGTCGCATGAAAAGAACTACCCGATACATGATCTTGAATTGGCAGCCATTGTGTTTACATTGAAAATCTGGCGGCATTACTTATTTGGTGAAAAATGTCATATATTTACAAATCATAAGAGTTTGAAGTATTTGATGACGCAGAAAGAATTGAATCTGAGGTAGCACAGGTGGCTTGAGTTATTAAAAGATTATAATTTGATTATTGACTATCTGTAACAGCCCGATTTTAGCTAAATCAAAATAGTAGTTTTAGAACCACAAATCCGAGATTGGAAAAATATTTTAATATTATTTTTAGTGTTTATAACATGTGTTTAGATATGTGTGAAAGTTTAGTTTTTTAATTTTATCGATCGGATGGTTAATTTGACAAAAGGACTAAATTGAGTAAAATGTAAAAGTTGCATTCTAATTGTTTAAGTGCTTATTTGCTATGACTAATTAAATGTGAAGTCCTTATGTTGTGAATAGACCTATGATAGTGGAAATTGACATGAATAACCATCCATTAAGTGTTTTTAAAGGATAATAAATAAGGTCATTTTGGTAATTAGCTAAATAAATCATAATTTAATAAAACCAAAGCTAAAATTTATGTTCGTCTTCACCATTTTCAACCAAAAATAAAGAAGGAAAAAGCCATTAACAAGCTTTCTAGGGGTCGGCCATGTTGATGCTCAATTGAAGATTGTGAGTTTTCATTGATGATAACTTGATGTTTTTAAATTTTTTGATGAATTTCTAGGTTTTCATTGATGATAACTTGATGTTTTTGAATGTTGATGATGTAAAATGAATAATTTTGATAAATTTTCATGTTTTGTAAAGTGATTTTTGATGAAAATGCTTAAATAGGATTAAATTATGAAAAATGTAAATTGAGGGATTGATTTGTGAAATAAATAAAAAAATGTGCCGCTAGGGACCTATAGTAAATCAAAATTGGTGTAATTTGTATTTTTACGAAAAAAGGACTTAATAGTAAGAAATGTGAAAGTTTAGGGCTAAAGTGAAAATTTACTTAAATATGTGTTTTTGGACTGAATTGAATGAATTAATGAATAAATGAGTTAATTTTGAATTCATATAGATCCTGAAAGAAAGCAATCGGATTTAGATCGGGGGAAATTGAAGGATATTGAATAGTCGACCCGATACATCAATCCTTAATACGAGGTAAGTTCATATGAAAATAAACGTCTTTAAATTGATTTATATATGTTAATTTGTTGTTGAATTGCTATGGATGTTGGACAAGCAATTATGAGCAAGAATCGATGAAGTTACGATATCTGAAAGTCCCGTACGAACCTTAGGAATAGTATAGGATACAAATGTCATGACATTAGGATTACCAAGATGTGATTACATGTAAGACCATGTCTGGGACATTGCATTGTATTGTGATTACGTCTAAGACCATGTCTTGGACATTGGCATCATTATATGATTTCGTGTAAGACCCTGTCTGGGACAGTGATATCGATATGTGATAACATGTAAGACCATATCTAGGATATGGCATTGTATGAGCTTTATGTGATTTTCGAGTATCCTTAACGATTTCGAATGGTTCAATGGGCAAAGTCAAGTCGAGAAAGAATGTGTAAAAAAGTTAAGTGACTCAGGTACATACGAGATTCATATGAGCTTTGAAAAGGGAAGTAATTGATGAATTCAACTATGATATTCAATATGTGTATAATGAGAAAGGTTTGTGAACTTATAAATGCTTACTCATAGTTTGCCTATTAATGGAAATGATGTTGATGCATGTGGTAAGTTATTTGTATGGCTTACTTTGTGTGTTCTTTCCGTAATTTATAGAGTATCAAAGCTAGCTCAGACTTCAGGGATCATCAAGAACCGTTATCACACTATCACTACTTGTTGGTACTTTTGATGCTATGTAAATATGATATATGACATGTATAGGCTAGTGATATGATGATATGTTTTGAGTTATGATATAGACATGAGATTTGGCTTGCTTATGATGTAAATGTTGGTGTGTA
Source organism: Gossypium arboreum (assembly GCF_025698485.1). NCBI lineage: Eukaryota > Viridiplantae > Streptophyta > Magnoliopsida > Malvales > Malvaceae > Gossypium > Gossypium arboreum. The sequence goes on from NC_069082.1 coordinate 50,292,520, forward strand.
TTTCGCCCTTTAAGTTGGCTTAAATCATAAGTTTGGTCAGTGATATATGATGTATATATATTGCCTTGTGTTTTGGCATGTTTGGTATGACTGTTGTTGATAAACCGCAATTTATACATATTTTTACCCCATGCTTAACACATTGAATTCGATGCTCCTAATGCCTTAATTTCATGTTTTATACTTAGGTGAGCATAGGAGAGCGAAAGGAACGAGAAATGAGCCAAAAATAGAGAAAATGGGCCAAAATACGAAATCAACACAGCCTGGACTTCCTTACACGGCTAGACCACACGGCCGTGTCAATTTGGCAGAATCGAAGCACGACTCACATGGGCGTGTCCCTACCGAGCCCAAGTTGAGTCCAATTTGGAAAAGGCTAATTTTGAGGGCTTTTAAGCATTCTAAAGCCTATAAATACGCCCTAAAGGAAGAGGAAAAGGGACACAGAGAGAAGGAAGCAGGGAACTGCTCAAGGCAAGCTGATTGATCCATCTCAGAAGCCAGATTCACCATCAAAACTGAAGATCTCCCCTTAATTTCCCTTCAAGAGTTTTGGGTTGTCTTTATGTTTTGTATTTATTATTCTTCTGAGATGTTTTCCTTTTTAGTTATGAACTAAATCCTCTAAATACCTAAGTGGAATGAATCCTAAGACGAATCTTGTTATTATTTTTTGAATTGTATGATAAATATTTAACTTGTTCTTAATTATGTGTTCTTAATTCTTGTTTTGATATCCCAGGATACTGATTCAAGATAAGCTCTTATTCATAGGAGGAATAGACCCTGTCTAAGAGTACATTTGTCATAATTAAGCAGAGTTGATTGCGCGCCTAAACATAGGGTGACAAGATTTTGCCGGATTAGGGTGAAACCTAATAAGGGGATCCATAGATCGAGTTAATGTAACCCTAGGGTGTTAATTAGAGAAAAGTCTCAATTATTCAATCTAGGGATTAGACATTATTAGTCCTGAATAGGGATAATAACATAACTTAGGGATCTCTACGGGACAAGTTAAATGAGTAAATCGTCTAATTCGGAGCCAGATTAACAAGTAAAGTCTAGGTGGATTTTTACTTAGCTATTGTCTTAATTCAATCATTTTCCAAAAGTAATCCCCTAATTCTACTTTCTGTGAATTCTTAGTTTAGATAATTAGTTAGTTAAAACAAAACACCCTTTTTCTTAGTCTAGATAATAAAAAGACAGTCATTACTAGTACTTTTAGTTCCTTTGGGTTTGACAATCTGGTCTTGCTAAAACTATACTATTGTTCGATAGGTACACTTGCCTACATCATGATAATAGTTAGTTTCAAGAACGATTCTTTATAAATATTTAAAGCCTTTCACACGAAAATTGCAATCAAATTTTTGGCGCCGTTGCCGGGGAACTAAGATATTAGGAACGCTCAATTTTTATTACTTTAGCCATTTATTTTTCTTGCAAGTTAATTCTATTTTATTTTTATTTATTAATTTACTTTTTCTTTCTCTTGGCAGGTTTTTATAGTTTATGACTAGAAAAAACTCGTCAAGACCACTACTTTTTGACGAAGAAATCGATCACACAATTCGCAGAAACCAAAGAGAAATAAGGCGAAGCTTAAGATACAAAGAGAACGAGCAAGAGGACGATACTCAAACCCCAACCAAAGAGATGGCTGAAAACCAAGACAATCAGCTACCTCCTGCAGTACATGTTGAACTAGCAAATCAGAATCCTGCTCCACGTACTATGTATGATTATGCTAAACCTAATTTAACAAGAACTGAGTCAAGTATAGTTAGGCCTACTATTGCTTCAAACAATTTTTGAACTAAAACATAACACTATTCAAATGATATAGCAATTTGTTCAGTTTGATGGTTTACAGGATGAGGATCCGAACACTCACCTGGCAAATTTCCTGGAATTCTACAATACATTTAAAATTAATGGCGTTTCTGGCGATGCCATTTGTCTTCGGTTATTCCCTTTTTCATTGAGAAACAAAGTTAAACAGTGGTTGAACTCGTTACCACGAGAGTCAATCACTACTTGGGAACAAATTTTCGAAAAATTTCTATTAAAATATTTTTCGCCGGCTAAAATGGCCAAATTACATAACGATATCTCTTCGTTTGTGCAGATGGACTTAGAAACTCTTTACGATGCATGGGAGAGATACAAGGACTTACTGAGAAGGTGCCATCACCATGGGTTACTGCTTTGGCTACAGGTTCAAACTTTCCATAATGGCCTGAATCCTTCGACTCGACAAATGGTTGACGCAGCTGCTGGCGGAACTATCAATAATAAAACAGCAGTCATTTATAACGTCGATCCAGTTACTATGCTGTCAAACCAGGTAAACTTCTAAATAAAAAGATTGATGGTTTACTTGGTTCTACTCAGGTACATCCAGTAATGAGGTGCGAGACGAATGGAGGAGGAGCATACACAGAGTATCAACCCTTCAACCCTAGCATCGAGGAGGAACAAGTTCAATATATGTGTAACAATAACTCTAGATCCCAAAATAACCCATATAGTAACACTTATAATGCAGGTTGGAAGAACCATCCCAATTTCTCGTGGGGCAGTCAAGGAAATCAAAGACCACAACATCCTCCAGGTTTTCAACAACAACCCTATCAACAGGAAAAGAAATCGAACCTTGAAGATACTGTCTAAATTTATCTCGGTGTCAGAAATTCATTTCCAAAACACCGAGACAACACTTAAAAATCAACAAGCATCGATCTAAGGGCTCGAAACTCAGATAGGCCAGCTTTCCAAACTAATCTCTGAATGACCACAAGGTAGCATGCAAAGTAATACTGAACCCAACCCAAGGGAACAACTCAAGGCAATTAATGTTCAAGATGAAGAAGGATTCGTTGAGCCTGAGCCAGAACCGAGGCAAAAAACTGTAGTGAGTAGAGGTCAAGGTGAGGTAGGTCATAATAAAAACAATTTAGTGAATGTCAAATATAAACCTCGTGTGCCATACCCCAACACAACAAGGAAAGACCTCTCAGATGAACAATTTGGTAAATTCCTTACACTCTTAAAAAATTACATATTAACTTACCGTTTATTGAAGCTCTATTGCAGATGCCAAACGCAATGAAATTTTTAAAGGAGCTTTTAGCAAATAAACGGAAGTTGGACGAGGCGTCACATGTGGAGCTAAATGCAGTTTGCTCAGCTATTCTACAAAATAAACTACCCAACAAACTAAAAGTTCTAGGGAGTTTTACGATTCCTTGCTTAATTAGGAGTTTAGATGTTAATAATGCATTAGCTGATTTAGGGGCTAGTATTAACGTCATGCCCTACAAAATGTTCAAACAATTAGGTCTTGGGAAACCCAAACACACTAGGATGAGCATTCAATTAGAAGATAAAACTATAAGATCTCCTAGGGGTATTATTGAACATGTGCTAGTTAAAATCGATAAATTTATATTTCCTGTTAACTTCATTGTTCTAGATATAGAGGAGGATAGCAAAACTCCTCTGATTTTAGGACGGCCCTTTTTAGCAACTGCTAAAATGATTATTGATGTTGGCATAGGTGAGCTCACACTCTGTGTGGCAGACAAAACAATCACCCTTCAAGCTCGCAATTCTGGCGCCACATCGAAAATTGAAGGTTATCATCTAAACCATTCTACTAAAACTGACAATATGGTACAACCTACTTTTCAGGAAATGAGTCTGAAAGAAAGCACATAAGTCATTCTCAAGCAACAGCAGAGGACTTATTCATGAAGATCGAAGGCTAAAAATCGATGAGCTAGATGAATGGCGGATGCATAAATCGAGAACACATGATAAACCAAAACTACACCAGAATGAGCTCAACACCTTCCCACATCAACTTAAGGTTGGAGATAAAGTCTTATTAGATGCCGCAGATCCTCACTTTGTCACTACCATACCGAACGAAGAAATCCCTCATACAGTACTTAGCATTTTTCCATTCGGTACAGTTGAAGTAATTCATCCCAAGTTCGGTACTTTTAAGGTAAACAACACCCGTCTGAAACCTTATTTTTGATGAGAATGATAGCAGGAATGAGGAGTATAAACTCCTCGAACCACCATGACCATTCAATGGAGAGGTAAGTCAAGCTTAGACTATAAATAAGCGCTTCTCGGGAGGCAACCCAAGCACTAACTGTATTAACTTCTTTAAATTTTAGTATTTAACACCTAACTTACTAACGGAGCTCCTGAGCACAGGTTTCCCACACAGACACGGCCTAGCACACGGGCATGCCCTAAGCCGCGTGGAAACAGGGAAAAAATTTCCCCAAAAACGGGCTAGGATAAATTGCCACGGTGTGGACATGGCCGTGGAGAACTCCCAAAACAAGACAGCGCGTCACGCCTGCGTGCCTTTAACTCGTGGCGAACTCATCAAATTAACACAAGTGCGACACGCCTGTGCCAAGCAAATCAATGGCGAACTTGTTAAATTAAGACGGGCGTGGGCCTACATACACGACCGTGGGAGAAACGAACGAAGCCAAGCACTGTCATGCGACACGACCGTGTACACCCACACGCCTAAGGAACACAGGCGTGGCGAAATTATTAGATGCGCCCAAATTCAAAATTCGCGAATCACACGGGCAAAAATTGGGTAAGACGAACGTGTTCCCTGGCTGTGTGCCCCAAAATCTATAAATAGGCTACACTATTCATTGTCTTCTTCACCCAAAAACCCTAACCCTAGCCGCTGCAAGTCCATACGCCCCCTACCACGCCTGTGCACCGCCTCCAACTCCATTTTTGACGCTCATTCTCCTCTTTCTAGCATTTGTTTCCTCTTTTCCCTTTAATTGTACTCATTTTTCATGTTAAGTTATCATAGTACTATGCATTTTTATGTTCTTTTCATCTCTTTATCACTCATATTTCGTATCTAGAGTAGTTATTATCTTTTCATATTGAAGTTCTTCCTCATTGCATGATTTATATGCTACATTTTATTAGTTTAAAGTGAAAATCCTCATGACTTTTGGGTTGATATTCTCCATCAATAAAATGCACTAACATAGAATTATTTGCCATTTTTTTTAGGAAACTCATACTATTGTCATGCTAATGATACACCATAAAATTATTTTTGATTAAGTTTGCTAGTAGTTGTGACTGAGATTATTAGTTCTAATTTATGACTTCTGCCTTTTTGGATTTGCTTTTGTATTACCTTGAACATTCCTCATGACGAAATAATGGTTTTGCTTGTAGGTATACAATGTCGTCTTGATGAGGAAAGAAAACCGCTGTCCCTGTTTCAAAGAAAATGAAGGGAGCGTCATCTTTCTTGGGTCCCACCACGGAAATTTGCCATCCTTTCCTGTAATTCCCCATCGGGCCCCAAAAATAAATTTTCCACATACTACAGGCTCGACCTTTAATTGCAGGCTGCTGCATCGACTGGGTTACAGTAGAACAAGTTCAGTTGGCTAATGTGATTTGGGCCCTCCTAACCACCGACCCTTAGGAGCTTTTCTTTGGGATCATCGAGCCGACGTATCTTGAGCTCACGATAGAACTATGCTCCACATTTCATCTTCAGACCGTGATGACGAACTACGATGATCTCGACGGTGCAATTTCGTTTAGGTGGATTAGTCTGCCAGCTCAGCGTCCCAAAATTCAGTACTGCACTGGGTTTATATACGGAGGAATTTAAGGAGGAGAATGACTTACATGCTCTCAACCACCACATCCATTGTTCTCCTTCACGTTGCTGGAACGCACTAGTACCAGGCGCGGCCACCTACAATCCTAGCTGCTCTAAGGCATCTGCTCTCCCTCTATCTCTGAGGTACCTACAAGCCATTTTGGCTCATACGATAACAGGAAGGTGAGAGAGCACTGGCGTTGTCAATACTCACGATGCCTACTTTCTACGGTGTATGTCGCACGGGCACGTCATCGACCTTGCCTATTTCATTGCCCTCACCATTCAACACCAGAAGGAGCGACATAGGAAATGGGTCATCTCTATTGGCCCATATGTGACGCAATTGGCTCGACACTTTGGGCTCCTCAGCACCACAGCCCAAGAATCATCCTTGACCCTCATTGGCTAGATGTCTCCACAAGGCATCTCGAGCATGCTTAGCATGAGGATGATCGACAAGCATCGAGGAACCTACCCTCCTCAATATCATCTCACCCAATCTACCAAGGAGGAGGCCCCCGAGGACATTACTGATGATGTCCCCCACAGCACGAGGACCCACCGTCTCAACCACCACCACCCTCTCGTCCAGTTCATGCGGCGGCTTCATATGCTGACATTTCTCAGCGTCTTACTCGATTCGAGCAGCAGTGTTTTCAATGATTTGACAACATTGATGCTACTTTACAGCAGATTTGTCAACACCTCCACATCTCATCGCCACCCCAACCTCGCAAACCATTTAGCGATGAAGATGTTTAGAAACTTTTATTTATTATTTTATGTTTTTACTTTTATTTTATTTTAAGACTACTTTTTATTTTTCTTTCACCTTATTTTTATTAGGACTTATAATTATTATTTTACAATTTTTAATTTTGGCTAATTCCTATTGAGTACTTACCCTTCCTTATATATTTCCTAAAAGAGTTCCTGATTCTATCACAGTTATAAAGAGCTTCATAGCTCACTATTACTCAGGAACTCAAAAATCCACTGGGAAAGGTTCTCTACGACTACCATGTCCTACTCGACCACGATCATAACCAACTTCAGATATAATATTCTTTTGGTGCAAGACTTATGGACTAATGAACCTCTACCACCGCTGGAGTATCCTCCTCCACCCTCACGCCGACTATTCTCCAAAACTCCAGTTCAAGGAAATTCATTCATCACTCAGGAAGTTTCACTCCTCTCCCTATCTTATTTTTATATTCTTATATCTATCTTTGTACATTGAGGACAACGTACATCTTAAGTGTGGGGGGTATTCATTTCATTATTAGAAAAATCCCTGAATGACTGCCTTGTTCTCTCGAAAAGTTCTCATATCATAGTTAGGATAAATTTTGATTGATTTATGATTTTGATTGATATATCTTGAATTAAAACATAGGCATTTATGCATTGATTTTTTAAACTTTAAGACATTAGAGAATCGAGCATGATAAGTTGATTTTTAAGAATTTAAACTTTTAGGTTGTTTCCCCAAAGTTTAGGTATTACTTTGAGTTGGAATTCACAAGTTTTAAACATCAAAAAGCCATAATTTTTGTGAGATGTTTGAGCCTTTTGAGCATCTATTAATTCTTTCATGCTCACTTTTATTATTGCTTTGAGTGCGTCAGTATTGAACTGTTATTCTAGAACTTGCTTGGTTATGTATGTCCAGACTACACCATTTGATTTGATATGTCAAAATGATTAAGGCACTTAGGATTAACCTACTCATGCCATGAAAAACCTACCTCCAAAATTAACCCCTAGTGAACCCCTTTGAGCCTAACAACCCATTTTTTTTGTATTACCCTTAATATTAACCCTTAACCCATTACTGTTGAAATCCCCTACATTAAAATTGATCCCTATTTTTGTCGAGATTTGAATTGAAATAGTTGTTCAGCTATGTCTTGTTCTTAGTAGTTAGTCTATGTTATTTGACTTGTAATTAAAAAGTAAAAAAAAAACATGTATACATATTAGTAGTAGTAATCTTCTGAGCTAAAGAAGTTAAATTCCATATTCTGAGAAAAGATCTGTTGTACACAATTGATGACCAGCTATTTTTCTAGTTAGGAAATTTTTCAATTCAATCTCGATTCTAACCTTTTCTTTTAGGTTGAAACCACACCCCCCTAACCAAACCTCATTACAAACCTCTAAAGACCTTTTGATTGATGTATCATCTCAATTTATAATGGTGGAGATTCGATTTTCATGCAAGCCTATGGTAATAATTTTTCATTATTGACTATTGAGTGCTTCAATTATTGTCCTTAAACACCTCGAGTGATTTGAGTGAATATTTAGTGAGGATGTGAAACTCTTTGATATTCTGAATTAAAGGTAATTACTTAGATGAGGGGAGACACCTATGTTTGCATGATTAAATACTCAACTTGGAATGTTTGAAACTTTTATGTTCTTTTAGTTGAATTCTCAATGTATGATTACCTGTGGATTATTTTGAGATATTTTTGATAGAGATTATAAGTTGAGAAGAATTTATTTTGATTATTAGTTGAGAATTTTGCTTGAGGACAAGAAAATGCTTAAGTGTGGGGGTATTTGATAAACCGCAATTTATACATATTTTTACCCCATGCTTAACGCATTTTATGGATGATTTTTCCTTAGAATTGGTGAATTCGATGCTCCTAATGCCTTAATTTCATGTTTTATACTTAGGTGAGCATAAGAGAGTGAAAGGAACGAGAAACGAGCCAGAAATGGAGAAAATGGGCCAAAGTACGAATTCAACACGGCCTGGACATCCTTACATGGGCAGACCACATGGCCGTGTCAATTTGGTAGAATCGAAGACGACTCACACGGGCATGTCACACGGGCGTGTCCCTGCTGAGCCTAAGTTGAGTCCAATTCGGAAAAGGCTAATTTTGAGGGCTTTTAGGCATTCTAAAGCCTATAAATATGCCCTAAAGGAAGAGTAAAAAGGAAACAGAGAGAAGGAAGCAGGGAACTACCCAAGGGAAGTTGATTGATCCATCTCAAAAGCCGGATTCACCATCAAGACTGAAGATCTCCTCTCAATTTCCCTTCAGGAGTTTTGGATTTTCTTTATGTTTTGTATTTATTATTCTTCTGAGATGTTTTCCTTTTTAGTTATGAACTAAATCCCCTAAATACCTAAGGGGAACGAAACCTAAGATGAATCTTGTTATTATTTTCTGAATTGTATGATAAATATTTAACTTGTTCTTAATTATGTGTTCTTAATTCTTGTTTTGATATCCCAGGATACTGATTCAAGATAAGCTCTTTTTCATAGGAGGAATAGACCCTGTCTAAGAGTACATTTGTCATAATTAAGCAGAGTTGATTGCAGGCCTAAACATAGGGTGACAACATTTTGCCGGATTAGGGTGAAACCTAATAAGGGGATCCATAGATCGAGTTAATGCAACCCTAGGGTGTTAATTAGAGAAAAGTCTCAATTATTCAATCTAGGGATTAGACATTATTAGTCCTGAATAGGGATAATAACATAACTTAGGGATCTTTACGGGACAAGTTAAATGAATAAATCGTCCGATTCGGAGCCAGAATAACAAGTATAGTCTAGGTTAATAAGGGGATCCATAGATCAAGTTAATGCAACCCGAGGGTGTTAATCAGAGAAAAGTCTCAATTATTCAATCTAGGGATTAAACGTTATTAGTCCTGAATAGGGATAATAACATAACTTAGGGATCTCTACGGGACAAGTTAAATGAATAAATCCTCCGATTCGGAGCCAGAATAACAAGTAAAGTCTAGGTGGATTTTTCCTTAGGTATTGTAATTCAATCGTTTTCCAAAAGTAATCCCCCAATTCTACTTTCTATGAATTCTTTGTTTAGATAATTAGTTAGTTAAAACAAAACCCCCTTTTTCTTAGGCTAGATAATAAAAAGACAGTCATTACTAGTACTTTTAGTTCCTTTGGGTTCGACAATCAGGTCTTGCTAAAACTATACTACTATTCGATAGGTACACTTGCCTACATCGTGATAATAGTTAGTTTCAAGAATGATTCTTTTTAAATATTTAAAACCTATCACAAGAAAATCGCGATCAGTTGTGATGGTTATATGGTTGCTCAATTAGCAAATTATCAATGATGTATAATGGTTGAGGAATGGCATGTTGTGGCTTAGTTTTAAGATGATGAATTGGTATATTTTGTGGCATGATTTAGTTGATAAGATGGTGAGAAAATGCATATAGAAGTTAAGGTTATGCTATATTGTTTTGGCATGGTTTTGGTTGTGGATTTGAGTAGTGAAATAGATCGATTTTAAAGGCAAGAAATGTGCTTGAAATGGTCATTTTTGGTTGCCTATTGTATGTGAAAATGATGCGAAATGAATAGGTTTACGTACATGAATGATAGGTGGGAATAATGGCTTAAATCAAGCCTATTTTCGTGCCACACTATTGAGCACACGGGTGTGTGAATTGACCGTGTGACCCCTGTATTCTAGTTAAAACGATTCAGTAGGTTACAGAGCTTAGACACGCGGGCATGTCTATCACCCTTGTGTGGCACACGGGCTGGCACATAGGCGTTGGGCTGGTCGTGTGACCCAAGTTAGTATACCCTCTGTTTTCCCACGGCCATGGCACATGGGAGTATCTTTGGCTGTGTGGTGCAAGTCAGTAAGTATGCATTGTTTTCACATGGCCTGTGACACGGGGGTGTCTGGTGGCCGTGTGAGGCACACGGTCTATTCAAACAGGCGTGTAAACCCTGTATGCATGAAAATTTTCTAAGTTTCCCAAAGTTTTTAAATGTTATCGGTTTAGTTTCGAACCTCTTCCAAGCATGTTTTAAGGTCTCGTAGAGCCTTATAAGGGACATTGTGATTATATTTGATTGATGTTTATGTAAAAATGGATTTATGTGTGAGAAATATATGATTTATGTTGTGATTGATAGGTAATGCCTCATAACCCTACTCTGGCGACGGATACAGTTTAGGGGTGTTACTTTTATTGGTATCAGAATTACGTTTAGTCGATTCTAGGACTAACGTAGCATGTGAGAATATAGCTATACATGCCATATATAAAAATTGTGATAATGTGATGATTCCTGACAGCTTAAAGTGTGTTTTCCTATAGCAAATGGATCCTAATCGAGCTTTAACTGACGATGAGGAAAGTAATGCACCCGCTTCCGCTCAAGGGGCAGCGCCGACTGATTCTAGGCCGATTTCAAGTAGTCGTGAGGGAGAGGCTAAGCAAGCCTTCTTCCAGATGATGAGTGAGTGGTTTAAGGAGTTAGTTCGAATGAATCCGATTGCTCAACAACATCCACTCCCACCTATTCCTTAACAAAACCCTACTATTTCCCAAGTTATAGAAGTGACACGGTTGAACAATCCACCAGTGGATAAGATTCATAAACATGGGCATGAGGAGCTCCGGGCTACTGTTAATGATAATGGTGAGAGAGCTGAGTTCTGGCTCGAGAACACAATTTGAGTATTTAACGAATTATCTTGCACTTCTAATGAATGTATCAAATGTGTGGCATCTTTACTTAGAGATAATGCGTACCATTGGTGGCAAACATTGATATCTATAGTTCTTAAAGAACGGGTTACATGAGAGTTTTTTCAATCTAAGTTCCAAAAGAAATACATAAGTCAGTTATTCCTTGATTAAAAGCATAAAAAGTTTCTAGAATTGAAACAAGGCCAAGTGACTGCCATTGAGTGCAACACCCTTAACTCGTATCTGTTGCTGGAATAAAGTTACAAGGCATTAACGAATAACACACCTTATTCACATACATTTATACATTCATACTCAAAATCCATTCAAAACATTTACAATGTCCCTTGTAAGGCTCTATGAGACCTTAAAACATGCTTAGAAGTGGTTCGGCACTAAACCGATAACATTGACAAAATTCGAGAAACATAGAAAATTTTCTTTGATTTAAGGGTCACACACCCATGTGAACAGGCCGTGTGAGGCACACGGCCACCAGACATGCCCGTGTGAAAACAAGGCATACATACTGACTTGTACCATACGACTGAAGACATGCCTGTGTGCCATGGCCGTGAGAAAACTGGAGGGGTTCTTGACTTGGGTCACATTGCCGACCACACGCCCATGTGCCAGCCCGTGTGCCACACATGGCCTGTAGACACGCCCTTGTGTCTAGGCCGTGTTAAAACTGTAGGGTATACTGACTTAATTCGAAAGGGTACCCTAGGGAACACATAGCCGTGTAGCATGATCGTGTGTTGAACACTGCTGAGACACACACCCGTGTCTCTACTCGTGTGGACAAAAATAGGCCATCTGAAAAGCCAATTTCCCACCCTTTTCTCATGCACAAAAAATAACCAAATTGGTACAATTTTAACATATATATAGGCAGCCAAAACATGCCAATTCATACACCTATCATGTCATCTATACTCAATCATTTCAACTACTTAATTCCATATTCAAAAACATACAAAATCATTGTGTCACAATCATCAATCTCACATAACTTTGTAATGTATTTTCATCACCTTTCTATCAACTAAATCATGCCTCAAGCATTAATACACCAACTTACAACTATCAAAAGTAGCCAACTCATAACCATACCAAAACAAGCCAACAGATAAGGCATTATATACATCACATATATATTTCTTACCAAACATAATTCAAGCTAACTTAAATGGCCATACACACCAACATTTACAAGCCAAATCACATGGCTAAAATCATAACTCAAAACATACAAATATTACACTAGCCTATACATGCCATTTACCATATATACAAAACTCTCAAAATTACTAACGAGATGATCTATAATGTGATGACATTTCTCGATGATTTCTGAATTCGAGCTAGCTTCGATAATCTATAAAACAGGGAAAGAACACACAAAGTAAACTTCAAAAGCTTAGTAAACCAAATAGAAATAAAATCAACACATGAATATTTGCATATCAATTCGAATATGTTAAACATAGCTAATCACATTCAAATGGACAAATCTTTCTCATTGAACATATATTCAATGCCTTAATCGAGTTTATCAAATATTTCTCCTTTTCAATACTTGTATGAATTTTGTACGTACCTGAATCACTTAGCTCTTTCACATATTCTTTCTCGACTTGACTTTACCCATTGAACCATTCAGAATCGTTAAGGATACTCGGAAATTACATAAAACTCATACAATGCCATATCCTAGATATGGTCTTACATGTTATTATATATCGATGCCATTGTCCCAGACAGGGTCTTACACGAAATTGATTAACGATGCCAATGTCCCAGACATGGTCTTACATGTAATCACTCTTCGATAACTTAATGTCATGACATTCGTATCCTATTCTATTCCTAAGGTTCCAACGGGACTTTCGGATATCATAACTCTGTCTATTCTTGCTTGTAAGTGCTCGTTCAATATTTATAGCATTTTCATGACAAGTAAACACATGTAATTCAATTTAAAGACATTTATTTTCATATGAACTTGCCTCGTAGTCGAAATAGAGGGGTCGAATCAACTACTTAATAACTTTTGGCTTCCCCCGATCTAAATCTGATTTCATTCATTCTTGATCTATATACATTCAAAATTAACTCTTTTATTCATCAACACATTCACTTTAATCCACAAACACATATTTTGGCATTTTTGCACTTTAGACCCTAAAGTTTCACATTTCTTACAATTTAGTCCTAATTTCACAAATACATAAAATTGCACAATTTCTTTCAAATACAAGCTAGTTAAATTCTCATAGTATATATATCAACTCATATTCTCATTTATTCACACATTTAGCCACATATTTTCACATTTTCACAAATAAATCCCTATTTGACATTTTTGTCAAAAATTACTTAATAAAACTTGATAATCCATCAACAAATATCATTTTCATCATCAATCATCACAAAGCTCATATATTCAACAATGGCACTTCATAAAATCATCAAAAAACTTGAAAACTAAAGCACGGGCTAGCTAGTACTCTGTAACAACCCAATTTAGACCCTAATTAGAATGGTGGTTTTGGGACCACTAATTCGAGTCAAAAAAATATTTTAAAAATATTTTCTATGTTTATTATGTGTGAAATTATTTGTGTAAAATTTTTGTGCTTTAATTTTGTTGTTAGAGTGTCCGATTAAATAAAAGGATTTAATTGCGTAAAATGAAAATTTGGTGGTTTTTTTTAAAAGGGTCGACTAGCAGTTGTTCTTTTAATGTGCAGGAGTTATGTTTCAATTAGCCCATTGATTAAATGAATGGATGGCATTAGTGAAATATCCTGAATTAGGGCTTAATCGGAATAGTGGTTTCGTGACCACAAATCCGAGATAGAAATAATTATTTTATAATTATTTTGATGATTATGATATGATTGCATGATTGTGTGAAAATTTCGTGATGAAATTCTATGCCTAAAGTGCTTAAATTGAAAGTAGGGACTAAATCGAATAAGTTACAAAACTTGCATTCTAGAAGTTTTTAGTATGAAATTGTTTTGGAATATTAATGAGGAGGTCTTAAATAGCAATTTGACCAATTTTAAGTTCATGGACAAAATTAGTACATGGAAGGAATTTTTGGAAAGTTTAGTAGTAAGGGTATTTTGGTCATTTAGTTATTAAAATGAATTAAAAACAAAATTAAAAGCCAATTTTTGTCCATCTTCTTCATTAGGCCGAAATTTCAAGGGTTCTCCAAGCTAGGGTTTGTTTCAAGCTTCCAAGATCCATAGTAAGTGATTCCAAGCCCCGTTTTTAATGTTCTTTACGTTTTTGGAATCCCGATAGCTCGATTAAGCTTATGTTAGCAATAATTCAACCTAGGGTTTATATTTGGAAAAATACCCATAGGTGAAATTTGTGTATTTTGATGTTTTATGATAGAATATGAGGTTTTAAATTATGTTAGACAACTTGTGCTACTCGGTTTTGAGTGAAAACGAGTAAAAGGGCTTAATCGGCAAAAATATCTAATAGTCACAAGTATATGTTAGAGAGAGATTTGATGTTGCCATAGAAGGAAAAGTGATCAGCATGTTATAAAACATAAGAATAAGGAATAAAGTTTAATTCCAGAGCCTAGGGGCAAAAGTGTAATTATGCAAAGTTTAGGGAAAAAGTGTAATTTTTCCAAAGTTCAGATAAATGCTGTTTTGATGAATGTATGTATTAAATAAGATTAATTTGGAATTATAGATCAAGAGAAACGAGATTCAAGTCGCGATCGAGGAAAAGAAAAGATTGTGGACTAAATTGCAAAATCTTTATATTTTGGTACCAAGGTAAGTTCATGTGTAAATAATGTAGCATAAATGTTATTTTTAAGTTATTGATGTTAATTATATGATATGCTGATTTTTTTATCGTGAAATATTATGCTTTGTGGTTAATGTTGAGTAATATGCAAATTATGTTTACTACTTGATAAATATGAATTGCTACCGAGTATCGGTTCCGATATTTCATGGAAGACGACAATGTGAGATCGAGAAAAAAAGCCCGTTTGAACCTTAGGAATAGATTAGGATACAAGTGACATGTCACTAGGATGGTTGAGCATCCGAACTCGTTGAGTTGAGTCCGAGTTCGTGAGATGTAACTAGGCATCCGAACTCGTTGAGTTGAGTCCGAGTTCATTTATGGATGCGAACGCCCGAGCTCGTTGAGTTGAGTCCGAGTTCACTTAGGGGCGGGTTACATGATTTCTTGATTACATATGTGGCACTTATGTGCAAATTATCCATGTATCCGAGTTATATTCCGATGTGTTCAACAGGTGAAATTTCTAGTTTAATGGAAGAGCACTTAAGATATAAGTGACGTTTTGGGTAAGTGTTGTGAAATGGACACTTTGGACAGGTATGTTCTTAACCCTCGGGTTGAAAATAGATACAACAACGATAAGGTGGTAAGATGATGAATGATGTTTAAAGATGTGATATATGTTTTGGTGGTACCATGCTAAAGTTGTTTGGTATATTTGTATTGTTATGTTACTTGTTATTTACATATGAACTTACTAAGCATTTATGCTTACTCCCTCCTCTTTATTTACTGTAGTTTTGAACAAGCCAGCTTGGGAATCGGGACGGGTCGAAGGTTCGATCACACTATCCAAAGGACTTTCATCTGGGTAAATGGCTTGTAAAACTTAAGTATGGCATGTATAGCAATATATTTATTTTGTGTAAATAATTTTATGATATGGCCAAGATTAGTTGAGAAAATGTTTGATAGTGATAAGTCATGGTGATGGTTAAATTTAGATCATGTTTGATATCATGGAAATTTAATAGGTTATCTAGTTCATAACAACTCATGAAAAGATGAAATTTGCCTTAAAATAGAATATTGCTGCAGCAATGACATGAATTTGAAAAATCACTAAAAATAGTATAAATGGAACTAAATAATGATTAAGTTATGAAATTGAAGCCTAATGAGTCTATTTTCATGTGGATTGAACAAAACAGGCATATAAATTATATGTTATGAGATATTTAAACTTTTGTGAAACAGGGCCAGAGTGATTTCTGGATCCCCTGTTCTGACTTTCAAAATTCATAATAAATTTTAAAAAAATAATTATAAGTTGTTCTTTATATGTACAGATTCATTATTGAGTCTAGTTTTAAGAAAAACAAACCTCGTAGTCATTGAAATTCTGTATTGAGAGATATCTGATTCGTAATACACAGATGTTAGAGCAGTTGAACCCTGAAACAGGGGAGATGTTAACTATTAAACTGTACTAATTGGCCCAACCAAAAATTATAGAAATAAATTAGTAAATAGATATATGAGTCTAGATTTAGGTAAAATTTACGGATCTTGATTTCGAGTTTCGTAACTTGAGATATGATTTTTCTTATAACTGTGACGCGAGTAGCTAGAAAGCTGTGAATGTAGAAACAAATGATTTGAAGTTCTTAAATTGATAAATTATGTTCGGTAACCCCTCAAGCTCGACTCCGGTGATGGTCTCGGGCGTGGGGGCGTTACAATTAGGCATATATTATATGGTTTTGTTATAAATTTATTAAGGTTAAACATGTAAATTAAACATTAAGTTAATATAAGTTATAATATATCATAAAACATAAAAATATAAAGCCATTATATGTGTTTATATTTTTGTTCTTGCCGAAACAAAATAAAAGAGAAAGAAAGCCTAGGTTCGGTCATTCTCAAGCTCGATTCAAGGTAAGTTCTAGCATGATTTTTGATAATTTTTACGTTTTTGAGATCTTTGCTAAGTTATCTACAAGACCCATGCTTGAATTTGTGATATTGATGAATATTTTGAGTTATGCCATTGTTGAAAGCTTGTGATTTTTGTCGTTTGATGGTTGAAAAAATAAGATATGTGATAGATTAACATGTTTTGTATTGGAATTTTTGATGATTTTGAGTAATTAGGACTAAATTACAAAAATAATAAATTGAGGGGCTAAAATGTGAAATAAATGAAATATATGGACTTGTATGAACATGGGTAAAATTCGGCCTAACATGGGTGTACTTAAATTTTGCATGTTTTGTGTTTTATGCAATTTGGACTAAATTGTCAAAAGTGTAAAATGTCAGGGGTAAAATGATAATTTGTCCATTTATGTGTTTTTGGATGAATTTGATTGAATATTTGATTAAATAATTTTAATTTATATTAATTTAGATCAAGAAAAGAGAAAATCAGATTTGCATAGGGGAAAACTAAAGTTGTCAACTAGCCATTCCGTTCCGATTTTTCATCATCCAAGGTAAGTTTATAAGCAAATAGACGTTACTAATTTTAATTAAATGTGAAATATATATGCTAAAATGAATATTTGAATAAATACATGTATTAGCCGAATGTGTACAAGCTTGGCAGCTATGTTTATGAATTCGTTTCGACTAGGTTACGACGTTTGAAAGCCCCGTATGAGCATAGGATTTTGATATGTGATGTGCGAGTAAGACCATGGCATCAATATATTTGTTCGAATAAGACCACCTTTTATACGTTGGCATCCATATGTGACTCCGATATATGTGTTCGAGTAAGACCCTGTCTGGGATAGTGGTATCGATATGTGATCACATGTAAGACCACATCTGGGACGTTGGCATTGTGCGATATATGTAATTATCCGAGTGTCCTACCCAATTCCAAATGGTTTATCAGGCAATGATAAGTTACGATCGAATGTGTAAAACAGGCTAAATGACCAGTTATGAGTTAGCTTAATACCTACTTGAAATAAGGTAAGTAAGTACTTGATATTTGTTACAAATCACTTATGAGATGAGTAAAGAATGTATGTGAATTTGAAAGTGTATTCGGCCTTTGAAATGTATATTGTAAATATATTTGAAATGATGCTTGAATAAGTGTAAATAGGGTAGTGTATATTCGGCCCATGTGAAATTGTAAATGGAAGTTATGTTCTATATGAAATTATGATCATGTTAATAAATGTGAATATGATAGTATAAATTAGTTAGTTAAGTTAAGTTAATGTTAATATTGAATTATTTATTTGCTTATGACTTACTAAGCTATGATAGCTTAGTGTATGTGTTTATCTTTGCCTCTGTTTTATAGATTTTGGAGTCCAGTTATGAGCTCGGGGATCGCCAGCAAAGTCTATCACACTATTGACTGTCTTCAGTATTTTATAAGCTAAATTTTTGGAACTATGACATGTATAGGCTGGATTATACTTTCGAAATGTTGTATTTTGGTCTATATATAATTTGAGCCATGCGAAAATGGCTTAACTTCTATGCTTGAGTTCAGTTTTGGTTTAATTATGGTTTAAGTCCATTTTGGTTATTAAGCTATGTGCCATGGATGATTAGAATTTGTGATATGTGTTTGTGTATTGAGGTTGGTTGATGATTTCGGATGTGGTAAAAATGAATTGGTGTATATTTGGTCTTGGTTTGAGCTTATATTGAGAGTGTATTCAAGATATAGATGTTTGTGAAGTTTGTTATGTGTTTCGGTCATATGGTATATAATGGTCGTTAATCGAGCTAAGATATATCTTGTATTAGCTAGATAAAAATCAAGATATATGCATGGGGTAAATTCGGTGTTCACTTATGGACTATATTAATGATATGTATGATACTTGATTTCTTGTTATGGGAAGTCAGACATATTGGGACTTAGATTTATATAAGGAGGTTGGATTAATGACTAAAGGAAATGTGTGCTTTCGTATTTGATCATGATATGTTAGTTGAGCTCTTATATGTTTTTACATATATATATATATATATATATATGCGCTTATATTACGGTTGATATGTATATGTGTATGGCTATATAAATTCATTAGTTATTGTAAGCTTACGAATATGTCGAAATGAATTGTGTTAGCCGTATAGATAAGGAAATGAGTTGGGTTTTATATATTACCTTCGGTAATGTTGGTTTTGCTTATGAATTTGAGTTATTAATTTGTATAGATATGACATGAATTATTTGAGTGTAATGATACTGATTAATTAAATAAGGCAGCTTGTTTGATTCATAGTTATAATTTCAAATACCATAGTTATTAAATAACTATATGAGTTGATTGTTGGTGATTATGTAGCATACACAATTTGTTGTTAAAGTGTACATGAGCATTAGTTATAAAATTATTTTGACACTAAGATAATTATTGAGTTGGTTGATATATGCTCGGTATATGATGTGTATTTTAGATTAAATTTGAAATGTTAAATAAGATGAGAGTATTCATATGATTGATTTACGAAGTATAAATTGTTCAATTGTCTATTTTGAGTTGCGTTTGATTAGTAATGCCTCGTAACACTAATCTGGTGACGGATACAGGTTAGGGGTGTTACATTTGATTGGTATCAGAGATACGGTTTAGTCGATTCTAGGACTAACGTAGCGCATGTGAGTCTAGATATACATGCCATACATGCCATGTTATATACTACGATAGTGTGAGGACTTCTAACATTTGAAATTTTTTTTATATAGTAAATGGATCTCGACAGATCTGTAGCTAATGATGTCAAGAGTGTAGCGCCTGCTCCCACGCAAGGGACAGCGCCGGTTGATTCTTAACCGACTTCGAGTAACCAAGAGGGAGAGGCTAAACAAGCCTTTTACCAAATGATGAATGATTGATTTACTCAGTATATTTGGACTAGCACAACTGCACAACAACCTCCACCCCTGACTAATCCATCTTCGTTACCTGCTATACCTCAAGTGAGTGATCCGTTGAGATTTCTTAAGCCTCCTGTTTATAAAATTAGAAAACATGGGGCTGAATAGTTTAGAGCCACTGATGATGATGATGCTGAGCGAGCTAAATTCTGGCTTGATAATACTATTCGTGTGTTTGATGAGCTATCTTGTACCCAGATGAGTGCTTAAAATGTGCCATATCTTTGCTGTGAGACACCGCATATCACTAGTGGAATACACTAGTATCAGTGGTTCCGAAAGAGTGGGTGACCTGGGAATTCTTTCAGACTGAGTTCCATAAGAAATATATCAGCCAAAGATTTATCGACCAGAAGCGCAAATAATTTCTGGAGTTGAAACAGGGTCGGATGATCGTTATAGAGTACGAGAGAAAATTTGTGAGACTCAGTCGATATGCCCGCGAGTGTATTTTGACCGAAGCTATCATGCGTAAAATATTCGAAGATGGTTTGAACGAAGACATTAAACTGCTTGTAGGCATACTTGAGATAAAAGAGTTTGTAGTACTGGTTGAGCGAGCCTACAAAGCCGAAGAGCTCGAGAAAGAGAAAAGAAAAGCTGACTTTGAAGCTAGGGATTCGCATAAGAGATGATCGAGTAAGTCATTTTAGTCGACACCAAAGAAGTTTTGAGATAATTTTAGCCGTTCTAAAGCTACATCGGGTTATTCTAGACGAGATCGGGATAGACCACCTGTGAGCTCGAGAGCTACCTTAGTAGCTAGTTTGGGTAATGTCAGATCAAATCAACCCGAGTGTAAATATTGTAGTAAATGACATCTTGGCAGTTTCAGATTGCAGGATTGAACATGTTTTAAATGTGGATTGATGAATCATTATATTCGTGAATGCCCAGCGTTAGTTGAAGAAAATCCAGTACAGAATATGAGATCGGGTAACGCTGAAGCTCGAGGTAGACCACCCAGAAATATGGGTAATGTAACACCCCTATCCCGTAACCGTTGTCGGAATAGGAAAGGGGTATTACTAGACTTGTAACTCATGTCGGAATAGTAAAATTTTTAACTTTTTCTTGAAATAAAGATCATTCATTTAGATAAATGCTAAATACAGCTAGGGATAAAATTAAACTTCTATAAGTACACATTCAAAAGATGCCATTTTTGCATGGCTTATATACATTAACCAGAATATTATTCCGCTACTAGTTTATTCTATACATGCCATAAAATAATCCAAAACATAGCAGTACCAAACAGTGGATAGTGATAGTGTGACGAGTTGTTGACGATCCCCGAGCAAAGGCCAAATTTGATAATCTATAAAATAGAAAGCGTAACAACGAGTAAGCTTTCAAGGCTTAGTAAGTCTTAAGTAAAATAATTAACTTTGTGGATTAAATACATTTATAACTTACACAAAATCCAAGTGAAGTCTCGATGGGCTTAATAAGCCTACACAAGTACATAATACATACACGCCAACTTAATGTGCGATCATCCGTAATTGTTGATTTATTACTAAGTCGCTTAAGATTAGGCCTTACACAAATCACGTTTTGAAATGTCAAGATATATCACCATTCCGTCAAATAGATTAAACCCTATGTATGCACATGTAATTCATCTATTTCATCCAAATTTAAGAGTATATACCCCTTCGCATTTAAAAACATCCATGCTACTTTTAGTTTAATTAGTCGAACTAAAACATAACACTATAATCACATTCGGTTTCCATATTTGGAAGCACATATTCATGTTTTCATCTTACATAAACAATTTGATAGAGTCAATACTGTTGAATATAACTTATAACCATCTCATAAGTGATTCCCAAGTACATTTGTAATACAAACGAAATCGAGTTCACATAGCAAGTAAGTATCACTTACCATATACTTAACCTTTGTACACTTACCGTTTCCATAGTTACCAATTACCAATTCAATCTTTCAATACCTCTAACCACTTAATCATATGCACTCATTTCGTGCACATACATAATTGTATATATGTATTTAGGAGCTTAGTTCTTTAGTTAGTATTCACATTAATATTTCAAATAATCAAATCATGACAAGTATTAAAGTTTCAGATATCGTATATAAAGGACCAAACATATTCCTTATCACATATACATAAATGACCAAACGCAATCCATACCTTGTATTTGCACATCCTGCCGAATACAACTCAAATTAGTAAATTTTTATGAAACTAATTAAATCCTTATCTTAAAGATATACAAATGGTCTTCGGTTTGAAATAATTCAAGGCGCTTAGCCATAGCCTGCTAGGTTTTAAAAAAAATCCAAATCTAGTTACCAGTACCAAGCCTGCGGGACTTTAAGCCCGGATATATCATCATAGTTAATTCACAAAGTTGTATACACATCAATTCATAGACCTTTGATTTTTCCAACACGAAAACACATTAATAAGGTATCACTTCATTTGAACTTATTCGTATCTCAATATAGCTAGTCTCATTTCACAAGAGCCATTAGGCCACATCACGTAGTCAGCGAGTCTTAACCCGGATACTTTCCAAATTCCATGTATATTTAATCACATGTTACCACATTTCACACAAACTATCACCATTGTAATTCATTAACCTCATTCGAATATAAGCATATAGCATGTGCCTTAACTTCATGTCATAACATCATTCGATGTTAGAATTAAGTGACCCAAATTCTTATTTAAATAAAATACGATGGAAAATAAAATAAAAGTAAAATCCATATAGAACTAGACTTCTTTTATTTTATTTTAGAATAAGGTTTTAAACCTTATTAAACTCCATCTATTTTATATTGATTAGGATAAGGTGTTTCAATCCTACTAGAATATGGCTTTGCAAGCCTATAAATAGACATAGTCTATTCCTCTTGTATTTGAGTAAAATTTTTCGACATAGTGAATTTTCTTCTCCTCTGCGTGGTTTTTTTCGAAAGGGTTTCACGTAAAATTTATGTGTTCTTTATTTTTATTTATTTTATTCTATTTATTTTTCACAAATTGGTATCGAGCTTCCGGGTTATTCATCTCGATCACGGTAATGGCATCTTTGAAGTATGAAATTCATTGTTGGATCGCAACACAGATTTGCGTTGTGGCAAATTAAGATGCAAGCGCTTCTTGCACGATGGATCTAGAGGATGCCCTGCTAGGATAGATAAGATGCCTTCGACATTAACGAGATGAAGAGAAGAAGCGTAAGGATCGAAAGGCATTAACACAATTACATCGCATTTGTCCAACGAAATTTTGCGGGATGTGATGAAAGAGAAACTGCCACGCATTATGGAAGAGGCTAGAACAAATATGTATGTCGAAAACTCTAACAAGCAAGTTGCATATGAAGCGGCGTCTTTATGCTCATCGTTTGGAGGAAGGTGCGTCGTACACGAACACTTAACAAAGTGTTTAAAGAAATTCTCTCAAACTTGGAGGCCATGGAGGTTCAAGATGATAAGGAAGATCTAGGGTTGATTACGCTTTGTTCGTTGCCCCGTCTTATTCAACCTTTAGAGACACGATTTTATATAGCCGCGAGTCTCTCACGCTTGATGAGGTTTATGATTCTTTAACCTCGTATGATAAGATGAAGCATCTTGTGGTTAAACCCAACTCTCGGGAGAGGGTCTCATTGTTCGTGGGAGACAAGACCGGAATGTTGATGATGATCGTGGTAGAACACGAGCGGAATCCTCGTGGTAAATCTAAGGGTAGATCGAAATCTTCAAGCAGAGGTAAAACTTGCAACTTCGGAAGAAGAAAGGGCACATTAAATCTGAGTGCTATAAGCTACAAAATAAGATTAAAAGGGAGGCTGCGAATCAAAGGGAAAACAAATGAAAATTCGGTGAAGGCGATGTTGTAGAAGACTACGGCGATGGTGAACTTCTAGTTGCTTCATCAATGATTCTAAAGTAAGCGAGGAGTGGATACTTGATTCAGTTTGCACCTTCCACATGAGTCCCAATCGGGATTGGTTTACAACTTATGAAACGATGTCTGAAGGTGTTGTTTTGATGGGAAATAATGCTTCATGTAAAATCGCGGTGTTGGAACAATTAAAGTTAAGATGTTTGATGGAGTTGTCGAACACTTAGTGACGTGCGGCATGTTCCGAATTGAAAAGAAATTTAATTTCGTTGAGTACTCTTGATTCAAAAGTGCAGATACACACTGAAAGTGGGGTTTTAAAGATTTCAAAGGGTCCCTTGTTGTGATGAAAGGGCAAAGAAAGATTGCCAAGTTATATGTTTCTGAGGTTCTCTCTTATTCTTGGTGATCATTTGTCGCTTCCTCTTCCTTGTCGGATGATGATATTACTAAACTTTGGCATATCGCCTAGGGCATATGAGTGAGAATGGCATGGCGAATTAAGCAAAGAGGACTTCTTAATGGGCAAGGAATTTGCAAACCGAATTTCTGTGAGCAATGTGTTTTGGGAAGCAAAGAGAGTTCGATTCACTAGAGGAATCCATAACACAAAGGAAACGTTGGAGTATATCCATTACGATCTGTGGGGCCGTCCGAGTGCCTTCGAGAGGTGGAGCTAATTATATGCTAACCTTTATTGATGATTTTTCCAGAAAAGTTTGGGTGTTCTTCCTGAAGCAGAAAAGCGATGTGTTTTCCACATTTAAGTCTTGGAAAATTATGATTGAAAAATAGACGGCAAAATGCAGATAAAATACCTCCGCATGCACAATGGCTTAGAGTTACATTACGATGAGTTTAATAGATTGTGCAAGTCGAAGGATCATGAGACACTTGACGATTCGTCATACTCCACAGCAAAACGGCGTTGCAGAACGAATGAACAGAGCGATCATGGAGAAGGTTCGATGTATGTTGTCAAATGCCAACTTACCGAAGTCATTTTGGGCAGAAGCAGCCTCTACTGCATGTTTTTTGATCAACCGATCTCCATCCGTTGCCATTGAGAAAAAGACTCCACAAGAGGTATGGTCTGGTAATCCTGCTAATTATTCTGATTTAAAGATTTTTGGGTGTCCTGCGTATGCTCATGTTGATAATGGAAAATTGGAACCGAGATCCATTAAATGCGTTTTTCTTGGTTATAAAGCTGGTGTAAAAGGCTATAAGTTATGGTGTCCTGAAAATAGAAAAGTTGTGATTAGCGAGATGTTGTTTTTGATGAAACGCTATGCTACCTAACTTATCTCTTAAAGACTCTTCCAATAAAGAAAACCAAAAGCGGTGGAGCATCGATTAATCTGAATCAACTCCTCAAGCCAAGACAAAATTGAGAATAGAGTTGCTTCTTCACCGCAATACTCTATCGCCAAAAACAGGACAAGAAGAGAAATTAAACCTCCAAAGAAGTATGCCGAGGTTGATCTAGTTGCTTATGCTTTAAATGTGGCTGAAGATATAGATGCGAATCAAGAGCCATTTAATTATTCTGAGGCGATTAGCTGTGAAGACTCGAGAAAAGTGGATGTTTGCTATGCAAGAGGAGATGGAATCACTCCACAAAAAGAACATGGGATCTTGTAAAACTTCCTAAAGGTAAAAAGGCATTCGTTGTAAATGGGTGTTTAAAAGAAAGAAGGGACTCGGGGAGTTGAAGAACCGGATATAAAGCAAGGCTTGTTGCAAAGGGTTACAGATCAAATTCGAGTGGACTTCACGATGTGTTCTCTCCGGTTGTTAAGCATAGTTCGATTCGAGCTTTGCTTGGTATTGTTGCCATGCATGATTTGGAGCTTGAGCGTTAGATGTAAAAGCTGTATTTTTGCATGGAGAACTTGAGGAAGATATTTACATGCAACAACCGAGAGGGTTTTATAGTCTCGAAAAAGAGGACTATGTTTGCTTGTTGAAAAAGTCCCTTTACGGTTTGAAACAGTCCAAGACAAGGGTACAAGAGGTTTGATTCCTTTATGACTTCTCATGATTTCAAAAGAAGTAGTTTTGACAGTTGTGTCTACTTTAAGAAAAACAAGATGGTTATTTTGTGTATCTACTTCTTTATGTTGATGACATGTTGATAGCGACAAAAGATAAAGAGAGATAAGAAAGGTTAAAGCCCAACTAAGTGAAGAATTTGAGATGAAAGATTTAGGACCAGCAAAGAAGATACTTGGTATGGAGATTCTCAGAGATAGAAAAGCAAGTAAATTGTACCTAAGTCAGAAGGGGTACATTGAGAAAGTTCTTTGCAAGTTCAATATGCAGAGTGCTAAGCCTGTTAGTACTCCTTTAGCAGCCCATTTCAGACTTTCATCGGCCTTATCTCCTCAATCAGATAATGAGATTGAGTACATGTCACATGTTCCATACTCTAGTGCGATAGGATCTCTCATGTATGCTATGGTTTGTTCACGTCCGATTTATCATATGCGACGGTCGGTTAGCGTAGCGAGATACATGGCAAATCCTGGTAAAGAACACTGGAAAGCAGTTCAGTGGATTTTAAGATACTTATGAGGCACTACTAATGTTTGCTTACAGTTTGGAAGAACTAAAGATGGAGTTATAGGGTATGTTGATGCTGATTTTGCTGGAGACCTTGATAGAAGAAGATCTCTCACAGGTTACGTCTTTACAATCGGAGGTTGTGCAATTAGTTGGAAAGCCACTTTGCAAACTACAGTCGCTTTGTCTACCACTGAAGCTGAGTACATGGCGATTACTGAGGCTTGTAAAGAAGCTATTTGGTTGAAGGGACTATTTAGTGAACTCAATGAAGACCTTCAAATCAGCACAATATTTTGTGACAGTCAGAGTGCCATCTTTCTTACAAAAGATCAAATGTTTCATGAGAGAACAAAACATATTGATATTCGGTATCATTTTGTTCGTGATATTATTGCTCGTGGTGATATTGTTGTGAGCAAAATTAGCACTCATGAAAATCCTGCAGATATGATGACTAAGTCACTTCCTATAACCAAGTTTGAGCATTGCTTAGACTTGGTTGGTGTTCATTGTTGAAGTTAAACCCTTAAGGGGTTTTTGGAAGAGGTGAAGAACTTGTTTATTGAAAGTTCGCGATGAAGAACTTGTTCATTGAGAATTTGTGTCAAGGTGGAGATTGTTAGAATTAAGTGACCCAAATTCTTATTTAAATAAAATACGATGGAAAATAAAATAAAAGTAAAATCCATATAGAACTAGACTTCTTTTATTTTATTTTAGAATAAGGTTTTAAACCTTATTAAACTCCATCTATTTTATATTGATTAGGATAAGGTGTTTCAATCCTACTAGAATATGGCTTTGCAAGCCTATAAATAGACATAGTCTATTCCTCTTGTATTTGAGTAAAAATTTTTCGACATAGTGAATTTTCTTCTCCTCTGCCCGTGGTTTTTTTCCCGAAAGGGTTTCCACGTAAAATTTATGTGTTCTTTATTTTTATTTATTTTATTCTATTTATTTTTCACATTCAACTTTAACACATTTATATATATATATATATATATCCCTTTCAATAAACTTCAAACTAAATAAGAAAATACACACATGACTTACATTCTTCTCATGACAACCATTCGGCTAAACAACATATAAGTCACCACACCTTCAATTTATAAAACTATCAACACATATTACATATACATTGCTTACGTTTATAAAATAGCCATTCGGATAACTTGCACACATTTAAATTTTAGCCATTTTGGCCTCACCACCTATATATTTATCTTGTACATCAATTCAGCAATAGCTTATAAGCAACTCAATTAGTTTCATCAATGTTTACAGCAAAATCACAGATTCACTACAAGCTGTTTTGTTGAGCAATAATCATTAAATTATTTGTAACTAGAGCTACGAAACTCCAAATGAAGTACCGTAAATTTTCCCCTAAAATAGACTCATATATCTTATATCAATAAAATTTTCAGGATTTTTGGTTTGGCCAATCAAAACCAGAATTTTCTTAAAGTTTCCCCTATTTCACTATTTGACTATACTGACCACTCTTCACTACAAATCAAATTCCTCATTGTACAGATTTCAAAATATGTTCTGGTTTATTTCATTTGAAACTAGACTCATTAAGGAGTCTAAGAATATAAATTTTATCTTATAAAATTTTTTTTACTATTTATAATGATTTTCTAAAGACAGAACAGGGGATTTCAAATTCATTCTGACACTGTCACACACAACTTTATATATCTCTCTATAGGAAATTCCTTTGCTTGTGCTGTTTATTTTATAAGAAACTAGACTCATTGATCTTTGATTACATATTTTATTCAGTCTGTAATTCCACTCCAACAATTTATGGTGATTTTCAAAAGTCACGCTACTGCTGCTGTCCTAAGCAGATTATTACAATTTGCTCTTAAATTTCCAAGTCCAAACACTTAAGAACTTACCATTTGAGTTTAAAACATATCATCATATATTAGTACTTCTTATTATCACATACAAATCATAATTTAAATATCACTTTTCTAATAACCAACCGGCTAAGGCTCATAGAAGTAACTTATTCCTTATCATTTTACTATAGGTAATTACACCAATTCATAGTCCCATCTTTACCCGTATTCCATATCATTCTTCATTATAACTAAACTTATATGCTAGAAACTTATTTATTTCACTATGTAATTCAAGTAGAACCATTAGGTCACATTTTATTTATTATGTTCATATAAATATATATCATCGTTTATCAAATCTTAAGCTAAGTTCCATTACTCAAAGACTTACCTCGGATTTATTTGAACAACTGCGGATAGGCTACTCGATTGCTTTCTCCTTTCCCTTATCTGATTTAGATCCTCTTTGCTCATGAGCTTAATTAAAACAAATGAATTTGTTTAATTACTTATTCAACATTACTTCTTTAATAGTCACATTTGACAATCATATAACTTCAATGCATAATATGTTTATAAAATATGCCATGACTAACTTTTATGCTTATTATACCAATACCTAATTGCATGCACAAACAAAATTCACATTACTTACCACGCTTTCATATACACAAATTTAACTATATATATATATATATATATATATATATATATATATATAGCATACCATTAACTTATAAACCCTATTCGCCCTAACCAAACAAATTTAACCTCCATTTAAAATTTTCATTCCAAGATCAAAGTAGCAATTTCATAATGGTTTCACCTATGCCAAACAATGACCGAATCACTCCATCATAATTATAGCCGATTCTATTTTGCTCCTATTAAGATCATAACTCACTTAGAATAATTACTAATCTTTTCCCACTCTCGTATACAATACTATAAGAAATGCCGAATGCTTTAACATAACCTAACTAGAATTTTATCCAACAACATCTTAATTAGCCGTTTCCTATCAATAAAAAAAAAGGTCAAATACAAGGCGATTTACAACTATACATTATACCAAACTTGCTAGAACCCTTAATCCTTAACCGAATGTTATAACTCAACTACACATTTTATTCATTAAAACATCTTCAAGGACCACATTCGGCAACTCTCTTTGAATACACTAATCTTAACTTTCAAGTTAAAAACAATTTACCATTTATACATATACTAGATAAATGACTGATTATTCAAAAATCACATATGTACATAATTGAAACTTATTCCATAACATTCACAAGGCCGAATACCCACATGAACAAATTAACCAATGTCATTCAACTTTCAAAGCTAATAAGTCAATATATAACCAACCATCTTAATGTCACAAAAAACAAATATCTACTATGAGTTTCAAGCTTATTGATCGAATTTCCAACCTCAAAAAACCTAAGTTTAATCTATGGGATAAGTAAAATTTGAACTAATCATCTCAATTATGTATAAATTTTCAAGAATTGTTCAATACATACCTCATTCTAGCCATCATCTAAGCCAAAAATCAAACAACAAAATTTTCTTCTCCCTCACTTTAAGCTACGGCAATGGAGGACAAGGATGAACCAACTTTGGTTTCTCCTCCCACTAACTAATATCTCCTTTTTATTTATTAATTCATTTGTAATATAAAATGTTAAATCAAAAATACATATTATATATAAAACAATATCATGACCGCCACTATCCCAAAATGGGTATTTTGACATGCAAGTCCACATTTTGAATACATGCATTAATAGATCACTTTATATTTACCTAACCTATTTCACAAATGTCTCACATAAGCCCTTTGACTAAAATTCACATTCAACTAATGTAATTTAAGCATCAAAATTTCACGCATGCACTATCACACATAGTAGATATGAATTTTAATATTTAATAAATTTTATAACTCGATTCTGTGGTCCCGAAACCACATCTCGACTAGGGTCAAATTAGGGATGTCACAACTCTCTCCCTCTTTAGGGATTTTCGTCCCTGAAAATCTTACTAGCGACTACGTTAGGATAACGTCCTCTTGTTTTAAAACAAATACATAACATCAACTCAGATATTCATAACCCACATTTTCATTCATATATATATATAAGCCGTAACATGGCCGGAAGTATACATGTTCTTAAACATCCTAATGAATATCCTTTATAACATTATCATATCTAAATATTCAACTTAACTTATTTCCAAAAGAAGATCAACTTCCACGTACCTGAACATTTAGTTCATTCAATACATCCAATCATATTTAAAGTTACCCGTATACAGTAGAATAGGCATAAAACTTAACACAAGTGATGCCAGTGTACTAAACACGGTCTTACACACTATCACAAATCAATGTCGTCGTCCTAGACGAGATCTTACATGAAACGAAATCTGCACACACAGTGCCCACTGACCGATCTCGCAGACTATAGTCTCGGTTAAAGAATTCGCACATACAGTGCCTCAATTCATTCGCACACATAGTGCCTATATTCATTCGTTATTATACATTGAAATAACTTAACCAAGTCTATAAAACATCATATAAGTACACTTTAAACGTGTCCTTTCATTTAACTTTGAATTCATATAGTAATGAACACTTAAACTTTGCTCGAATCACTGACATTAAGCCTGCTAGGCACGAAGACCCAAATACACATCACCGCAAGACGAAGCACGCTAGGAACGAAGGCGAATACACATCACCAAAGACAAAGCACGCTAGGCATGAAGGCTGATTACATCATTGGCACGAATGCCCTTCGTGACTTAGCCGGATGTAACACCAGACGAATGCTCTTGGGACTTAGCGGATATAACACCAAAGACGAATGCTCTTGGGACTTAGCCGGATATAATACCAAGACGAATGCTCTTGAGACTTAGCCCGGATATAACTCTCAATTCTAATGCACACACATATATATATAGCATAACACATTAGTATATCATTTACATTTGTAACACCCCAAACCCAGCCTGGCAGTTTGGCTCGAATCTAGCGTGTCACATTAAAGTGTTTTTCGAAAACCATGTTTCCATTAAAAACCATTCTTAATAATTAAAAACTTATACCCTTTTTAAACCTTGTTAGAAAACCTCAGCTGAATAACATTCTTAACAACTTTGTAAAAATCACGGCGATTCTGAAGCTTAATTTAAAAATAATTGCGGTTACGTGATGTTTTGAACAACGATGAGTTGCTTTGGAAAACCGTGTTCTAATACTAGAAATTATAAGAACAATAAATAAAATTCCAAATTTGAAATCCAAAAATTGCAACGGCTTTACTACAACCCACATAAAACATTTAAAAGTAATAATCAAAATTGTAACATAAGCGATTGTGTGGCTTCCTCCGAGCCCCTCGCACTCGATCCGTCTAAGGTCGGAAATTACGAAAAGTTAATAAAGGGGTGAGTTTACGAAAACTCGATGTGAAATCCCTACTATAAAAGGAACAATACCATATAAAAGAATTAAAAGTCCGCCCCACCTTACTTACAGTTTCAATACCAATTGAGCCTTAGCCCATTATAACAGCGATACGGATGGGCTTTAACCTGACATCTGAGGATAAGAAACATTATCGAACTAGAATCGAATCGAATCGAATTAGAATCGAATTAGGTGACGAATCGAATCGAATTAGAATCGTAATCAATATCGTAATGTAATCAAAATCAAAATCGGTATCAAGTGTGAATCTAAAATCGAATGTGAATGCAATCCCAACCCAATCCACCTATAACCAACCGCTACACTCCACCGTACCAGCCCTACACTCCATGTGGGAATAGCTCAACCCACCCAAATTTCACACTCCACAATTCTACAAGATAGCTGCTCGGTTATCGATATTGTGACAGAGTCATCGATATAGATATTGTGGCGAGCCACGATCAGATATTTGTGGCATAGCCACCGAAATGTATAATGTAGCAAAGCCACTTAATGTAATCGTGGCACAAAGCCATCGATAATCGCATTATGTTAGGCACATAGCCATCAACTAGAGTAAGATAATCGGCACACAGCCCCAGGTAAATGTGATCGACACAGAGTCGTCAATAACCATATATTGCACATAGCCTTAGGCAAATACTTTTGGCACACAGCCATAATCAGGTTGGCACACAGCCATAATGGTAGTGTAATTGCATTGATTGATCCTTGTTCGACTCATTCTTATGTGTGAGAGACTTTAGTATTCAGTAAGACTTTTCCTGTTGAGTCTACTAAGTTTGTGATTAGAGTATCAAACCCCTTGGGTTAGTGTGTAATGGTTGATAAAGTATGTAGGAATTGTCCTTTGATGATTCAAGATTCGTGTTTTTCGACTAATTTGATGTTGTTGCCATTTGATGAGTTCGACATAATTCTGGGTATGGATTGGTTGACTTTGCATGATGTTATTATAAATTGCAAAAAAAAGACTATTGATTTATGGTGCCGGAATGATTGGATTATTCGGATTGAATCTAATGATCTGAATGGTTTACCAGTAGTGATATCTTTGATGTTAGCTCAGAAATATGTGAGGAAAGGTTGTGAAGCTTATTTTGCCTATGTGCTTGATTGTAAAGTGACCAAAAGAAATCTTGAATCAGTACCTGTTGTGTGTGAGTAGGATGTGTTTCCTAAAGAATTACCCGGTTTGCCACCTATTTGAGAAGTTGAGTTCTGTATTGAATTAGTACCGAGGACGACTCCGATATCGATAGCTCCGTACAGAATGGCACCTATTAAATTAAAAGAATTGAAAGCTTAGTTCCAAGAGTTGACAGATAGAGGTTTCGAACGACCGAGTTTCTCTCCCTGGGGTGCACCAGTGTTATTTATGAAAAAGAAAGACGGAACTATGAGAATGTGTATCGACTATAGACAACTCAATAAGGTGACTATAAAGAATAAATATTCGTTGCCACGGATTGATGACATGTTTAATCAACTGAAAGGAGCTACAGTGTTTTTAAAGATTGATTTGAGATCAACCTACTATCAGTTGCGAGTTAAAGACTCTGATGTGCTAAAGACTACTTTTCTAACTAGGTACGGACATTATGAGGTTCTAGTTATGCCTTTCAGACTTACTAATACACCAATGCTAGTTCTGCCAGAATCGAGAAAAGAATTTATTATTTATAGTGATGCATCTTTAAATGGTTTGGGCTATGTTTTGATGCAGGAAGGCAAAGTTATAGCTTATGTCTCGAGACAGTTAAAGCCACATGAAAAGAACTATCAGACACACGACCTGGAATTGCCAGCTATTGTGTTTGCATTGAAGATATGGCGTTACTATCTGTCCGGCGAGAAATTTCATGTTTACTCTTATCAGAAAAGCATAAAATACTTGATGAATCAGAAAGATCTGAATATGAGACAATGCCGAAGGTTAGAGTTACTAAAAGACTACGAGCTTGTGATTGACTACCATCCGGGTAAGGCTAATGCTGTTGATTGCGTGGTTCGTAACAAGTAATAAATATTTATAATGAAGATCAAACCTAGACTAACTATTATCGCGATGTAGGCAAGTGTACCTATCGAACAGTAGTATAGTTTTAGCAAGACCGGATTGTTGAACCCAAAGGAACTAAAAGTACTAGTAATGACAGTCTTTTTATTATCTAGCCTAAGAATAATCGGGTTTTGTTTTAATTAACTAATTAGCTAAACTAAGAACGCACAGAGAAAAGAATTGGGGAATTGCTTTTGGGAAAATCGATTGACTTGGGACAATACCTAAGGAAAAATCCACCTAGACTTTACTTGTTATTCTGGATCTAAATCGGACAATTTATTCATTCAACTTGCTTCGTAGAGATCCCTAATTTATGTTATTATCCCTATTCAAGACTAAGAACGTCTAATCCCTGATTGAATAACTGAGAATTTTCTTTAATTAACACTCTAGGGTTGCATTAACTTGATCTATGGATCCCTTTATTAGGTTTCACCCTAATCCGACAAAATCTTGTCAACCTATTTCTAGGCGCGCAAACAACTCCACTTAATTATGAAAAAAGTACTCTTAGATAGGGTCTATTCCTCCTCTGAATAAGAGCATGTCTTGAATCAGTATCCTGGGATATCAAAACAAGAATTAAGAACACATAATTAAGAACAAGTTAAATATTTATCATACGATTCAGAAAATAATAACAAGATTCGTCTTAGGTTTCATTCCCCTTGAATATTTAGGGGATTTAGTTCACAACTAAATAAGAAAACATCTCAGAAGAATAAAGAATACAAAATATAAAGAAAACCCAAAACTCCTGAAGGAAAATTAAGGAGAGATCTTCAGTCTTGATGATGAATTCTACTTCTGAGATGGATCAATTGGCTTCCTTTGGGGTAATTCCTTATCTTCGGTAGGGACACGCCCGTGTGACACGCCCATGTGCTATGCCCGTGTGAGTCGTTCTCCAATTCTACTAGATTGACACGGCCGTGTGGTCTGCCCGTGAGAGGAGGTCTAGGCCGTTTTGATTTCTTACTTTGGCCCATTTTCTCTGTTTTTTGGCCCGTTTCCTGTTCCTTTCACTCTCCTATGCTCTCCTAAGTGTAAAACATGAAATTAAAGCATTAGGAGTATCGAATTCACCAATTCTAATGGAAAATCATCCATAAAATGCGTTAAACATGGGGGAAAATATGTATAAATTATGGTTTATCAGTTGTTGCTGATGCTCTAAGCCGAAAATCGCTATTTGCTTTACGTGCAATGAATGCGCATATGGCTATGTCTGATAATGTTTCGATAATAGTTGAATTAAAAGCAAGACCATTATTTATTCAACAAATTTGTGATGCTCCAAAAGTTGATGATGATTTGATAGCAAAACAAAGCTCAATGTGATTCAAATGTTGATTTAGAGTTCAAAGTTGATGCTGAGGGCTGTTTGAGATTCAGAAACCGAATATGTATCCCGAAAAATTCAAAGTTGATTCAGATGATTTTGAATGAAGCTCACAGTAGTCAGTTATCTATTCACCCGGGTAGTATAAAGATGTATAATGATTTGAAACAGCTTTACTGGTGGCACGGTATTGAACGAGACATTTCTGACTTTGTTTTGAAATGTTTAGTCTGTCAGCAAGTAAAAGTCGAGCATCAGGTACCTTCTGGGTTGCTTTAGCCGATCATGATACCTGAGTGGAAATGGGGCAGAGTCACGATGGATTTTGTATCCGGTTTATCGTTGACACCGAGTAATGAAGATGCAATCTAGGTTATTGTAGATAGATTGACTAAATTAGCTCATTTTATTCCGGTTCGTATAGATTACTTGCTTGATAAGCTAGCTAAATGCCTATTTCTATTTTTTTTGGATAGAGATCTGAGGTTTACATCGTGATTTTGGAAGAAACTGCAAGATGCACTAGGCACGAAATTACATTTCAGTACTGCTTTCCGTCTGAAAACAGATGCTCAAGCCGAACGAATCATTCAGATACTTGAGGATATGTTGAGATGTTTCATTCTTGAGTTCGAAGGCACGTGGGAACGGTACTTATCTCTGATTGAATTTGCATACAATAATAGCTTTCAATCGAGTATCAAAATGGCACCTTACGAGGCTTTGTACAGTCGTAAATGTCGTACACCATTGAATTAAACTAAGCTCAGTAAAAACAAGATACACAGGGTCAATTTGATCAGAGAGACTAAACAGAAAGTGAAAGTAATCAGTGAGAGTTTGAAAATAGCATCAGATCGTCACAAATCGTATACAGACTTGAAACAAAAAGATATATAGTTTCAGATTGGAGATAAAGTATTTTTGAAAGTTTCACCGTGGAAGAAAATACTCAGATTCGGTCATAAAGGCAAATTGAGTCAGAGATTTATTGGACCGTATGAGATTATAGAACGTATCGGGCCGATTACTTGTTGACTGTTGTTGCCACCTGAGCTAGAAAAGATCTACAATGTATTCCATGTTTCGATGCTTCGTATGTAACACCCAATACCCGTATCCTATGCTGGGATAGAGTACAAGTCGTTCCTAACTTAACTCGTGCTTACAACCAATTTCGAGTCTCCGAGACTTGGACAAATTTAAAACTTTCTCAAGCTTATCATCACATCCTTAATATGGGCCTACGAGGTCCAAAACACACATCAGAAATTTGATTCCACACCCAACTCACACTGAGTTCTCTTGGCTCGCAATTCACTATCGTTATTCTGGGCTTCACAAATCTCTTGTAGGAACAATGGTCTAGCTCTCAACTCTGCCAGAATCGAACCATCATCAGTCATAGACAATTGAGCATTCATAGCCCTTAAGGCAAACAATGATTTCCTACTTAAAGCATCGGCGACTGCGTTCGCCTTTCCCAGATGGTAGTCGATAACTAACTCATAATCCTTTATTAGCTCTAACCATTGTTGTTGCCTTAGGTTCAACTCCTTTTGAGTCATCTACTTAAGGCTCTTGTGATCGGTGAACACCCGACACTTCTCGTCATACAGATGGTGTCTCTAAATTTTCAATGCAAATACGATTGCAGCCAACTCTAAATCATGTGTTGGGTAATTTTTCTCATGTGGCTTTAACTATCTCGAAGCGTAAGCTATGATTTTACCTTCTTGCATAAGCACACACCATAAACCATTCAAGAAGGCGTCGCTATATATCACAAACTCCTTGCCCAACTCAAATTACACTAACACTGGGGCTTCGAGCAACAAAGCATTTAATTTCTCAAAAATCTATTGGCACTTTTCTGTCCATTCAAACTTGACATCCTTTTGCAACAGCCTTGTCATCGGCGTAGCTATCATAGAGAATCCATTTACAAATCATCTATAATATCCCGCCAAACCCAAAAAGCTTCGAACTTCAGTTACATTCCTTGGCAGTTTCCACTCAACAATAGCTGATATCTTGCTTGGGTCAACTCTGATCCCTTCACCCAACACAATGTGCCCTAGAAATCCGACCTCTTTCAGGCAAAATTCACTCTTAATGAACTTGGCGTAGAGCTGCTTATCTTTCAAAATTTGTAGAACCATTCTCAAATGCTCCGCGTGCTCACCATCATCATGCGAGTAAATTAGTATGTCGCCAATAAAGACCACTATGAACTTATCCAAATATGGCCGAAAAATAGGGTTCATCAAATCCATAAACACTGCTGGGGCATTAGTGAAACCAAAGGGCATGACAAGGAACTCATAATGCCCGTATCTCGTCCGAAACGTAGTCTTCGGTACATCTTACTCTTCCATTCTTAACTAGTAGTATCCGAACCTCAGGTCAATCTTGCAAAATATAGTGGCTCCCTTTAACTGATCAAAGAGGTCATAGATCCTTGGCAAAGGATACTTATTATTCACTGTTACTCTATTGAGCTATCTATAGTTGATACATAACCTTATCGACCCATCCTTCTTTTTCATAAAGAGCACCAGAGCACCCTATGGGGAAAAGCTCGGTCTCGCAAAGCCCTTGTCAGTTAACTCTTGTAGTTGAGCTTCACTCCGTAGGAGCCATCCTATACAGAGCAATCGAGATAGGTGTCGTGCCCAGTATCAACTTGATTCCAAACTCTACTTCCCCCACTGGAGGTAATCCGGGTAATTCCTTCGGAAACACGTCTGTAAACTCACAAACAACTGGTACCGATTCTATCTTCCGCTCAGACACTTGAGTATTCAACACTAAAGCTAAGTAAGCTTCATATCCTTTTCTCAAATATTTCTCAGCAGCCAAAGACGAGATACTATTTCAGGCAATTTATTTGACTCATCTGGTCCAACCCGAAGAACAGTTCTATCTTCACATTTCATCTCAATGACCTTTCTCTCACAGTCCACTACAACACTATGAGAAGTCAACCAGTCCATCCCAAGGATTACATCAAATTCATTAAATGGAAATAACATCAAGTTAGCTGGAAAACAATGATCTCTAGGGGTTAGACACTTTTATCACAAACTCAGTGGACTCTACTATCATGTTCATACAAGGTATCAATTCTATACAAATATAAGAGTGGTAGACCCTGGGTCAATTAAAGCAACAACAAATATTCTATGGATGGAAAAAGTACCCGTGATCACGTCGGGAGATTCTGCCTCTTCACGGGCAATAGTGTACGTTCTTACAGGCACTCTGCCCTCAGACCTCACTACAGCATCTCTGGGCGTACCCTTGCTAGTAGCCCCGCTTCTAGAGTTCTTTTATGGTCTACCCCTCGAAGAAGCACTACATACCTTTGCTTCTTGATTTTCTCTCTCTCTTCCATTTCAGGACAATCTC
Organism: Gossypium arboreum; assembly: GCF_025698485.1. NCBI lineage: Eukaryota > Viridiplantae > Streptophyta > Magnoliopsida > Malvales > Malvaceae > Gossypium > Gossypium arboreum. Next base: position 50,331,090 of record NC_069082.1, read on the forward strand.
AGATGAAATGTTCTAAAGATCCACACTTAAAACAACCCATTTCATTCCCTCGGCACTCGTATAAGTGACGCCGACCACATTGTGAACATTCAGGCCTATTTGGCCGAGCACTACTGACACTCGCTACAGAAGCGGTCTGGGCTTTAGATGCCTTGTTCTGTCTGTTTTTGTTTCTCTTCGAGAACCTTACTGAGGCATTCGATTGGGTCGTGAACTCTCCTGATCTTTTCTATGAGGACTAATGTGACTTCCCTATCTTTCTTTTCTTTGTATCCTATGACTCAAAAGCCGCTTTCCTCCTTTTTTTAATTAGGTATTTGGCCTTACAGGCTCTTTCAACAAGTGCTACAAATTCTCGCAGCTCTAAGATGCCAAAAAACACTCGTATATATTTATTGAGGCCGTCCTAGAGCCTCTTACACATGGTGGCTTCTATAAGTACGCACTCCCGTGCATACTTGCTAAGCCACACAAACTGACATTTATATTCCACTACTATCATACGGCTTTGCTTTAACTCTAGAAATTCTTTTTTCCAGAATATACTATTTCCAGAATTCTTCTATAAAGAATTCCCAAGTGATCCTCTATCTCGGTACAATGGACACGAGAGTATTCCACCACTAATAAGTTGAATCCCGTAGAAGTGACACTGCACACTTCAGACACTCTTTAGGTGTGCATGACAATTCAACAAACACCCTGACAGTATTCTCTAGCCAAAAATCCTTTCTCCGGGTCATCTTCTAAGTTAGCCCAAAACTCCTCGGCCCCTTGTTTCCAGATATTGTCTACCGGAGGTTTCTCTCTCCTAAACACGTCCGTGCCTTGCTTAGCTACTGGGGCATACAGAGGAATCAGAGGAGGTGGGAGAGGTGGAGTGTTCGGATTCGCACAAATAAACTCCGTGTACCAGGCATCCATCATTCGGAGATAGGCTTCTCTAGCCTCTCTACCTTGGCCCATAGTCACTGGCTCACTCTCAACTGGCGCAATCCTTTCAGCGGAAGCCGGCGTGTTACTCTCCACATCATCTGTCGTGGCTCTATTAGGATCCATTTACTATATAAAAACATAATTTAATTGTCAAGAGTCGTCACACTATCAATATACAGTTATGGCATATATAGCTAGACACATACTCGTGCTAGGTTAGTCCTAGAACTGACTAAACATAGCTGTGATACCACTAAATGTAACACCCTATACCCGTATCCTACGCTGAGATAGAGTACAAGGCGTTACCTAACTTAATTGGTGCTTACGATCAATTTCGAGTCTCTGAGACTTGGACAAATTTAAAACTTCTCATGCTTATCATCACGTCCTTAATATGGGCATACGAGGCCCAAAACACACATCAGAAATAATTTGAAAACAACTCAGATTCTTTAGTCAACTTTAGAAAAAAGACACTTGACACAGGGGCACACGCCTGTATGGGAGGGGCAACACACCTGTGTGACCAATTCGACATGGTTGTGTTGTTCACCCGTGTGGCTCACACGACCTAAGCAATACACAAACATGCCCTGTTCGATACCCGTGTGGAATTCATTCCAATTTCATACCTACAACAGTTTTCACACGGCCTAGCACACGCTTGTGTCCCTCACACGGCCATGACACGCCCGTGTCCTAGCCCATGTGCAAAAACCTGGACATTCTGTTTCTGACGTTAGCATTTCCTAAGGGTCACACGGGTAAGGCACAAGCCTGTGTGCTAGGCCGTGCCCTTCACACGGCTTAGACACACAGCCTTGTCTCTGCCCGTGTGTTTACTATTATGCATACTAACTTGCAAAATTTACATACAGGGGACACACAGTTGGACAACACGCCCATGGTGCTGGTCATGTGTCACACATGGCCTAGACACATGCCCGTGTGGACAATATAAGGCTATTTACCAGGCCTATTTGCCACCCTTACTTACACAACCTTCATAATAGCAACCACAATCAAGGTAAGACTATCCCATGCAACCAAATATGCCACAACAAACAACATTCATTTGTTCATTTTACTCATCTATGAAAACAACATCTTTGCATACAAGTCAAAATGAATATTAGCCATCATTCAAGGCTTAATACAAAATGAAGGGTTCCCAACCCAAGCCAACATATTTGGCCAGATTTCAATGACATAAAAATAGCAAGGTTTAAGCCCTATACATACCATATTCAAAAATATAAATCCAACTATATCAAAAGCTTCGATTGATAGTGTGATCGATATCTCTGAGTTCCATTGATCCTTGAGCTAGATAGGCAACACTATAAGAAAAAGGAAATGAGAGGGAGAAGCATAAAGCTTTTTAAGTTGCATATAAATAAATATACAACAATAATTTTACTATTCATTAACATACTCATAACGTAAAAGTAGGCACAAGCATAACTTACTCATCACTATCCATATAAATCTCATAGCATATATCGAGCTTATATCTCATACATTTCAAATAGGTACCTGTACCACTCACAACATGATTATACCATACTCATTAACTTAAAGTCATAATACTCACCGTTGAATCATTCAGAACACTACCGAATATTCATTAAGCCTCAAACGTGGGTAAGGTGCTGATGCCATGTCCCAGACACGGTCTTATACTAGCTCATATCTCTTGTCGATGCCATGTCCCAGACATGGTCTTACACTATCATCTCATAGCCGATGCATGTCCCAGACATTTCTTACACAGGCTTACGTCTCGAGGTTGATGCCATGTCCCAGACATGGTCTTACAATGGCTCTCATAATGTGGCTGATGCATGTCCCAGACATGTCTTACACTAGCCCACAATAACCCATGTGTCATGGCATGAATATCCGATATATTTCCTAGGTTAGAACGAAAACTCTATTATCTCTATTATCATCATACTTCCTCAATTTTGAAATCAGTCAATTCATGTTATATTAATTCAAATACAATTGAAAACATACATAAGCAATTTAGTCGTATTATTTCCATACAACTTACCTCGGATTACAAAATGTGGCGACTAGTTGATTTAGTCGATTTACTGGGCTTTCCCCCGGTCTAGGTTTAGATTCGATATTTCTCAATCTATAATAGAAAAACACACTTATTTAGTCACTTTATTAATCTAGGCACTTTACAATTCATAATTTGGTAAAATGACCAATTTGCCCCTATACTTTTGCAAAATGACCATTTTACCCGTAAGTCTGAAAATTGATTTCTATCAAATTTCTTCACATCTTTAGCCTAGCCAAACCCTTTTTACTCTTATAGCAACTCCAAATTCTCACTATTTCACATATTTAACATCTATTTTGCAACTTGTGCAAAATGGTCCTTTTAGGTGTTTTCATGCTAACACCTTTCACAAAAGTTATTTATAAGACACCCAAGACTCATTTTCTCCCATAAAAACTCAAAAAACATCAAAAATTATTTCATGGTAAAACCCTAAACTCTTATTCATTTTGCAAAATAGTACCCTCATTTGAAAGCTTAGGATTCAAGGGTCTCAAAAAATGCAAAAAAAAAAAAATTCATTAACAAAGGGTATGGAAATCACTTACTTGTGAGGATTAAAAGTTTTTGAAATTTCAAGCTTCAAAACTCTTCTCTTGGCTGATATTTTCGGTTAGGAAGAAAGAATAAGTGTAAAAAAAATGAAGGCTAGACACTTAGGGTTTTATTTTATCACCTAATATGACATCACTTACCTAACATTTTGACCAGTCACTTTTCTTTATCTCATGGCTGGAGAAGCTCTTTTAAAACGGTATAATTTCCCTTTAAAGACCCCCAAATGTTATTCTCTAGCTATTTGTCACCTTTAGCCATCAATTTAGGACTTTTTCCTTTTATGCGATTTAGTCATTTCCCGCAACTAGACTCGCAAACGTCAAAATTAACTCATAAAATCTTTCATACACTAATATAAACATGAAATGACTCCAAAATAATAATAGAATAATTTATTCAACTTTGAATTTGTGGTCCCGAGACCACTATTCAATTAGGTCCTAAATTGGGTTGTTACATCGTAGATATAGATCTGATCCTTCACATGTGATTAGTCCATCTAAGATTGAGATTAAGTCCGATATGACATATGAGGAAGAACCGATTCGCATTCTGGCTCGCGATGTTATAGAATTACGAAATAAGAAAATTTTGTTAGTTAAGGTACTGTGGCATAAACACGGAGTTGAGGAAGCAACGTGGAAGCTAGAGGATGCAATGAGAGTGCGTTATCCAAACCTATTCACCGGTAAGATTTTTGGGGACAAAAATCCCTAAGGGGGAAAGTTGTAACAGCCCGATTTTGACCCTAATCGGAATGATGGTTTCGGGACCACGAATTCGAGTCAAAAAAATATTTTAAAATTATTTTCTGTGTTTATTATGTGTGAATTTATTTGTTTGAAATTTTTGTAATTTAATTTTGTCGTTTGAGTGTCCGATTAAATAAAAGGATTCAAACGTGTAAAATGAAAATTTGGTGGTTATTTTTAAAAGGGCCGAATAGTGGTTGTTCTTTTAATGTGGAGGATTTATGTTGTAATTAGCCGAATGATTAAATGAATGGACGACATTATGCATATATACATGGTTTGTTATAAATTTATTAAGGTTAAACATGTAAATTAAACATTAAGTTAATATAAGTTATAATATATCATAAAACATAAAAAATAAAGCCATTATATGTCTTTATATTTGTGTTCTTGTCGAAACAAAAGAAAAGAGAAAGAAAACCTAGGTTTGGTCATTCTCAAGCTCGATTCAAGGTAAGTTCTACCTCGATTTTTGATAATTTTTACGTTTTTGAGATCGTTGCTAAGTTATCTACAATACCCATGCTTGAATTTTGTGATATTGATGAATATTTTGAGTTATGCCATTGTTGAAAGCTTGTTATTTTTGTTGTTTGATGGTAGAAAATAAAAGATATGTGATAGATTAACAAGTTTTGTATTGAAATTTTTGATGATTTTGAGTAATTAGGACTAAATTGCAAAAATAATAAATTGAGGGACTAAAATGTGAAATAAATGAAATATATGGACTTGTATGAACATGGGTAAAACCTGGTCTAACATGGGTGTACTTAAATTTTGCATGTTTTGTGTTTTATGCAATTTGGACTAAATTGTAAAAAGTGTAAAATGTCAGGGGTAAAATGGTAATTTGCCCATTTATGTGTTTTTGCATGAATTTGATTGAATATTCGATTAAATAAGTTTAATTTATATTAATTTAGATCAAGAAAAGAGAAAATCAGATTTGGATCGGGGGAAAACTAAAGTTGTTGACAAGCCATTCTGTTCCGGTTTTTTATCATTCGAGGTAAGTTTATAAGCAAATAGACATTGCTAATTTTAATTAAATGTGAAATATATATGCTATAACATCCTAAAATAGGGCTTAGTCAGAATAGTGATTTCGGGACCACAAATTTGACATTAAAATATTTATTTTATGATTGTTATGAGGTTTAGAATATGAATATATGCATGTGCTAAAGTTTCATAAAGAAATTCTAAGTATAAGGTGTCCAATTGGAAATTAAGGACTAAATTGAATAAGTTGCAAAATTTGTGTTTTAGAAGCAATTAGTATGAAATTGCTTTGGATTATTATTGGAGGTCTTAAAGAGCAATTTGCCCAATTTCTAAGTTTTTAGAGAAAAAAAGGGCTTGTATGGAGAAATTTGAAAGAAAGGCATTAATGACATTTTGGTCATTTGGTTTATAAATGAAATAAAATGGGAAAATAAGCCAAAAATCAGCTCATTCTCTCCATGTTGCTATTGAAATTTTAGGGTTCTCCATAGCTAGGGTTTTCAAGCTTTCCAAGCTTAATATTAAGTGCTCCCAAGCCCCGTTTTTAATGTTCTTCATATTTTGGAAATCCTGGTAGCTTGCTCTCTCTATTTCCACCCATATTTCATGCTAGGGTTCATGTTTAGAAATTTACCCATGCATGAGAAGCTTATGTTTTGATGATTTATGGAAGGATATGAGAGTTTAATGGATGGTAAACAACTTTCACTAAGTAGATTTTCATGAAAAGGGATTTAAGGACTATTTTGTAAAAGTTGTAGAAAAGGGGTAGAAAATGTGAAATGAAGGAAAAATGTGGGTTGTTATGAACATGAAAAATGTTCGGCTAGGCTTGGGTAACTAAGAAATCCCATACATTGTATTATTCGAGCCTAGGAACTAAATTGCAAATATATGAAAGTATAGGGGTAAAATAGTAATTTTACCCAAGTATGAATTTTGGGTCATTTTGAGTAATGTATGTATTAAATGAGCTAAATTTGGTATTATAGATTAAGAGAATCGAGATATGGGCCTTGATCGGGGAAAGAAAAAGGTTTACAAGGTTTAGGCTCGATTTCTAATATTTTGTACCGTGGTATGTACATATGCAAATGAATACATTAATTATTGTTATTAAATGATTTATTGATATATGTATGCTTAATATGCTTTTTTGGCTATGTTGATAATATAACATGTTTTGATGTTTTGCTATATGAATATGAGACGATGGCCATGTGAATGAAACCTACATGCGAGTAGTTCGGTAAAGGTTTGGAAGTCTAAAATCTCGTTTGAACCTTAGGAATAGTTGAGGTTACGAGTGGCATGTCACTAGGATAGCCATGTGTGTTATGAGCTAATTTAATATGTGATACATGCTAGGGTCCGGGTGCTAGGTATCTTGAGTTGTGTTTGGATACTCTCTTAGCTCTTTGGGTAGCCCCGTTAAGAGCGGTATGTGATTCTATGATATGAGGCACTTCGGTGCACTTTCTGTCAAGTAGCCAAGGCTACGTTCAGGTACTTTGGTTCATTCCTTCCATGTTTCTGAATCATATTCCAAGTGTTCAACGGGTAACATAATATGAATTCGGAAAGTAAAATTTAAGTAGGCCATTTGTGTACAAGGTGGTACAGGTATGTACTAAAACCCTATGAGGACTTAGTGTATGATGATATTATGAAAAGATATGTATTTGAATAAGCATGTGCATATGAATATGAAAGGTAAGTATATGTATGACATGATGAAAAGTATCATAATGGATAAGTAATTATGCTTAGATATTCAATAGTTGCAAAATGTAGATTATTTGTATGTGTACTTACTAAGCTTTATAGCTTACCCTCCTATTTTTTTCCCCTTCTCTTTAGATATGTCAAGCTAGCTCAAAGGATCGGGAGACGTTAGAGCTCGGATCATACTATCTTCAAGGATTTTGGGTATAAAAAGGGTTCAATCATTTTGGTCATCGCATGTATAAGAAACTTGTCTATTTTGTGTATATGTTTCATGTAGAAGTAGCCAAGTGTAATGGCTCATTTGGGCATTGATTATTTTGTATATGGCCATGTGATTTGATCCATATTAATGATTGGGATGTATCCCTAAGTTTACCTTTGTATGCATGTTAAGGTGTGCATGTGTTATGATGGGTTTGCTTGGTAGATGGTTATTTATTCAATAGTATGTGGTTGCATGATTTAGCAGTCATAATGGAATGATAATAAGGAATACGGTAAACCATGAAATTGGTGTGGAATGACTAAAAGATAAGGTTGTGTAAATACTAAGGGCCTGGTATGAAAAGGGGTCATAATGATGCTATAATGTTGCATGTTTAAGTTTCCAAATATATCATGGGATATGCCATTGAACATATGGAATTGTATGATTGTTTAAAGGTAACCAATGGCTTGGAGAGTAGCCTCTAAATGGTCCACACAGGTAGACACACGGGCATGTGTCTAGGCCGTGTGTGACACAAAGTTAGTCCCATGGGTGTGTCGTTCAGCCGTGTGTCCCCTGCACCTTGAATTTTAGGTTAACATACATGGTAGTAAACGCACGGGCAGAGACACGGTCGTGTGTCTCAACTTTGTGGAGGACACGACCTTTAGCCACGGGTGTGTGCTTGGCCGTGTGCTTGGCCTTGTGCCTCACATTTGTATGATGACATCATAAACAAAATGCTCACTAAAATTACATGGGCTATCGCACGAGGGTGTTCAAGGCCGTGTGAGGAACATGGGCCAAGGACATCGGTGTGTGCTCAGCCATGTGAAAACCCCTATAGGTTCGAATTGGAAAATAAGTACAATAATTCAACACGGGTGTGGGACATGGGCGTGTCCCCAAGCACACGGACATGTGCAATGCCTCCACGCAGGCGTGTGTGGATTAAACCTAGAAATTTTCTTAGAACTTCCGTAAGTTCTCGGTTTAGTCCCAGCCCCTCCAATAATGTATGTTTTGAGCCTCGTAGGCCCATAATATGGACAAACCGACTTTATTTAATCTGTTTTAGATTGGACAAAATTTTATGGCCTGGTTTTGTATATTTGGTTCTGTTCAAGTCCGGTAATGCCTTGTACCCTGTCCCAGTATCGGATACGGCTAAGGGGTGTTACATATACTGAAATGAATATGTGAATAAATACATACATTAGAAGAATGTGTACAAGCTTGGCAGCTATGTTTATGAATTCGTTTCGACTGAGTTACGACGTCCGAAAGCCCCGTATCCGAAAGCCCCGTATGAGCTTTAGGAATAGCTAGGAAACATATGTCAAGACATAGGATTTCGATATGTGATGTGTGAGTAAGACCATGGCATCGATATATGTGTGCGAGTAAGACCACGTTTTATATGTTGGCATCGATATGTGACTCCGATATATGTGTGCGAGTACGACCCTGTCTGGGACAGTGGCATCGATATATGATCACATGTAAGACCACATCTGGGACGTTGGCATTGTATGATATATGTGATTATCCGAGTGTCCTACCCAATTCTGAATGGTTTATCGGGAAACGATAAGTTATGATCAAATATGTAAAATGAGCTAAATGACCAGGTATGAGTTAGCTTAATACCTGCTTGAAATAAGGTAAGTAAGTACTTGATATTTGTTACAAATCAGTTATGAGATAAATAAATAATGTAAGTAAATTTGAAAGTCTATTCGGCCTTTGAAATGTATATTGTAAATATCTTTGAGATGATGCTTGAATAAGTGTAAATGGGGTAATGTATATTCCGCCCATGTGAAATTGCAATGGGAGTTATGTTTTATATGAAATTATGATCTTGTTAATAAATGTGAATATGATAGCATAAATTAGTTAGTTAAGTTGAGTTAATGTTAACATTGAATTATTTATTTGCTTATGACTTACTAAGCTATGATAGCTTAGTGTACGTGTTTATATTTGTATCTGTTTTATAGATTTTGGAGTCAGGTTATGAGCACAGGGATCATCAGCAAAGTCTATCTCATTATCGACTGTCTTCGGTATTTTATAAGCTGAATTTTTGGAACTATGGCATGTGTAGACTGGATTATACTTTTGAAATGTTGTATTTTGGTCTATGTATAATTTGAGCCATGCAAAAATGGCTTAACTTCTATGCTTGAGTTTGGTTTTGGTTTAATTATGGCTTAAGTCCATTTTGGTTATTATGCTATGTGCTATGGATGATAGAATTTGTGATATGTGTTTGTGTATTGAGGTTGGTTGATGATTTCGGATGTGGTAAGAAGGAATTGGTGTATATTTGGTCTTGGTTTGAGCTTATATTGAGAATGTATTCAAGATATGTGATGTTTGTGAAGTTTGTTATGTGTTTCGGTCATATGGTATATAATGGTTGTTAATCGAGCTAAGATATATCATGTATTAGCTAGATAAAAATCAAGATATATGCATGGGGTAAATTTGGAGTTCACTTATGGACTATATTAATGATATGTATGATACTTGATTTCTTGTTATGGGAAGTCAGACATATTGGGACTTACATTTATATAAGGAGGTTGGATTAATGACTAAAAGAAATGTGTGCTTTCGTATTTGATCATGTTAGTTGAGCTCTTATATGTTTTGACATGTATATATATGCGCTTATATTATGGTTGATATGTATATGTGTATGGCTATATAAATTCTCTAGTTGTTGTAAGCTTACGAATATGTACAAATGAATTGTGTTAACCATATAGATAAAGAAATGAAATGGGCTTTATATATAACCTTCGGTAATGCTGGTTTTGCTTTCGAATTTGGGTTATTAATTTGTACAGATATGACATGAATTACTTGAGTGTAATGATACTGATTAACTAAATAAGGTAACTTGTTTGATTCATAATTATAATTTCAAATACCATAGTTATTAAATAACTATATGAGTTGATTGTTGGTGATTATATAGCATGCACAATTTGTTGTTAAAGTGTACATGAGCATTAGTTATAAAATTGTTTTGATACTCAGATAATAAGTGAGTTGGTTGATATATGTTCGGTGTATGATATGTATTTTAGATTAATAATTTGAAATTTTAAATAAGATGAGAGTATTCATATGATTGATTTACGAAGTATAAATTGTTTAATTGTCTATTTTGAGTTGCATTTGATCAGCAATGCCTCGTAACCCTAATCTGGCAACGGATATGGGTTAGGGTGTTACGTACTAGAAGCAACGATTACAAAAACATAAAAATCATCAAAATCGAGTTTAATATATACCTCAATCAATCTAGAGGAGTGCCAAAATTTAAAGTCCTAGTTTAGCTTCTTCTTCTTTGTTATTTCGATGCAAAAAAAATGATAAAATGGCCACTTTAATGTTTCTTTTAATTAATATTAACTTAAATCACAAATTACTAAATTAACCTTTATTTTGAACATTAATAATTTATTTAATGGATGGCTATTCATGTCAATTTCCACTAATCATGGTCTAATTATAACATAAGGACCTTTCATTTAATAAGCCATGGCGATTTAACACTTTTAACATATAGATTACAACTTTTGTATTTTACGTGATGGAGTCCTTTTCTCAAATTAACCACTTAAACAATAAAATTAGCACACAAAATTTTCACACATATGTATTCACATACTATAAACACCAAAAATAATATTAAAATAATTTTATGACCTTAGATTTGTGGTTCCAAAATCATTGTTTTGATTTAGCTAAAACTGGGCTGTTACACTAACTACGAAAGAGAGTTTCGATGTTTAAGCAAGTATGCTCGAGAGTAAGTGTATACTGAGGAGATCATGTGTAAACGGTTCATTGATGGATTGAACGAGGATATAAAACTATTAGTCAAGATTCTTGAATTGAAAGAATTCGTTGTTTTGGTTGAAAGGGCTTGTAAAGCCGAGGATCTCAGCAAAGAAAAGAGAAAAGTTTATTTTGAAGTAAGAGATTCGAGAAAAAGAATAACTAGTAAATCTTATCAGTCTGCATCGAAGAAATTTTGAGACTCGTTTAATCGTTCTAATGCATCTGTGGGACATTCAAACAGAGATCGTGAAAGACAACATTCAAGTTTTAAAGCTCCAGCTATTTCAATAGCTAGTGTCGGGAGTGTGAAATCAAATCAACCTGAGTGTAGACAGTGTGAAAAACGGCATATCGGTGATTGTAGATTGAATGATCAGGCCTGTTTTAAATGTGGATCATTAGATCATTTCATTCATAATTGTCCTAAGTTGGCTGAGCAAGATTCAATACAAAACACGAGGCAGAGTAACACTAAAGTTAGAGGTAGACCATCCAGAAACACGGGAAATGCGAGTGGTAGTCAGAGAGCGACTAAAGATTTTGCTGTGAGGTCAGAGGCCAGAGCACTTGCACGAGCCTACGCTATTCGCGCTCGCGAAGAAGCGTCATCTCCAGATGTTATTACTGGTACTTTCACTCTCTATGATACTAATGTGATTGCATTGATAGATCCAGGATCAACTCATTCTTATATATGTGTGAATTTAGTATCTAGTAAGACTTTGCCTGTAAAGTCTACTGAATTTGTAATTAGAGTATCGAACCCTGATAAAGTGTGCAAGAACTATCCATTGATGATTCGGGATTTCTATTTTCTGGCTGATCTGATGTTGTTGCGATTTGATGAATTAGATATAATTCTGGGCATGGATTGGCTAATGCTACATGATGTTATAGTAAATTGTAAACGAAAGACGAGTGATTTGAGATGTCAAAATAATGAGATTATCGAGATTGAGTCAGATAATTTGGATGGTTTACCGACAGTGATTTCATCGATGTTAGCTCAAAAATATGTGAGAAAGGGCTGCGAAGCTTATTTTGTTTATGTGCTTGATACAAAAGTGACTGAAAAGAAGATCGAAATAGTGCCAATTGTGTGTGAGTATCCGAATGTGTTTCCTGAAAAGTTATCGGGTTTACCACTAATCTGAGAGGTTGAGTTTGGCATTGAGTTAGAGCTGGAAACTACGTCGATATTGATAGCTCCGTACAGAATGGCTCCAACAGAGTTAAAAGAATTGAAAACCCAGTTGCAAGAATTGATGGATAGAGGTTTTGTATGGCCAAGTTTTTGGCCTTGGGGTGCTCTTGTGTTGTTTGTGAAAAAGAAAGATGGCACGATGAGAATGTGTATTGACTACAAATAGCTTAACAAAGTGACAATCAAGAACAAATACCTTCTACCACGGATTGATGATTTATTTAATCAGTTAAAAGGGGCAATAGTGTTTTCGAAAATTGATTTGAGATCGGGATATTATCAATTGTGAGTTAAAGACTCCAATATACCAAACACTGTTATTAGAACGAGGTATGGTCACTATGAATTTTTGGTTATGCTTTTCGGGTTAACGAATGCACCTGCTGTTTTTATGGACTTGATGAACCGAATTTTTAAGCAGTATTTAGAAAAATTTGTAGTTGTGTTTATTGATGAAATCTTGATTTATTATCGTAATGAAGTTGAACATGAAGAACATTTGGGAATCGTGTTACAAACTTTGGGAAATAAATAGTTGTTTGCAAAGTTTAGCAAATGTGAGTTTTAGCTACTAGAGATTGGATTTCTGGGACATATTATTTCAGCTTATGGTATTCGGGTTGATTCGAGTAAGATATTTGCGATTATAGATTGGAAGCTTTCGAGAAATGTTTCTAAAGTCTGTAGTTTTCTAGGACTAGCCGACTATTATAGACGATTTGTGAATTGCAACTCCAATGACACGATTGCTTCAAAAAGATTTAAAGTTCGACTGGTCAGATAAATGCCAGAAAAGTTTCGATCAATTGAAAGCTTTATTGACAGAGGCACCAGTGTTAGTTCAGCCTGAATCGGGAAAAGAGTTCGTAATTTTCAGTGATGCTTCAATAAATGGCCTGGGTTGTATTTTGATGCAGGAAAGCAAATTTGTAGCTTATGCCTTTAGACAGTTAAAGCTACATGAAAATAATTATCTGACGCACAATCTTGATTGGCCGCAATAGTGTTTGCGTTGAAAATTTGGCGTCATTACTTGTATGGTGAGAAATTCAATATTTATTTCGATCACAAAAGCTTGAAATATCTGATGACTAAGAGAGATTTGAATTTACAACAGCGGAGATGGCTAGAATTGCTAAAGGACTAGGACTTGGTAATTGAAATTCATCTAGGGAAAGCGAACATAGTTGCTGATGCTTTGAGCCGAAAGTCCTTGCTTGCTTTACATGGTTTGAATACACATTTCTCTTTGCCTGACAATGGTTTGTTTGTTAATAGCTGAGTTGAAAGAAAGACCATTATTTTTATAGCAGATTTGCGAAGCTTAGACAGTCGATAATGAAATGTTACCAAAACGAACTCAATGTGATTCGAACCCTGATTCAGAGTTTCAAGTTGATTCCGATGGTTGTTTAAGATTCAGAGGCCAAATATGTGTTCCAAGAAATTCAGAATTAATTCAAATGATTTTGAATGAAGCACATAGTAGTTGTTTTTCAGTACATCCCAGAAGCACGAAAATGTATAACGATTTGAAACAGTTTTATTGGTGGCATGGTATGAAACGAGATATCTCAGAAATTATTTCGAAATGTTTGATTTGTCAGCAAGTCAAAGCTGAGCACCAAGTGCCGTCAGGTTTATCACAGGTAATCATGATTCCCAAGTGGAAATAGGATAGAATGACTATGGATTTTGTGTCGGGTTTGCCCTTATCTCCGAGAAAGAAACATACGATTTGGGTTGTTGTTGACCGGTTGACGAAATTAGCTCATTTTATTCCGGTACGTGTAGATTTCTCGCTTGATAAATTGGTTGAGTTGTATGCCTCAGAAATTGTTAGATTATACGGTGTGCCACTATCTATTGTGTCGGATAGAGATCTGAGGTTCACATCACAATTTTGGAAGAAACTGCAAGACGCACTGGGTACAAAGCTACATTTCAATATCGCATTTCACCCACAGACAGATGGTCAATCCGAGTGAGTTATTCAGATACTCAAGGATATGTTACGTTGTTACATTCTTGAGTTCGAAGGTATGTGGGAGAAATATTTACCGCTAATTCAATTTACTTATAATAATCGAGTATTAAAATGGCACCGTATGAGGCACTATACGGATGTAAATGTCAAACACCATTGTACTGGACAGAGCTTAGTGAGAGTAAGATTCACAGAGTTTATCTGATTAGAGACATTCAAGAAAAAGTGAAAGTAATTCACGATAGTTTGAAAGCATCTTTAGATCAACAGAAATCTTACGCAGACTTGAAATAGAAAGATATTGAGTTTCAGATTGGGGATAGAGTGTTTCTGAAAATGTCGCCATGGAAAAATATATTGTTGTTTGGTCGAAAAGGGAATTTGAGTTTGCGATTCATCGGGCCATATGAGATTATCGAGCGAGTCAGACTAGTTGCTTATCGACTATCTTTACCGTTTGAGTTAGAGAAAATACACAATGTATTTCATGTGTCTATGCTTCGACGATACAAATCTGATCCTTCACATGTCATTTCCTCGACTGAGGTTGAGATTCAGGTAGATTTGTCATACAATGAATAACCAATTCGAATTTTAGCTCATGAGATCAAAAAGCTGAGAAATAAGAAAATCACGTTAGTGAAAGTATTATGTCATCGACACGGGGTTGAAGAAGCTACGTGGGAAATCAAGGATGCTATGAGAAAGCAATATCCAAACCTATTCACTCGTAAGATTTTCGGGGACGAAAATCCCTAAGGGGGAGAGTTGTAATAGCCTGATTTTAGCTACGTCGGAACAGTGGTTTCAAAACCACAAATTCGAGGTCAAAAAACATTTTAATATTATTTTTAGTCTTTATAGCATGTGTTTAGATATGTGTGAAAGTTTTGTGTTTTAATTTTATTGATTGGATGGTTAATTTGATAAAAGGACTGAATTGCGTAAAATGCAAAAGTTGCATTCTAATTGTTTAAGTGCTTATTTGCTATGACTAATTAAATGTGAAGTCCTTATGTTGTGAATAGACCTATGAAAGTGAAAATTGACATGAATAGCCATCCATTAAGTGTTTTTAAAGGATAATAAATAAGGTCATTTTGGTAATTAGCTAAATAAATCATAATTTAACAAAATGACAGCTAAAATTTATGTTCATCTTCACCATTTTCAACCGAAAATAAAGAAGAAGAAAAGCCATTAACAAGCTTGCTAGGGTTCGGCCATGTTGATGCTCAATTAAAGGTCTGTTTTTGTTCCGTTTTTGATAATTTCTACGTTTTTTGATTGTTGCTTTGAGTACTACCTATACCCTAATTTGTGAATTTGTTGATGAATTTGTGAGTTTCCATTGATGATAGATTGATTTTTTTGAATTTTGATGATGTAAAATGAATAATTGTTGATAGATTTTCATGTTCTGTAAAGTGATTTTTGATGAAAATGCTTAAATAGGATTAAATTGTGAAAAGTATAAATTGAGTGATTGATTTGTTAAATAAATAAAAAATATGAGCCGTTAGGGACCTATAGCAAATTTGGCCAAGCATGAGTTTTGTCAAAATTGGTGTAATTTGTATTTTTATGAAATAAGGACTAAATAGTAAGAAATGTGAAAGTTTGGGGCTAAAGTGAAAATTTGCTTAAAATGTGTTTTTTGATTGAATTGAATGAATTAATGAGTTACTTTTGAATTCATATAGATCCTAAAAGAAAGAAATCGAATTTAGATAGGGGAAAAGAAATCGAATTTAGATAGGGGAAATCGAAGGTTAATTAATAGTATACCCGATACGTCAATCCCTAATACTAGGTAAGTTCATATGCAAATAAACGTCTTTAAATTGATTTATATATGTATATTTGTTGTTGAATTGCTATGGATGTTGGAAAAGCAATTACGAGAAAGAATCGATGAAGTTACGATATTCGAATGACCCATACAAACCTTAAGAATAGTATACAATACAAATGTCACAACATTAGGATTACCAAGATGTGATTACATGTAAGACCATGTCTGGGACATTGGCATTGTATTATGATTATGTGTAAGACCATTTCGGGACATTGGCATCGTTATATGATTTCGTGTAAGACCCTGTCTAGGACAGTGGCATCGATATGTGATAACATGTAAGACTATATATGGGATATGACATTGTACGAGCTTTATGTGATTTTCAAGTATCCTTAAAGATTTCGAATGGTTCAACGGGAAAAGTCAAGTTGAGAAAGAATATGTGAAAAGTTAAGTGACTCAGGTACATACGAGATTCATACAAGCTTTGAAAAGGGAAGTAATTGATGAATTCAACTATGATATTGAATATGTGTATAATGAGAAAGGTTTGTGAACTTATAAATGCTTACTCATAGTTTGCCTATTAATGGAAATGATGTTGATGCATGTGGTAATTTATTTGTATATGGCTTACTAAGCTTTTAAAACTTACTTTGTGTGTTCTTTCCCTGTTTTATTGATTATCAAAGCTAGCTTAGACTTCAGGGATCATCAGGAACCATCATCACACTATCGACTACTTGTTGGTACTTTTGATGCTATGTAAATATGGTATATGACATGTATAGGCTAGTGATATGATGATATGTTTTGAGTTACGATATAGCCATGAGATTTGGCTTGTTTATGATGTAAATGTTGGTGTCTATTTGGCCATTTAAGTTGGCTTAAATCATAAGTTTGATAAGTGACATATAATATATATATTGCCTTGTGTTTTGGCATGTTTGGTATGATTGTTGTGATGGTTATATTGTTGCTCAATTAGCAAATTATCAATGATGTATAATGGTTGAGGAATGGCATGTTTTGGCTTAGTTTTAAGCTGATGAATTGGTATATTTTGTGGCATGATTTAGTTGATAAGATGGTGAGAAAATGCATATAGAAGTTAAGGTTATGGTATATTATTTTGGCATGGTTTTGGTTGTGGATTTGAGTAGTGAAATAGATGGATTTTAAATGGCATGAAATGTGTATGAAATGGTCATTTTTGGTTTCCTATTGTATGTGAGAATGATGCCAAATGAATGTTTTTAGGTACATGAATGATAGGTGGGAATAGTGACTTAAATCAAGCCTATTTTTATGCCAGACGATTGAGCACACGGGCGTGTGAATCGACCATGTGACCCCTATATCCTAGTTAAAACAAGTTAGTGAGTTATACGGCTTAGGTACACGGGCGTGTCTATTCGCTGTGTATGGCACACGGTCTGGCACATGGGCGTGTGGCCGGCCGTGTGACCCAAGTCAGTATACCCTCTAGTTTTCCCATGGCCATGGCACATGGGCGTGTGTCTGGCCTTATGGTGCGAGTCAGTATGTATGGCCCGTTTTCACACGGATTGTGACACGAGCGTGTCTGGTGGCCGTGTGAGGCACACGGCTTGTTCACACGGACGTGTGAACCTTGTATGCATGGAAATTTTCTATGTTTTCCAAAGTTTTTAAATGTTATTTGTTTAGTCTCGAACCTCTTCCAAGCATGTTTTAAGGTCTCGTAAAGCCTTATAAGGGACATTGCGATTATATTTGATTGATTTTGATGTAAAAATGGATTTATGTGTGAGAAATATATGATTTATGTTGTGATTGATCGGTAATGCCTCATAACCCTATTCTGGCGACGGATACGGGTTAGGGGTGTTACACTATCATCTTAGAAAAGCCAATGTAGTTGCTACTACTCTAAGTAGAAAGTCTTTATTTGCTTTTCAAGTAATGAATACCCGGTTGTAATTTTCAAATCATGGTTCAATTATAGCTGAGTTAAAAACTAAACCGACATTTCTACAACAGATCTGTGAAGCTCAGAAAGATGACAGTGAATTACAAACTAAACGAGAATAGTGTACGTTGAATCCTGATTTAGAATTTCAGATTGGGTATGATGATTGTTTATTATTCAGAGGCAGAATATGTGTACCAAAGAATTCAGAACTTGTACAAAAGATTTTGAATGAGGCTCATAATGGTACTATGCCTGTTCATCTGGGAAAAAATAAAATGTACAATTATTTGAAAAAGATGTACTGGTGGCCAGGAATGAAACGAGGTATTTCTGAATATATAGCTAAATGTTTGATATGTCGGCAAGTAAAAGCTGAACATCAGTTGCCTTCAGGATTATTAAAGCCAGTTACAATACCAAAATGGAAATGGGAAAGAGTTACCATAGATTTTGTATCGGGATTACCCCTGTCTCCAAAGAAGAAAGATGCCATTCGGGTAATCGTCGACCGGTTAACAAAATCTGTAACTCCCCAAAAATTTATGGTCTTTGTTTTTGTAAGCTTTAACGTAAATATCATGTTTGCTTTAATGGCTAAGTGATTTGGGTGTGTTTGAGAAGCCTGGGTTCAAGTCTGGGCTTTTGCAAAAATTTTAGTTTTTCCCCTTAGGTGAACCTTGGCTTTAGCTTGTAGGCCTTATAAATAATAGTGCTTGTATTGTGACACAAAGAGAGCGTGTGTTCTAGTGGCAAGGTGGCGTGTTGCTTCAGCTGGGGGACTTGAGTTCGAGTCTTCAGTTGCGCAATGGAGTAGTTATTTTGCTGTTTGAGCTGTGTAGGTAGTGGAGTTGGACTGAAACACAGCTAAGGGGAGTTTGAGGAGAGTTTGAATGGGATGTTGGAATAGATCAAGGAGGAAATTGTGGAGAGATTAGGGGAGTGGATTAAAAAGATGGGGAAGTGGTTGTTGTTGGCCGAAAATGGGATTCTTTAGGTACCAATTTGGTTATAGGCACTTAGTATCGAAATGGTCTAGTTTTTGGCTTTTTATTTCTGTAGCTATTCTCCTTTTATTTTTCTCTCTTCTGGGTTCAAGCCTGTTTTGGAGTACCTGTGTTGCGTTCTGACCATTCGGGTATTCTTCCTACTTTGGCATTCTTTTCTAGATTTGCTTATTCTTTTTAGTAGGAGTAAAATATTCTTTTGTCTCCCCATCTCCATTCTTTCATTCCCTTCATGCGTCTCTTTTCTTTTGCTAGTCGAACACCTTCTACTCTTCCTCATCTCTTTATTTCAGATTCTGCAGTTGTGGGTTTCTTCTTTAAGCCGATTGCAGTTCTTCTTCTCTTAATCTTCTTTTGGGTTACCCTGTATTTTGGTTTATCGATTACTATTCTTCTCTGTTATTTTGGCTTGCAAGGGTTCTGTCGAATCGGTAAGTACTCATAGGTCCTCTCTGTTATTGCTTTATGGGCTTAAATTCGTTCCTTGTGCCTCCCTCTAAAAGTTAAATACTTCTTCTCTTAGTGTTCTATGATTGTCGAATGGTGACTCCTTCCATATGATGTGTGTTCGTTAGATTCTAGGTATTGCCGAGGAGTGAAAAGTGCAAGAGTTCCCAAGCTTTCGAAACCTTGTCTCCCAGTATACGATTAAGGTAATTTCGATACCTTGTTTTTGAGGTATAGACCGGTTATCCCAATGTTCTATAGGGTAATATTTGAGACATAAGCCACATCTTTAGATTATCGTGTCTAACAGGATCTACCATTAGTGCAGTTAATCACCAAGGAGCGAGTGATTGAGTTTGGCCGGCGTTCTAGGAGGGATATATCGCAGATAATCTGGTCGTGGTTGGTGATGATTGCTTAATCGTGGATTAAGTGCTTGTGAATGTTAATAATTGGGGATTCTGATTGAATACTTGGAATGAATGTAGGTCTGTGCTCTAGGGTTTTTCACAAGCGTTTGCAATCAGGTGTGTAACTGTGCACCAAAATCTGTTACTGTCAAAAAGCTGAAAAAAGTGTGTAACCACGCCCTTTCCTTACTGTAGATAGTCAAAAGCTGAAAAACTGAAAGGCCAAAGCTTCGGCAATTGAGGCCTCATAAGCATGCGATCGCTCGTGGGGTAAATCAAGCCCACAAATCAGGGGCGATAAAATATAAAGGCCACCACAAGCATTCCGTGGACTTGGGCCGTTATGGGCCACGTTGGGTCGAAATGAGCCATGTGGGCCCAATGGGCTCGTGGGCCCTACATAGATTAAATCTGTGGTAAGTGATAAATATTGGACTGGGCAATGTGGGTCAGATAACTGTAACTGAATTTGGGCTAAATGGGCCACAAGAGTATGTGGGCCCACTTGGGTCAAGTAATGGACCTTGGCACATTTACACCATTATGATCATTTAGGTTATCTATGTCGCTCGAGGCAACTATAGATCTTCGGAGAGGTTGTGGTCTGAGTCGAAACCCTAAAATAGGCAAAATGACCATAACACCCTTATGTGACAGGATGTCGATTATGCCCATATACTCTGTATGGCTGATGTGCTTATGATTTACATATATGATTGTACTGAGTATGGCTTTGCATACACGTAATATTCATGACATGATATACTGCATGGGGTTGGGGTCTGATTTGGAGGAAGTTTTGTACTTGTGTTTTTGCCACATATTCTATTTCTAGTGGCTCCCCCATGTTTTCTATTATTAGTAGTTTCACTGCGTTATTGGTGTGTTAGTTGGTTGGGTTGATCGAATCCCCACGTGGTGTTTTGGCTGGTACGAGTAGTGTGTTGGTTGGATTGGGTTGGGATACTTATTTGCTCAGTATTGATTCTGTTTTGGGCTTAAGCCCACTCTGCTACTGTATAGGGCTAAAACCCAGACTGCTTTATTACTGAATAAGGCTATTTGCATATTCTGTTTTTTGTTGTCTGTTTGGGGGTTACACACTGAGTTTTCGTAAACTCACCCTTTCCTTTTTAACTGTTCAGGTAATCATCAGCCTTAGACGATTTGGCGCTGCGAGGGACTTGGAGGTGCCCACACGACTGCTATGTCTTGCATACGACTTTGTTTAATTTTAAATTTGACATTTGGGTTTTTAATTCTGTAATAAGTGTGACACCCCGAATGTGACCCTAGTCGGAGAGTGGTTTCGGGACCACGAAACCGAGTCACAAGAATAATTAAGTGTTATATTCCGTGCTTATTGTATGTGGAATTGGTATGCGTAAATATTTCGTGTCTCGATTTTTATTAATTAGGTGCTAATTTATAAGAAAGGACTTAGTAGTGAACTTTGAAAGTACGATAGGAAATATGTGATGACTAATTAAAGCATGCATGCAAAATAATGGACTTGCATGTCAAATTTCCTTTTTACAAGTGATGGCCGGCCATGACAAAGTGATATGGGCTAAACATGTCATGAAACATGTTTTGTTGGGCATTAGGGAGAAATCATAAACAAATAAGCATGGGTAAGAAAAGAATGAAAAAAAATGTGTGTGAGAGAGTAGCATTTCCCCCTTGCCGTGCAACCAAGAAGAAAACAAAAAATTTGTTCATCCTTTCTCATCTTTTGGCGAAAATCATAAGGAGGAAGAAAGGGATTTTTGCTCCATTTTTGGTTTAGAAGAGAACTAGAAGGAGATTTGGCCATACTTGTACCAAGATTAAGGTATGTATGAGGTTGTGTTTGGAGTTTCATGCATGACTTGGTTACTAACTTGATGTGCATGTTAGCCATGGCTCAAATCTTTGTTATGCCATGGAAATGGTATTTGGGCAAAGTTGTTATGGTGATAAAGCCATTGCATGCTAAGTGTGAAGCTTGATGATGATGCATGCAATGATGGATTTTCTATTCATGAGTAAGATTTTGAGTTTTCTCTTTGTTTTATCATGATTAAAGTTGAAAAGGAGCTTGATTGTCATATTCGCCATGATGCATTCTTGAGCATGATTCATGCTTCTTGCATGTTAGTTAAAAATTTGTGTTTTGGATGGCTATGGACACCTTGAAAATTCGCCATGCTCATATATGCATATATATGATTGCACATTATGTTTGGTTATGAACTAAGTGATGAATATATTGATTTAAAGAAGAAAATGTGGAAGAATGCTTGTGAAATTGCAAGCACAATTGACCTAGCACACATATAAGTGCTTGATGCTATATTATAAGTTTTGGGCCACAATGTGCAAAGCATTAATTAGTAGATTGCATGCTGTTTTGTGAGGTATTAAGTGCAAAATTGACCCCAACATGTACATGAATATTCGGCCTTGGGTAGCCTATTGAAGGCCTTAGCATTTCCTTGATGCTCAAATAAATTGTATTGAATTGCTTGATGTAGTATAAAATGTGCATGACCATTGTGTATTCAAGCTAAAGAGTGGCCATATGACCATTTAAAATCCTTGTCATATTCGCCATAAGCAAGCACAATGAGGTTTTAATAAATTGAATTTGTTTGAATTAGCTCAAGAGCTAAGAGGGCCACAATTGGACAAGGGAAGGAAAAGGTGATCGAATAGCCGAAAAAGCCGTTCGACAACATCCGAGGTAAGTCCTCAAGAAGTGACCTTACTTGAATTATGTGAGATGAAATATGGATGTGTATGATTATTGATTATGTGTGTATGAGTATTTGAATTCCACCGGGCTAAGTCCCAAGGCGAATATGCTAATGATTATAATTGTGTTTGAGCCTTAGTAACGAAAATGAAATATGTATGTCCAATGATTATTGATGTATGTGTGCATGAGAAATTGAATGATATCGGGCTAAGCCGAAGACAACTATGCTGGAAATTATATCCGGTTAAGACCGAAGGCAATTGTGCTAGTGGCTATATCCGGCTAAGGCCAAAGGCATTCGTATGAGTTATTCTATCCGGGCTAAGACCAAGGCATTTGTGCACGTGATTAAATCCGGTTATATTCAAGAATCTTGGGCTGGAGGTGAGTGTTGGTTGCGAAATGAATTTAATTAGTACACTCGGAAAGCCCAAAGGATAAGGTACGTTATATGTGCATTGGAAAGTCGACGTGTTTGAGCAACATTCGCTCAATCGACTAATGAATTTCGGTTATTGAATTGATTGATGCTTTGCGAACTTATATAATGATGAAGTATGAAGTAAGAATGTGTATTAATGAAATGATGCATTTGGCTATGTGAATGTATTGCTGTAAATTATAGTTCATTATATTCCTTGAGACTTACTAAGCATAAAATGCTTACCCGTTGCTTTGGCTCTTAGTTTTCTAGATTTCGCTCGAGGCAATCGGATTTGGGATCGTTGAAGTCGAAGTCATCCACACTATCAAGCCTCCATTTTGGTATAAATTTTGGTTGAACTTGAGATGGCATGTATAGGACTACCCCTTGTTTGTTAAATATGTTGTAATGTAAGTATGTACGGCCGTGCGAAAATGGCTCGAAAAGGAAGCATGAACTTAGACTAATTGTGGGTTGTATGTATATATTTTGTGTCATGATGTGGCTATGGCTTGGAAATGGGAATGTTGGTCATATGATCAGCCATTGGCATGGTTAAAATGATCATATATGAACCTATGTATGGTAAGGCTAGTTGAATCATGGAGACCACCAAATAGGTAAGTCCTATCTTAAAACAGATGCTGCCAGCTGCAGTGGCATGAATGTGAAAAATCACCAAAATTCATAGGAATGGAATTAGATAGTGAATAAGCTATGTAAATGAACCTTGATGAGTCTATTTTCATATGGAAGAAACGAAACGGTCATAGGAGTTACAGGTTAAGAGATATTAAAGCTATTGTGAGACAGGGCCAGAATGGTTTCTGGGTTTCCTGTCGCAACTTTAAAAATTCACTATAAATTATCCAAAAAGAATTAGGAGATATACCTTATATGTACAGATTCCATTTTGAGTCTAGTTTCATTAGAAACAAACGACACCAGCATTAAAGCCCTGTACAGAGAGATATTCAAGTTATACCGCGCGAAGGTCAGAGCAGTCGATCCCTGTAACAGGGGTAACTTTAACTAATAAACTGTACCAATTGGCCCGACCAAAAATCCTAGAAATAAATCCATGGATGAATATATGAGTCTAAATTCATGGAAAATTTACGAAACCAGTTTCCGAGTTTTGAAACTCGAGATATGATTTTTAAGGCGACAGTGACGCAGTTTTCCAGCCTGACTGGAAATGTCAAATTGGTGGGCAAAAACATGTGAACTTGGTTTGTTAACCCTCGGGTCCGACACCAGCGATGGTCTCGGGTTTGGGGTGTTACAATAAGGCCGTTTGTCGTTTCAAGTTTTAATCGGGATTTCGATTATATGTTTTATTTAAAACTGCTAGTCTAGGTAAAGGCGAGTTTTTAAAACAATTACTATTTTCCAAAACACATGTTTTAAACTTCAAAGTTTTCAAAATGCTTTCGTGGTTTACATAGAGTTGATATACAAAAGGAAAATAATCTGGCAAACATTTGTGACGAGATAATTTGATAATGGTAATGAAAATGTCTTTAATTTAAAAGTGGATATTTAACGAAAAGTCTTGTTTTTTGAAAAGCACTTCGATATGACATGCTAGGTTCGGCCATAACGTCTAGGCCGGGTTTGGGGTGTTACATTTAGTGGTATCAGAACCAGGTTGCAAAACTCAGTAGTGGAATGGGTTTTTGAAAATTTTCCTCAAAATTGGGTTTTCAAAAGTTTTTCTAAACCTTGGTTTTTGAAAGAGATGATTTTAAAGAATTTGAATTGTTTTAAAATGTTGACATTGAAGGTGTGGCATACCGAGTCTCTGGTGCCAAATCTGTAAGTTCTCTGACACTGTTTACTATTATGGGCTGAAATGTTATACTGTAGGTAGTGGTACTATGCTAAAAACCCTAGAGTCTGAGTTAACTGAGACTGTAGAAGACTTAAAACTGTAGTGAGACTCCTGTAACAGCCCGATTTAGACCCTAATCAGAACGGTGGTTTTAGGACCACGAATCCGAGTCAGAAAAATAATTAAAAATTATTTTCTGTGTTTATTATGCGTGAATTTATATCTATGAAACTTTCGTGATTTAATTTTGTCGTTTGAGTGTTCGATTAAATAAAATGACTTAGTCGCGTAAAATGAAAATTAGGTGGTTAATAGTAAAATAGCCAAATTGTTGAATGTCTTTATAATATGATGCCTTTATGTTGCAATTGAGCCATTATTGATGTAAGTGGACAGCTATGGGCACAATATATATGAAAGTGTAATATTTTAACTAAGGTTAAAAGTGTAAATTAAATGTTATGTTAATATAAGATATTATATATCATAAAACATAATGAAATAAGCCATTTATGTGTTATATTTTGGTGTTGTTGCCGAAACAAGAGAAAAGAAAAAGAAAAACCTAGTTCAGCACTTTCAAGCTCAATCAAGGTATGTGTTTAGCTCGGTTTTTGATAATTTCTATGTTTTTGACATCGTTGCTTCGAGTACTAGCAAACCCATGCTTGAATTTTTTATTTTGGTAAATATTTTGTGTTATGTCATGGTTGAGAGCTTGTGATTTTTATTGTTTGATGATGAAATATGAAAGATATGTTTTAGATTAACATATTTTGTATTGGAGTTTTTGATGATTTTGAGTAATTAGGACTAAATTGCAAACATAATAATTTGAGGGACTAAAATGGAAAATAAATGAAATATATGGACTTGTATGAACACTAGGAACATTTGGCCTAACATTGGTATGTTGAGATTTTGCATATTTTGTGTTTTGTGCAATAGGGGCTAAATTGTAAAACGTGTAAAACGTCAGGGTAAAATGGTAATTTTCCCATTTATGTGTTTTTGGATAAAATTGAATGAAAATGTGTTTGAATGAGTTTAAATTGAATATGTTTAGATCAAGAACCAAAGAAATCGGATTTGGATCGGGGGAAAACTAAAGTTGTCGACTAGTCGTCCCGTTCTATTTTACATCGTCCAAGGTAAGTTCATAAGCATATAGATGTTGTTAACTTTTAATATAAGTGATCTGTAAATAATTGTAGTAAATAGTAGTAAATTACAAATTAGCATTGAGTAAGGAAAAATAATCAATGCTAAATGAAAAAGTAACGAATAAGTTTTGGTATTTGAAGTAATGACATGAACTATTCATGTCAAAGTGTTGATTATATGTATAATAATTGCAAATTTAAATTTAGCTAATTGATATATGTATATGATATTAAAGTGTGAATCATGACTGTATATATATATTCGATTGTATGATGATTTTGTGACCTAGAAAGTGAATAATAATATTGTTAATGAACATATTTGTGTTTTGGCCAAGTTTAAATTGATACATGGATATATATAAGACTGCAACTTGTGACATCTGATTCTGATATATGTGTGCAAGTAAGACCACGATTAATACGTTGGCATCGATATGTGATTCTGGAATATGTGTGCGAGTAAGACCACCTTTAATATGTTGGCATCGATATGTGATTCCGATATATGTGTATGAGTAAGACCACGTTTAATACGTTGGCATCGATATGTGATTTGATATATGTGTACGAGGAAGACCCTATATAAGACAGTGGCATCGTTATGTGATTACATGTAAGACCATGTCTGGGATGTCGGCATTGTTCGATACGTGTGATTATCCGAGTATTTTATTCAATTCCAAATGGATCAATGGACAATGATAAGTTATGACCGAATGTGTAAAATGAGTTAAACGATTACGTATGAGTTATTTGATTACCTAATTGAAAGTAAGGTAAGTTTGTTATTTGATATTAAATGCAAATTCTATATATGATAATAATGTAAATATAGGTGGATTCATGTAGTATTTTCGGATATATGTTATGTATAAGTATGAGTTGTTAAAGTTGGATTTATGAGTATATGTATATTAGTTTATGAACATTCGGTTATATGGTGTTAATATGCCTTTGAAGTCGAATAATACTTTGAGTATATATATATGTACATTCGGTTAAGATAAGGTTTATAATAAAAGTATAGGATAAATATATGAAATGTTAAATGTGGGATTAAATGTAGTTATGATAGTATAATATGGCTGATTTAAATGAATTGATAATGTCTTGAATTGTTATTTTCTTATGACTTACTAAGCTATAAAAGTTTACTCTGTATGTATGCTCATTTTTGTTTTATAGATTTTGGATCAAGTTACAAGCTCGGGGATCGTTAGCACAGTCCATCATACTATTTACTGTTTCGATATTTTATAAGTTAAACTTGATCTTATGGCATGTATAGGCTAGCCTTGGAGTTAGTTTATTTTGGATGTGACTATATATAAAGCCATGGGAAAATGGCTTGATCCTAGTGCTAATGTTCTAATGTTTAAGTAACTTTGGTAATGGGTTATGTATATATATATGTGCAAGTTAAACTTAATATATGGGTGATGAATGTGTTTTGGCTGTGGTTTATTATTGACTTATTTAGGATGTGTAATTTTCCTTGCAAATCGGTTGGAAGTAGAAAATGACATGGTTCTATATTCCGTTTGTGATAGATGAAATTCATACATATGCCTGTGATAGGCTTGTTTGTGGTTTGGTATTTAAAGGCTATGTCATTAGTGTAATGATTCAATTGTGTCTTGTATTTAATAATATTGGTTAAAGTGGGTTAACGAATATATTTGGCTAAATGTTGAATTTAGGTAATGAATATATTTGATTGATGATTCGCATTTGCATATATAAATAACAGATGCTTTTGAGTTATAATATGTAATATATTAGATAAGTAAAATGCAAGTCATACATATATGGTGTGTTTGGTATATGTTTACGCTTTAAAGTAATGATATGTATAGCTTGTGATTATTCATTATGGTAAGTTTGACAAACTGATATGTTTTACTTTAGTTGAATTTTATGATTTAGTTTAATTAAGATAAACATGGTTGTTGGATAAGTAAAAATATATTTATTTTAGTTGTGACTAAATATTGGCATATTAGAAATATATAATTTGTATCATGAATAGTCCAAGTTAATAAACTTAATATGAAGTATATATATTTGTGATGTTATTATATGATTCGGTAAAAGAGTAATGTTAAGTATATTGTGTATTTGGCTATGTTACTAAATTATTTTAGAAGTGTTTTTTATGGCATATTTTATGTGATGGATTAGTATGATTCTTGTGTAAATGTATTTGATGACCTAAATTATGATCATTTGAATAGTAAAAAGAAATATTAAGTAAATATCTATAATCGGATAGTCACAAGTAAAATAAGTGTTTCCACCAATGGTATGAGCATGTGTACTTGGTTATGTGAATATTAATGGTGTATAATAATTTGCATACGACTGAGTGTACTATGGGTTGTATTCTATGCTTATTTAATGGTTCGCAGTGGTTTGCTAAAATGTGCGATAAATATATTGCTTTAAAGTGAGGTTCGACCATATAGTAATAATATTGATGTTGCATATATGTTTGGACTTGAATTAGCGTGTAATAATATGTTTGGCTTTTACCATGCACACATGTAAAGTTATTTAAATAATATGTTTGAAATTTATTAAATTAAATAGATATAATAGCATGTATTTGATATTTGTGTTTGAATGTTTTAAGGTATGCGCATGAAATTTGTTATGTATTAAAATTTGATGTAATAAAATCTTTTAAATGCTATAAAGGAAATATACATACGATTCAAATAATTGAGTTTATATTACCTTAAACATGAATAGTAACATTTGACTCTCTTAAGCTGTGTACGGTTTAGTAATACCTCATGACCTTAATCCAGCGATCGATACGAGTTAGGGGTGTTACAACTCTACTCTACGAAAATAGAACTTTAACTACTGCTTGATCATAAGATATCCGTTAATAATTACTGGAATTATGAACTGATTCATAAGACTCTTAAATCAGATAATACGCTATAACGATATGAGCATAAGAGGTACTCGCGAAAGGGGTACACGAGGCCGCGGTAGAGGCCGAGGAAGCGCTAGGGCTGGGTCTTTAGCGTCGGGTCACATGCCTGCTAGGGAGGCGCCAGCATCACTAGTGACTGGGACGGGGTCTCATGATCGAGTTGCAAGGGTTGGTGCTCTGTCCCAAGCAATGCTTCGTGTTTTAGAAAGGGTTGCTAGAGCGAGTACTGGATCAGTGTGCCGAAGATCAATTTCTGAGCAACTCTGGGCTAATGGAGTGGAATTTTTCAGGCGTGTTTCTAGTGTAGCCCCAAATGTGGAAGAGTACTGGTTAGAGGCCACTGAGCGGATAAGGGATCACCTTGATTGCACTGTGGAGCAAAAATTAAAAGGAGCAGTGTCTTTATTGCGAGATGAGGCCTACCAATGGTGGCTCACCGTAAGAGATGGTACGCAGGCCGACTGTTTGATAGGGACTTCTTTAAGGCGGCCTTTCAAGGGAAATACATTGGGGAGAGTTATATGGACGCCCGAAGGAAGGAATTTCTGAATCTGACCCAAGAGAACAAGACTGTGGCAAAGTACGAGGCAGAGTTTCTGTTGCTGAGTCGATATGCCCGTGGGATTGTCGCAACTGAGTATGAACTCTGTGTGCATTTTGAGAATGGAGTCTGGGATGAGTTTCGTGTGCTGATAGCATCGCAAAGGGAGCGGGACTTTGCTGCCTTGGTTGAGAAAGAAAAAATTGCTGAGGATGTGAAATGCTCAGAGCACTAGAACTGCGAGAAAGATAGGGGCAGCTTTAAGAGGGATTTAGGGCCCTCGGGTTCTTCTGGAAGGCCCGTAAAGAAGGCTAGATTTGAGGGGCCAGTCCGAGCAATCCCTGGTACTGTGGTTAGACTGTAGACTTGCGCAGATTGTGAGAGGTCTCACTAGGGTGACTGTTGGAGACGAATCGAGGCATGCTTTAGATGTGGGTCCATGGATCATCAGGTCAAGAATTGTCCTCAGGGGCCTGCTCAAATGCAAGTTGCAAAACAGAGGCTTGTTCAGCAAATGAGAGGTGGTCAACAGCTACCAAGAGGCCGTGGTTGGGCCAGGGTTGGAAATGGTAATGGACGTGGTCGTAGAGCACCAGGCAGAGATGTTGGTAATACTGAGGCGAGACAGCCAGCTATGGTTTATGTTGCTCATCGCCGAGAGGATGGTGACGCTTCTGACGTTATAGCTAGTACGTTTTTGATTCATAACATGCCATACATTCCTTTAATTGATATTGGGTCTACACATTTGTATGTTGCATGTACTGTGTCTGAGATGTTGGGTATCTAGTTTGAGAATACGACTAGTGAAATGATTGTGATAAGTCCACTTGGACAGTCAGTTAAGGTAGACAAGTTGTTTAGAGACGTGCCCCTAGAAATTTAGGGTATAATCTTTCCAATGAATTTGATGGAATTACCATTTGGAGAATTCAACCTTATCTTGCGTATGGACACTGCAAGTTCCTAGTAATGTCGTTTGGGCTTACGAATGAACTAGCAGCCTTTAGGGATCTCATGAATCGGGTCTTCCAACCCTATCTGGACCGGTTCATAGTTATCTTTCTAGATGATATTCTGGTGTATTCGAGAACTAAGGAGGATCATGATGTGCATCTTCGAACTATTTTGTAAATTTTGACGGAAATAGCTATATGCAAAGTTTAGTAAGTGTGAGTTCTGGCTGCGAGAAGTGACGTTTTTGGATCACATGGTATATGTTGAGGGGATTAGGGTTAATCCTTGAAAGATCGAAGCCATATTAGATTGGAAACCACCAAAGACTGTATCTGAGATTTGAAGTTTTCTGGGTCTAGTTGGGTATTATAGACGTTTTGTGGAGGGGTTTTCTGTAATTGCTGCACCTCTGACTAAGTTACTTCGAAAATGAGTATTGTTTAGTTGGACTAATAGGGAACAAGAGAGTTTTGAAAAACTAAAAAAGGTTTTAACTGAGGGCCTTCTTTTAATACAACCGAAATTCGGGAGGGAGTTTACTGTCTACAGTGATGCGTCACACATCGCATTGGGTTATGTGCTAATGCAGGAAGGTAAAGTGGTTGCTTACGCATCACGTCAGCTTAAGCCTCATGAGGCAAATTACCCTACACACGACTTGGAGTTGGCTGCGGTGGTGTTCATGTTGAAGATTTAGAGGCACCATTTATACAGTGAGAAGTGCATTACTTACAAAGATCATAAGAGCCTCAAATATCTTCTTACTTAGAAGGAGTTGAATCTTAGGCAGCGAAGATGGATAGAGTTGCTTAAGTATTATGATTGCTCGATTGAGTACCACCCTGGTAAGGCTAACGTGGTAGCGGACGCACTAAGTCGGAGGGCTGTATCTAATTTGAGAGCGAAGTTTGCTCGTCTCAGCCTATTTGATGATGGTAGTTTATTGGCTGAGCTTTAAGTGAAAACGACGTGGAATGAACAAATTAATAGTAAACGGTTGTTAGATGGGTCACTAGTTTCTCGCTTTCGACAAGTTGAGAATGGTGAGACTGCAGATTTTTGGCTGAATAGTGAGGGGGTGTTGTGTTTTCGAGGGAGAGTTTGTATACCGAGGGATTCTGATTTGAGGCAGTCTATACTGCAAGAGGTGCATAGTAGTCCAGATGTTATGTATCCTAGCGAAAACAAGTTATACTGAGATCTTCGTGAGTTGTGTTGGTCGCCTGGATTGAAA
Organism: Gossypium arboreum; assembly: GCF_025698485.1. Classification (NCBI taxonomy): domain Eukaryota; kingdom Viridiplantae; phylum Streptophyta; class Magnoliopsida; order Malvales; family Malvaceae; genus Gossypium; species Gossypium arboreum. Next base: position 50,362,874 of record NC_069082.1, read on the forward strand.
CGTGAAGTTACCAATTACGTAAGTAAGTGCCTGACTTGCCAGCATGTTAAAGCTAAGCATCAACTACCTTCTGGGTTATTGTAGCCAATTAAGATTCCACTCTAAAAGTGGGAAAGGGTAACCATGGATTTTGTGAGTGGGCTACCCTTGATGCCTACTAAGAAAGATTCAGTATGGGTTATAGTAGACAGACTGACGAAATCTGCCCATTTTATACCAGTCTGCACTGATTATTCGTTGCAAAAATTGGCCAAGTTGTATGTGGTTGAGATTGTGAGACTGCACAAAGCACTAGTTCCTATCATATCTGACAGAGATCCTAGAATTACATCTCAATTCTAGAAGAAGTTACACGAGGCTTTAGGTACAAGGTTGGACTTCAGCACCGCGTTCCATCCTCAGTCAGACGGTCAGTCAGAGAGGGTGATTTAGATACTGGAAGACATGTTAAGATGCTGTGTAATTGATTTTCGAGGCAATTGGGAAGACTACTTGCTATTGGCAGATTTCACTCACAACAACAATTATCAGTCCAGTATTCAGATGGCATCGTACGAGGCGTTATATGGTCGTAGGTGTTGTACTCCTACTTGTTGGACGGAACTTGGTGAGCGGTGAGTTTTGGGGGCAGAGTTAGTTTCTGATAATGAAGAAAAGATAAAGTTAATTCGAGATAGGTTAAAAGAAGCAACTGATAGGCAGAAATCATATGCAGAATTAAATTGTAAAGAGATCGAGTACTCTGTGGGATATTATGTCTTTCTGAAGGTCTCACCATGGAAGAAAATCTTGAGATTTGGACGGAACGACAAGCTTAGCCCTAGGTTTATCGGGCCTTACCGGGTTCTGAAGCGGGTGGGACCAGCTGCCTACCAGCTTGAGTTGCCTCCAGATTTAGACAGGATTCATGATGTCTTCCACGTCTCCATGCTGAGGCGTTACCGTTTTGATCCCACGCATATTGTGCTACTTGAAGAAATTGAGGTTAGGTCTAATTTGACTTTTGAGGACGAACCGGTGCAGATACTGGATCGTGACATCAAAGTACTGAGAAGGAAATCTGTTCCATTGGTCAAGATGCTTTGGCGTAATTACATTTCAGAGGAAGCCATGTGAGATCCTGAAGAGCTGATGCGACAGCAATATCCTCACTTATTCTGATCAGGTAAATTTCGAGGCTGAAATTTCTTTAATGGGGTAGATTTGTAATGCCCCCAAAAAGGGGGTCTTTTTTTTTCAAGCTTTGACGTAAATATCATGTTTGCTTCATTGGCTAAGTGATTTGGGTGTGTTTGGGAGTGTTTGAGAAGCCAGGGTTCAAGTCTGGGCTTTTGCAAAAATTTTAGTTTTTCCCCTTAGTTGAACCTTGGCTGTGACAGCCCTAATTTGACCTTAGTCGGAAAGTGGTTTCGGGACCACAAAATCGAGTCATAAAAATAATTAACCGTTATATTTTATGCTTATTGTATGTGAACATGCATGTGTGAAAGATACATACCTTAATTTTGTTATTTGAATGTGAAATTTATTAAATAGGACTTATGTGAGACAATTGTGAAATGTGATAGCTAAATTGTAAAGTGGTCTATTAATGCATGTTGTCAAAAAGGTGGACTTGCATGTCAAATTAGCCATTTTTTTTTTAGCGGCCGGCCATGATATTGATTAATATATATTATATGTGTTTTATATTAGCATTTTAATATACAAAATAAATAAGAAAATAAGATAAAGAGTTACTGGGAGGAAAACCAAAGTGAATCCATTTTTACTCCTCCATTGCCGTAGCTTGAAGTGAGGAAGAAGGAAATTTTTGCTTAAATTTTCAGCTTAGGTAATGGCTACAATGAGGTAAGTACTAAGAAATTCTTGAAAAATTATGCATAGATTGGATGATTAGTTTGAATGCTACCTATTCCATGTTTTAAATTTGGGTTATTTGGGGGTTTCAAATTCGGTCAAGAAGCTAGAACTCTTAGTATATATATATATATATATATATTTCTTTATTAAATTGGATAGTAATGTGGAGAATGATGAATTGTTAAATTGCTTTTAACTTGAAGGTAGAGGTTAGAATGTGTTTTAGGGAGATGCCGAATGTGGTTATTGTAGGTATCTTAAGAAATAATATTCTGGCTTGAGTTGCTAACAATCGGTTAAGGACTATGAGGATTAACAATTTCAGTATGATGTATAGGTGTTAATTACCATGTATTTAGATGATTTGAAGATTAAGTAGTGGCTTAAATTCTTAGTGGCAAATGGCTATTATGGTGAAATGCAAATGTTAATATTTAGTTGCTAGTGTTTATATGTGTGTTAGCCGAATTTGAACTTGAATAATGATTTGAGCACAATGTGTTGTATTGATATTATTCTTAAGTGAAATTATAGATATATATAATGAAATTGATTGGTGGTACACATGTTTAAATAATATGTATGCAAAGGATGTGTGAAAGAGTGAATTCGTAATAATCTGTTTGGGATAGCAGCAGTAAAGTGATTTTGGAAAATCACCATAAATTGTGGGAGTTGAGTTAGAAGCTGAATAAATTATGCAATTAAAGCTTGGTGAGTCTAGTTTCTTATAAAAGAAACTATAAAATCAAAAAAAAATTGCCGATAGTGAGATATTTGAAGTAATGTAGGACAAAGTCAAAATGACCTCTAGATCCCCTGTTCTGTTTTTATAAAATCACTATAAAACGTATAAAAATAGTCAAATGATGAAATTTATATGCTTAGACTCCTTAATGAGTCTAGTTTGAAATGAAATAAACAAGAACATGTTTTGAATTCTGTATAATGAGAAATTTATTTCGTAGTGAAGAGTTGTCAGATTAGTCAAGCAGTGAAACAAGGGAAAACTTGAGGAAAAATCTGGTATTGATTGGCTAAACTAAAACTTATGAAAATTTTATGAATAAAATATAAATGAGTCTATTTTCATGGAAAATTTACGGAAATTGATTTGGAGTTTCGTAGCTCAAGTTATAAATAATTTAGTGACTGTTGCTTAGGAAGTCAGCTTATAGTGAAATTGTGATTATATTCTAAACATTGATAAAAATTTGCTAATGAATTGCTTATTGATTTCTTATAAGCTTACTATAATCTGTATGTGTGAAAGTCGAATATATATGTATTATATTCTGAAAATAATATTTGAATAGTCGATTAATGATTAGTTTAAAATTTGTTGAATTAAAGCTCAAGAGCATAGGGGGCAATTTTGAATAAGGGAAAAGAGAAAGTAACCGAGTAGCCATTTCGCAACCGTTCAAATATATCTGACGTAAGTTTTAAGTAGTTTCCTTTAGTATATAATTGACGATGCCACTATAAGAGTATAGTACGTAAATTGTGATCTTTGGCTTGCACTTGAATTAAGATGTATAATAGATAATGCATATATATGACTTATAGTTTGATAGCCACTTTGAATTTAAGATTAAATGATGAAGAGAATGAGTGATATGAGATATAACCATTGAGCTGAAATGTGAATGATGATGTGAGTATCGAGTTTATATTCGAATGTAATATACGACTATTAAGTGATAAGGTGACTGACATGTGTTATGATCAAATCTCCGGACATGAGGTCCGCAGGCTATAAGCTGGAAAAATATCCGGACATGAGATCCACAGGCTATATGCTAGAAATATATCCAGACTTGAGGTCCGCAAGCTATGTGCTGGAAAAATATCTGGGTTAAAGACCCGCAGGCTTACGCTAGTAACGTATTTCGAGCTCTAAGATTTGACAGAACCGATGCCAGTAAGTTAAATAAGTTTCAACTTCGAATATCAATGGTAAACATCGTTGCTTAAGTATTATATGTTTTACATGTTAAGGTTCGTGTTATGTGCTTATATTTGAATTGATTTTTAAGTGATTTACTAGCATCAAGGCACCATATATATATATATATATGTGTGTGAATGAATTCGGTATTTGAGGATAAGACAATAATATAATTGGTTAATGTAAGTCACCATATGAAAGAATGTGATTATATGTATTAGTATAATCTCTGTAAATAGTGAAATATGTACAAGAAGTCTTGTGTATAAATACATACATATTCGGCCAAGGGGTTTTGTAACTAATGTACTAGTGTATATTTGGTCAAGTGAATTACAATTAGAATACAAGTTTTGTGATACTCAATGTTCAATTTTAATGACAAGCCTAAATAGTATGAATTGCTTAAAACTTACTAAGCCTCAAAAACTTACTCTGTTTCTTGTCTCTCTGTTTTCTAGATCGTTGATTTTTGGCCACTGACTCAGGGATCGTCAGCAGTTCATCGTACTATCGAATTTATTGGTACAGTTATTTTTGTCTCGATATGGCATGTATAGGTTGGACTGTTGACAAAAATTATATTTTGTATTTTGTAAATATCTTGGCTGTATGAAAATGGCACTTATGACTTATAAATTTGTATGTATTCAGTTCGATTTATGCTTGGGTTGGTAGATTATGTGATTGAAATTAAATGTTTATCTTGGTAATACCTCATTGCCTATACCGACGATCAGACACGGGCTAGGGGTGTTACATTTTATTGGTATCAGAGCTACGGTTTAGTCATTTCTAGGAATAACGTAGAGTGTTTGAGTCTAGCTATACATGCCATATAGTATTAATACGATAGTATGATGAATTCTGACAGTTGAAAATGTGCTTTCGTATAGTAATGGATCCCGATCCCAATCGAGCGGTAGCCGATGATGTTGAGAGTATAGCACCTGGTCCCGCGCATGGGATAGCGTCGATGGACTCTCAACCTATTGCAAGCAATCAGAACGACAAGGCTAGACAGGCTTTTTATAGTGTGATGAATGATTGGTTCAACCAATACATTCGAACTAATACGGCTATCCCACAACCCCCACTCCCGAATAATACGCCCCCTGCACCTACAATACCTCCGGTAACTGATCATATGGGGTTAAATAAGCCTCTGGTAGACAGAATCTGAAAGCACGGGGCTAATGAATTTAAGGCTACAAATAGCGATGATGCTGAGCAAGCTGAATTTTGGTTGGACAATACTATCCGAGTATTCGATGAACTATCTTGCACACCCGATGAATGCCTGAAATGTGCCATATCTCTGCTACGTGATTCTACCTATTATTGGTGGAATACATTGGTTTCTGTTATGCCCAAAGAACGGGTGACGTGGGAATTCTTCCAGATTGAATTCCGAAAAAATTATATCAGTCAAAGGTTCATCGATCAGAAACGAAAAGAATTTCTTGAGCTTAAACAGGGTTCCATATCAGTTACTGATTATGAACGGAAGTTTGTCAGACTTAATAGATATGCTCGGGAATGTGTATCATCTGAGGCTATTATGTGTAAACATTTTGAAGATGGGCTGAATGAAGATATAAAAATGTTTGTTGGCATTCTTGTAATACGAGAGTTCGTAGTACTTGTCGAGCGAGCTTACAAAGCCGAAGAGCTCAGTAAAGAGAAAAGAAAAGCTGAAATGGGAACAAGAGAGTTCCGTAAAAGATCTTCAAAAAATCCCTTCTAGTAGTCACCGAAGAAATTTAGAGATGATACAGGCCGATCTAAAGACACTTCGGGCTTTTCCAGACAAGACCATAATCGACCCCCAGTGAGTACGCGAGCCACTTCGGTTGCCAGTGTTGGAAACGAACATCGGGACAGAACCGAGTGCAAGTATTGTGGTATATGGCATTCAGGGAGTTGTAGATTTCATGACAGTCCTGCTATAAATGCGGGTCAGCTGACCACTTTATCAAAGATTACCCGAGATTATCCGAACAAAATGTGAATCAGAGTGGGAAACCGAGTAATACTACAGCACGAGGTAGACCACCTAGGAATACGGGGAATGCTAGCAGCGGTCAGAGAGGGTCTAGAGATGTTACAACCAGATCAGACCTGCTAGAGCTTATGCTATATGCGCACGCGAGGATGCTTCTTCGCCTGATGTTATTGCCGGTACTTTCACTCTCTTTGATACTGATGTGATTGCATTGATTGACCCTGGTTCTACTCATTCATATGTATGTGAGACTTTAGCATCCAATAAGACTTTACCTGTTGAGTCTACTGAGTTCGTAATTGGAGGAGTGTCGAATCCTTTGGGTCGATATGTGCTTGTCGACAAGGTATGTAAGAAATACCCCCTAGTAATCCGAGGTTCCTGTTTTTCGGCCGACTTGATGCTTTTACCGTTTGATGAATTTGATGTTATTCTCGGTATGGATTGGTTGACCGTACATGATGCAGTTGTGAATTGCAAAAGGAAGACCATTTATTTGAGATGTGTAAATAATGAGATAATCCGAGTTGAGTCTACTGAAAATAATATCCTCGAGGTTGGCTCAAAAATATGTAAGAAAGGGGTGTGAAGCATATCTTGCCTACGTACTTGATGGCAAAGAATCAGAAAAGAAACCCGAATTAGTGCCAGTAGTTTGTGAGTATTCAAATGTTTTTCCTGAAGAGTTACCGGGATTACCACCCGTTCAAGAGGTAGAATTCGGCATCGAACTTGTACCTAGGACTACACCAATTTCGGTAGCTCCGTACCGTATAGCACCAACAGAATTGAAAGAATTGAAAACTCAGTTGCAAGAGTTGACGGATAGAGGTTTCGCTCGACCGAGTCTCTCACCTTGGGGTGCACCAGTATTGTTTGTGAAAAAGAAAGATGGAACCATGAGATTGTGCATCGACTATCGTCAGTTGAATAAAGTGACAATAAAGAATAAATATCCGTTACCGCGTATTGATGATTTGTTTGATCAACTGAAGGGAGCCTTAGTGTTTTCAAAGATAGATTTGAGATCGGGTTATTATCAGTTGCGAGTTCGAGACTCAAATATACCTAAAACTGCTTTTAGAACGAGATACGGTCACTACGAGTTCTTAGTGATGTCGTTTAGGCTCACTAATGCTCCTACGGTATTTATGGACTTGATGAATCGAATCTTTAGACAGTGTTTGGATCAGTTTGTAGTTGTGTTTATCGATGACATTTTGGTCTATTCGCGAGATGAAACCGAACATGCCGAGCACTTGAGATAGTGTTGCAGATTTTACGGGATAAACAGTTATATGCTAAGTTCAGTAAATGTGAGTTCTGGTTGAGAGAAGTCAGCTTTTTGGGGCATGTGGTGTCCGCATCGGGTATTCGTGTTGATCTGAGTAAAATATCAGCCATACTTGATTGGAAGCCTCCACGAAATATTACTGAAGCTCAGAGCTTTTTGGGACTTGAAGAGGGAGCAGCCCTCGGCCCGATCATCCAATTCGCTCCAACAGACAGGCATGGTTCTGTAGGCCGGTTACTATAGACGATTTGTAAAGGGTTTCTCGATGATAGCCACACCAATGACGAAACTACTTTAGAAAGATGTTAAGTTTGAATGGTCAGAAAAATGTCAGAAAAGTTTCGATCAATTGAAAACTTGTTTGATTGAAGCTCTAGTGCTAGTGCAGCCTGAATCTTGTAAAGAGTTTGTCATTTACAGTGATGCATCCTTACTTAGGCTGGGTTGTGTGTTGATGCAACAAGGTCGAGTGGTAGCTTACGCATCGAGGCAATTGAAGCCGCATGAGAAAAACTATCCGACTCATGATCTCGAATTAGCTGCCATCATTTTTGCTTTGAACATATGGCGACATTGCTTGTTTGGAGAGAAGTGCCATGTATATTTGGATCACAAAAGCCTCAAATATTTGATGACACAAAGAGATTTGAATCTGCGACAAAGACGTTGGCTTGAGTTGTTAAAAGATTATGAGCTTGTCATTGACTATCACCTGGGAAAGGCCAACGTGGTTGCCGATGCTTTAAGTCGTAAATCACTGTTTGTTTTGCGAGCAATGAATGTACACCTGTCCGTTTCACCCGATAATGTGTTAGTAGTAGAATTTAAGGCCAAACTATTATTGATTCATCAAATACGTGAATCCCAGAAAGTTGACGATGAATTGGTTGCTAAACGAGTTGAATGTGTTTCAAATGTGGAATCAGAGTTTCAAATTGATGACGACGATTGTTTGAGGTTCAGAAGTTGACTATGTGTTCCAAGAAATTCAGAACTTATTTCTTTGATTTTAAGTGAGGCTCATAGTAGCCGCATGTCAATCCACCTGGGTAGTACGAAAATGTACAATGATCTGAAACGTCAGTTTTAGTGGCCTGGTATGAAACGAGACATTTCTGACTTTGTTTCGAAGTGTTTGATATGTCAACAAGTGAAAGCGGAACATCAAGTGCCTTCAAGGTTACTTCAGCCGATCATGATACCTTAATGGAAATGGGATGGAGTCATGATGGATTTTGTATCTGGGCTGCCATTGTCATCAAGCAAGAAAGATACGATCTGGGTTGTTGTTGATAGACTGACAAAGTCGGCTCATTTTATTCCTGTATGTACGGATTATTCCCTTGACAAGCTAGCTGAAATGTATGTTTCTCAGATTGTAAGGTTACATGGAGTACCTATTTCTATTGTGTCGGATAGAGATTCGAGATTCGCATCGCGATTTTGGAAGAAATTGCAAGAAGCATTGGGTACCAAGTTGCATTTTAGCACCGCTTTTCATCCCCAGACTGATGGTCAATCCGAGCGGATAATTCAGATACTCGAGGATATGTTGAGATGTTGCATCCTTGAGTTTAGCGGTTCAATGGAACAGTATTTACCTTTGATTGAATTTGCTTACAACAATAGTTTTCAATCAAGCATTAAGATGGCACCTTACGAGGCTTTGTATGGTCGTAAATACCGTACACCGTTGTTTTGATCGAGCTTAGTGAAAGTAAAATCTTCGGGGTTGATTTGATTAAAGATGCTGAGCAGAAAGTAAAAGTAATCAGTGAAAGTCTGAAAGCAGCTTTAGATCGTCAGAAGTTGTACGCGGATTTAAAGCGAAAAGACATTGAATATCAGGTCAAAGACAAAGTGTTTCTTAAAGTTTCACCTTGGAAAAAGGTGCTCAGATTTGGCCGTAAAGGCAAATTGAGTCCGAGGTTCATCGGGCCGTATGAGATATCTGAATGAATTGGGCTAGTCGCATACAGATTGATTTTACACCCTGAACTTAAAAAGATTCACAACATTTTTCATGTCTCGATGCTTCGACATTATAGATCCGATCCATCACACATAATTAATCCATCAGAGGTTGAAATTTAATCTGATTTGAGTTATGAAGAAGAACCGATTCGTATCCTAGCTCGCGAGGTGAAAGAGTTGCGAAACAAAAAGGTTCCGTTAGTAAAGGTGTTATGGCTCAAACACGGGATCGAAGAAGCTACTTGGGAAACCAAGAACTCTATGAAAGAACGATACCCAAATCTATTCACTGGTAAGATTTTCGGGGACAAAAATTCCTTAAGTGGGGGAGAGTTGTGACAGCCCTAATTTGACCCTAGTCGGAAAGTGGTTTCGAGACCACAAAACCGAGTTATAAAAATAATTAACCGTTATATTTTATGCTTATTGTATGTGAACATGCATGTGTGAAAGATACATACCTTAATTTGTTATTTGAATGTGAAATTTATTAAATAGGACTTATGTGAGACAATTGTGAAATGTGATAGCTAAATTGTAAAGTGGTCTATTACTTCATGTTGTCAAAAAGGTGGACTTGCATGTCAAATTAGCCATTTTTTTTATTGGCCGGCCATGATATTGATTAATATATATTATATGTGTTTTATATTAGCATTTTAATATACAAAATAAATAAGAAAATAAGATAAAGAGTTAGTGGGAGGAAAAACCAAAGTGAATAAGTTTTTACTCCTCCATTGCCGTAGCTTGAAGTAAGGAAGAAGGAAAGTTTAGCTTAAATTTTCAGCTTAGGTGATGGCTATAATGAGGTAAGTACTAAGAAATTTTTGAAAAATTATGCATAGTTTGGATGATTGGTTTGAATGCTACCTATTCCATGTTTTAAATTTGGGTTATTTGGGGGTTTCAAATTCGGTCAAGAAGCTAGAAATCTTAGTATATATATATTTTTCTTTATTAAATTGGATAGTAATGTGGAGAATGATGAATTGTTAAACTGCTTTTAACTTGAAGGTAGAGGTTAGAATGTGTTTTAGGGAGATGCCGAATGTGGTTATTGTAGGTATCTTAAGAAATAATATTCTGGCTTGAGTTGCTAACAATCGGTTAAGGACTATGAGGATTAACAATTTTGGTATGATGTATAGGTGTTAATTACCATGTATTTAGATGATTTGAAGATTAAGTAGTGGCTTAAATTCTTAGTGGCAAATGGCTATTATGGTGAAATGCAAATGTTAATATTTAGTTGCTAGTGTTTATATGTGTGTTAGCCGAATTTGAACTTGAATAATGATTTGAGCACAATGTGTTGTATTGATATTATGCTTAAGTGAAATTATAGATATATATATATAGAAATTGATTGGTGATACACATGTTTAAATATTATGTATGCAAAGGATGTGTGAAAGAGTGAATTAGTAATAACTGCTTTGGGACAAAGAAGAAAAAGTGATTTTGGAAAATCACCATAAATTGTGGGAGTTGAGTTAGAAGCTGAATAAATTATGTAATTAAAGCTTGATGAGTCTAGTTTGTTATAAAAGAAACTATAAAATCAAAAAAAATTGTCGATAATGAGATATTTGAAGTAATGTGGGACAAAATCAAAATGACTTCTAGATCCCCTGTTCTGTTTTTATAAAATCACTATAAAACGTATAAAAATAGTCAAATGATGAAATTTATATGCTTAGACTCCTTAATGAGTCTAGTTTGAAATGAAATAAACAAGAATATGTTTTGAATTCTGTACAATGAGAAATTTATTTCGTAGAGAAGAGTGGTCAGATTAGTCAAATAGTGAATAGGAAAAATCTGGTATTGATTGGCTAAACTAAAAATTATGAAAATTTTATGGATAAAATATAAATGAGTCTATTTTCAAGGAAAATTTACGGCAATTGATTTTGAGTTTCGTAGCTACAGTTATAAATAATTTAGTGACTGTTGCTCAGGAAGTCAGATTATAGTGAAATTGTGATTATATTGTAAACATTGATAAAAGTTTGCTAATGAATTGCTTATTGATTTCTTATAAGCTTACTATAATCTATATGTGTGAAATTCGAATATATATGTATTATATTCTGAAAATAATATTTGAATAGTCGATTAATGATTAGTTTAAAATTTGTTGAATTAAAGCTCAAGAACATAGGGGGCAATTTCGAATAAGGGAAAAGAGAAAGTAACCGAGTAGCCATTTCGCAACCGTTCAAATATATCCGACGTAAGTTTTAAGTAGTTTCCTTTAGTATATAATTGATGATGCCACTATAAAAGTATAGTAGGTAAATTGTGATCTTTGGCTTGCACTTGAGTTAAGATGTATAATAGATAATGCAAGTATATGACTTATAGTTTGATGGCCACTTTGAATTTAAGATTAAATGATGAAGAGAATGAGTGATATGAGATATAACCATTGAGCTGAAATGTGAATGATGATGTGCATATCGAGTTTATATTCGAATGTAATATACGACTATTAAGTGATAAGGTGACTGACATGTGTTATGATCAAATGTGTATGAGATTGAAAATATCCGGACATGAGGTCCGCATGATATATGTTGGAAAAATATCCGGACATGAGATCCGCGGGCTATATGCTAGAAATATATCCAGACTTGAGGTCCGCAGTCACGTCTTTGGAAAAATATCCGGTTAAAGACCATGAAGCTTACGCTAGTAATGTATTCCGAGCTCTAAGATTTGACAGAATCGATGCCAGTAAGTTAAATAAAATTTCGACTTCGAATATCAGTGGTAAGCATCGTTGCGTAAGTATTATATGTTTTACATGTTAAGGTTCGTGTTATGTGCTTATATTTGAATTGATTTTTAAGTGATTTACTAGCATCAAGGCACGATATATATACATATATTTGTGTGTGAATGAATTCGATATTTGAGGATAAGACAATAATATAATTGGTTAATGTAAGTCACCATATGAAAGAATGTGATTATATGTATTAGTATAATCTATGTAAATAGTGAAATATGTACAAGAAGTCTTGTGTATAAATACATACATATTCGGCCAAGGGGTTTTGTAACTAATGTACTAGTGTTTATTTGGTCAAGTGAATTACAATTAGAATACAAGTTTTGTGATACTCAATGTTCAATTTTAATGACAAGCCTAAATAGTATGAATTGTTTAAAACTTACTAAACCTCGAAAGCTTACTCTGTTTCTTGTCTCTCTGTTTTCTAGATCGCTGATTTTTGGTCACCGACTCAGGGATCGTCAGAACTTCATCGTACTATCGAATTTGTTGGTACAGTTATTTTGGTCTTGATATGGTATGTATAGGTTGGATTGTTAACAAAAATTATATTTTGTAATTTGTAAATATCTTGGCCGTATGAAAATGGCACTTATGACTTATAAATCTGTATGTATTCAGTTCGATTTATGCTTGGGTTGGTAGATTATGTGATTGAAATTAAATATTTAGCTTCGTAATACCTCATTGCCTATACCGACGATCGGACACGAGCTAGGGCTGTTACATTGGCTCTAGCTTGTAGGCCTTATAAATAATAATGCTTGTATTGTGACACAATGAGAGCATGTTGTTTAACGGCAAGGTGGCGTGTTACTTCTGCTGGGGGAGTTGAATTCGAGTTTTGAGTTGCGCAATGGAGTAGTTATTTTGTAGCCTGAGCTGTGTAGGTAGTGAAGTTGGATTGAAACACATCTAAGAGGAGTTTGAAGAAAGTTTGAATGGGATGTTGGAGTAGATCAATGAGGAAATCATGGAGAGAATGGGGGAGTGGATTAAGGAGCTGGGGAAGTGGTTGTTGTTGGCCGAAAATGGGATTCTTTGGGTACCAATTTGCTCATAGGCATTTAGCGTCGAAATGGTATAGTTTTTGGCTTTTTGTTTTTGTAGCTATTCTCTTTTTTTTTTCTCTCTTTCGGGTTCAAGCCTGTTTTGGAGTTGCAGTGTTGTGTTTTGACTATTCAGGTATTCTTCCGACTTTGGCATTCTTTTTCAGTTTTGCTTATTCTTTTTAACATGCTCATTTCTTTTACCTTCTTTAAGCAGGAGCCGAATACTCTTTTCTCTCCCCATCTCCATTCTTTCATTCCCTTCAAGCGTCTCTTTTCTATTATTAGCCGAACACCTTCTACTCTTCCTCATCTCTTTATTTCAGATTTTGCAGTTGTGGGTTTCTTCTTTAAGCCGATTTCTATTCTTCTTCTCTTAATCTTCTTTTGGGTTACCCTGCATTTTGGTTTGGCCGATTACTATTCTTCTCTGTTATTTCGGCTTGCAAAGGTTCTGTCGGATCGGTAAGTACTCATAGGTCCTCTCTATTGTTTCTCTATTATTACTTTATGGGCTAAAATTTGTTCCTTTTGCCTCCGTCCCTATGATGTGTGTTCGTTGGATTCTAGGTATTGTGAAGGAGTGAAAAGTGCAAGAGTTCTCAAGCTTTCGAAACCCTGTTTCCCAGTATTCGATTAAGGTAATTTTGATACCTTATTTTTGAGGTATAGGCTGATTACCCCAATGTTCTATAGGGTAATATTTGGGATATAAGCCACATCTTTAGTTTATTCTATCTAATAGGATCTACCATTAGTGCAGTTAATTACCAAGGTACGAGTGATTGAGTTTGGCCGGCGTTCTAGGAGGGATATATCACAAATCATCTGGTCGTGGTAGGTGATGATTGCTTAATCATGGATTATGTGCTCGTGAATGTTAATAGTTGGGGAAACTGATTGAATACTTGGAATGAATATAGGTCGGTGCTCTAGGGTTTTTCACAAGTGTTTGCAATAAGGTGTGTAACTATGCATCTGCTATTGTCAAAAAGCCGAAAAAGGTGTGTAACCACACCCTTCCTTACTGTAGATCGTCAAAAGCCGAAAAGCCGAAGTGTCGAAAATTTGACATTTGAGGCCTCACGAGCGTATGATCGCTCGTGGGGTAAACCGACCCCACAAATTATGGGCGATAGACTATAAAAGCCACCACAAGCGTTCCGTGGACTTGGGTCGTTATGGGCCACATTGGGCTAAATGGGCCTTGTGGGCTCGTGGGCCCCACACAAATTAAATTCGTGGTAAGTGATAAACATTGGACTAGGCTATATGGGTCACATAGCCCTAACTGAATTTGGGCTAAATGGGCCACACGATCTTGTAGGCCCACTTGGGCTGAGTAATGGGCCTTGGTCCCATTTACACCGTTATGATCATTTAGGTTATCTATCTATGTCACTCAAGGCGACTGTAGATCTTTAGAGAGGTCATGGTCTGAGCTGAAACCCTAAAATAGGCAAAATGACCGTAACACCCCAATGTGATAGAATGATGATTATGCCCATATGCTCCGTATGACTGATGTGCTTATGATTTACATATATGATTGCACTAAGTATGGATTTGCATACACGTAATATTTATGACATAACATACTGCATGGCATTGGGGTCTGATTTGAAGGAAGTTTTGTACTAGTGGTTTTTCCATGTATTCTGATTTTAGTGGCTCGGCCACGTTTTCTGTTATTAGCAGTTTCACTGTGTTATTGGTGTGTTAGCTGGGTGGGTTGATCGAATCCCCACATGGTGTGTTGGTTGGATTAGGTTTGGTTACTTATTTGCTCAGTATTGATACTATTTTGGGCTTGAGCCCACTCTGCTATTGTATAGGGCTACAGCCCAGACTGCTCTATTACTGAATAAGGCTATTTGCATATTCTATTTTCTGTTGTCTGTTAGGGTAACTGTTCAGGTAATCATCAGCCTTAGACGACTTGGCGCTGCGAGGGACTTGGAGGTGGCCACACGACTGTTGTGTCTTGTATACAACTTTGTTTAATTTTAAATTTCACTTTTGGGTTTTTAATTCTGTAATAAGGCCGTTTGTGGTTTTAATTTTTAATTGGGCTTTGGATTATATGTTTTATTTAAAACTGCTAGTCTAGGTAAAGACGAGTTTTTAAAAAAATTATTGTTTTCCAAAACACGAGTTTTAAACTTCAAAGTTTTCAAAGTGCTTCCGCGGTTTAAGATGAGTTGATATACCAAAGGCAAATAATCTGGCAAACGTTTGTGACGAGATAATTTGATAATGGTAATGAAAAGGTCTTTAATTTAAAAGTGGATATTTAACGAAAAATCTTGTTTTTCGAAAAGCACATCGATGTGACACGCTAGGTCTGGTCATAACGTCTAGGCCAGGTTTGGGGTGTTACAAAATCTACACACATTATTTTGGTATGTATGGATTTCTCTTTGGATAGATTGGCTGAATTATATGTTTCAGAGATTGTTAAACTACATGGAGTGCCTATCTCTATTATTTCAGACAAAGATCCTCAATTTACATCCCAATTCTGGAATAAATTGCAAGAAGCTCTGGGTACTCAATTACATTTTAGTACCGCATTCCATCCTTAGACTGATGGCCAATATAAACGTGTAATATAGAGTTTGGAAGATATGCTTCGGTGTTGTATTTTGAAATATGAAGGTAATTGGGAAAAGTGTTTGCCTTTGGTTAAATTTGCATACAATAATAGTTATCATTCCAGTATTAAAATGGCACCATATGAGGTTCTATATGGTTGTAAATGTAGAACTCTATTGTACTAGATAGAAATCTGCAAGAGAAAGATACACGAAGTTGACTTGATCCGTGAAACAAAAGAAAAGGTAAAGGTGATTCGAGATAGTTTATAAGTAACCTCTGATCATCAAAAGTCTTATGCCGATCTTAAATGAAAAGAAATAGAATT
Source organism: Gossypium arboreum (assembly GCF_025698485.1). Classification (NCBI taxonomy): domain Eukaryota; kingdom Viridiplantae; phylum Streptophyta; class Magnoliopsida; order Malvales; family Malvaceae; genus Gossypium; species Gossypium arboreum. The sequence continues at coordinate 50,378,736 of NC_069082.1, forward strand.
TTTGGCTGGCAACAAGGTATTTTTTAAAAGTATCATCTTGGAAGAAAGTTCTCTAGTTTGGTCGTAAAGGAAAACTGAGTCCACGGTTCATCGGACCATATGAGATTATTGAAAGAATTGGACTTGTTGCTTATCTGTTGGCATTACAACCAAAACTTGACATAATTCATAATGTATTCCATTTGTCCATGTTACGATGGTATAGATCAGATCCTTCACATGTTATTTCTTCGACAGAAATTGAGATCCAGCCTGATATGACTTAAAGTGAAGAACCGATCAAAACTTGGCACATGAAACAAAAGAATTAAGAAATAAAAGGTAGCTTTAGTAAAAAGTTCTTTGGAAATGACATGGGATTGAAGAAGCTACTTGGGAATCGGAGCATACCATGAGAAAGCAACACTCGATCCTTTTTACTGGTAAGATTTTAGAGGACAAAAATTCTTAAGTGGGAGAGTTATAACAACCCATTTTCAGTAAAATCGAAACAGTGGTTTCAGGACCACAAATCCAAGAAAAAAAGAAAAGTTATTTTAATATTATTGCATGGTTTGCATTATGATAGGAATGTTATATGAAAATTCTGATAAGAAAGTTTTACCGATTATGTGTTCAATTATGGAAAGGACCAAATTGCATAAAATGCAAAGTTGTGTTCTAGTAACTATAAGTACCAACTAGCTATGGAATTCAAAACTTGAGGTCTTTATATGGTAGTTAGACCATTAAATAAAAGTTAGTAGATATTTTGATGAACCATCCATGGAAAATTAGAAAAAGGCAAGAACTAAATTGAAAAATGGAAAATTTAAAATATGATAATTAAATTAAATAGAAAATATCATCTTATTTTCATCATCTTCCCTAAAATTTCTATGGAAACTGTAGGAAAGAGGACACAAACTTTCTTGGCTTAATTGGATTTGGAAAACTCAAATACGAAGTTAGATAGAGGAAAAGAAAAAGTGTTGGATTAGTAGATTTTGTATACGAACCAATATTGAGGTAAGTTCGTGTAACTAAATTGTGTCCATTTATATGTTTGAATTAGATATTGTATATGTCAATTGTATAATTGTAATGTATGTGAAATTGATTAAATATAGGCTAATGCCCGATAAATGTCAAATATCGTTTAAATAAATGAAAGTCGATAGATACATGATTTCCTATATTGGTTGTAGTCCAGCATATGTTACGGACAGACCACAGCTCTTATGAGCGTCTCGTTGTAAGTCCTCTTGAGCTTTCTGTATAAGGTTCTTGCAGGCTTCTCGATAATAGCTCTTCAGAGCATCCCATTAGATTGTGATCCTACATTTCTTATGGACACACCTTAGCTTTTATGAGCATCCCGATTAAAGGTTCTTTGTGAACTTTCTGTTAAATTGGCTTTTTGTGAGCTTCCCGATAGTGTTTGCTTGAGCTTCTCGATATTAGCTATATGGAGCTCCCCGATATGGTTATTTGTGAACTTCTTGATATAGTTCTTTGTGAACTCCCCAAGAAGGTTCTTTTTGAACTTCTCGATTATGGCTCTTATGAGCTTCCAGTTATATAGCCCAAATAAGCTTCTTGATAGGCTCTTTATGAGCTTCCTGAAATGGCTCTATGTGAGCTTCTCACTACAAGGCTCGAGAGTGTTGTTCCTGATTATGTGCCCTAATTAGGTACCCTTGGAAATGAATTGACGAATTATAATAGTGTAAACTACATTGTATTATATGAGCTTATCCATCAATATTTCAAATAAATTCAATGGGTAAAGTTCTGACATGGCTAAACTGAACTTGAAATGACTTGTCATTAAAGTGTACATGTAATATGGAATAATGATATGGAAAGCATATGTATATGAAAGACATTAAATGATGAGCTCATCCATGTTCTTGGTATTATGTGAATTATTTAACTAATATGATTGGTGAAGTTCTGTTTTAGGCTATAAGCCAAATTGCTTGGATGCATTATTGTATGATTACTTTAAATGTAAATATATGATAAGTTAAATTCCTGTTATACAAACTTACGAAGAATTAAATGCTTACTAGGTTTTCTTTTCTCTATTTTATAGTACTTAGAAGCTCGTAAAGGTTGGAGCTCGATCGGAGTATCATAACACTAGCCTCCAACTTGTTTTGGTATAAATAGTAAACTTATTTTGACAAAATGGCATGTATAAGATAATTTTTACCAATGATGATATGTAAATGGATGTTTGTAATCTAGCCATTGGAATGACTAGTAATGGTATATTTTGGTATGCTAATATAAAGTTATATCATGTTCAATACATACATGTATAAGGTATGGTTAGATTGAATTAAGGTAAAATATATATTCTTAAAAAAAGGTAAGTTTGACTAAATGAATGTATGTAATGTTATACTGTACCTATTACTGATGTTTGCTTAGTTTCATGCTTGAAATTGGTTGGTATATATGTACAAGTATTGTTGTAAGATATTGGAAAATTTTGGGTGAGAAATAAGGCTAGGAAATGACCTTATTTTGTCCACATGGGTAGACACATGGGCATATGTCTTGACCGTGTGTGACACATGGCCTGCCACATGGGCATGTGGTTTGGCCATGTGTTCCCTGCACTCTGAAATTGAGAAATAGAATGCTCAGAATTGGGCATATAGGCATGTGTCTCAGCTGTGTGAGATACACGGCCTAGAACATAGGCGTGTGTCATGACCATGTGAAACCTGCACCTAATTTGTGAAAATTAAATTGACCACATGGCCTAGCACACGGGCGTGTGGCAGGCCATGTTGCACAAGTCAGAGTTACACAGGTAAGGACACGAGCTGAAACATGACCGTGTACTTTGCATCGAATACCCACACGGCTTGAGACATGGGCATGTCATTTGGTCATGTGAGCCACACGGCCTACTCACACGGGCGTGTGACCCCTGTATATGAGAAAAGTTTTTAAATTTTGTGAAAAATTCTTTGAGATCCTAGTTTAGTCCCGACTTGTTTCTAAATTTTAAATTGGGCCTCGAGGGTCATTCAAGGGATGGTATGATTATTTTTCGATATGAATAGTAAATGACATGAAATGTTTATAATTGTTCTGTAAATTCTGGTAATGCTCCATAACTCTATTCTGGTGACGGATAGAAGTTAGGGGTGTTACAGTTTTTGACACCACTGATAAACGAACTGTTACATTTCTATCTTTGAATAGGTTATTTTACGAAATGTGTCGGTCGAATCAACCCGAAGTTCACACTATGTAGTCTCTGATTTACTAATCTTTCCTTATTCCAAATTCAGCTATGTGGCCTGTATATAGAGTTGTATTTGTGTTTAAGTATTTTGGTTATGTTTTTTGCCATTTTTGAATAAGAATTATGGGAGTAATGACGGAAGATATAATGGTTGTTTTGGTGATTTTTGGCTTGTGTTGGTATAAGCATATTTGGTACCCATAATGTTATCTTGCTTAATGAATTTTTACTTTTGTATTAGGTCATTTTGTGAAATTTATTTGATGGTGAAAAATGATGTAGTTTTCGTGAATGTATAAGCATGAAATGTTAAGTATGTTTATGCATACATGGTTAATAAATAATGTTTCAATTGTGGTGCCAATTGTGACATATTGTTTAGGCACTTAGGTTGAATGATTCATGTTATGTTTTGGTTTGTTTTAATGTCTTTTAATCATGTTATGTTTTGGTTTGTTTTAATGTCTTTTAACAGGTTGATTAAGGGTCCATTGTATGACTTGAATTATAAGCGAACCTAGGTTGTGTTTACTTGTTTTGGCAGGCATTTTAGGTACACACGGTCTGTCGCACGACCATGTGCTATACATGGGTGCAAGGCACACTACATTAAAATAGGTTTCTAGCGGCGTTTGTGGAAAAATGCCACTAACTTTAGCTGATTTTTACCAACCTATTTTCATTCATGTAGAACCCAAATTGTCAACATAATTTCTTGTAACATCAAATCCAACCAAAAACTGCAATTCTAAATGATACTTCAAATCCAAAGAAAGAAATATGTATATGATCTAAATTAATAAATGAAATAACAAAATATATTATATTCAAAAGTTATATTGTTAAAATATTCTCACAATAAGAAAACAAACATCTAAGAGGGCGGATTCTGCGACTACTGAAATATCTTCATCATATTCTGAAGCTGTAGCTGGAGTTCGTCATATTTTCTACTTGCCTCTACTTCCCTCGCTACTGCCTCCACTTTAAGTTGTAGCTGGAGTTCTTCATAATTTCTTTGAGCCTATGCTTCTCTCGATGTTGAAGCTGAGCAATTTGCTCAACTGTGCTCGCTTGCATCTGAGCCATCTGGTCTCTTAACATCTGAACTTCATCTTGAGCCTGATTCCCAGAAGCATGTATTGTTGTGAGCTGGATCTAAAATATTGGGTTGGGTTAACAAAAGATCCTTAAAATCGAACCCAAACATACCTTTCAGGACCCAAAACTTCAGTAATAATTCGGTTATCAATATCGTCGAGATTAACAAAACTATCACTTGAAGAGATCAATTCATACTCTGTCCTTTTATCCTTTAGTTTCTCCTAACAAATAAATTAAAGAGTTAGAAATGAAATATATAATCAAAACAAATGCAACATAACTTAACATTATTTCCATTACAAAGAATGAATTAAACAATTATAATTAAACATGATAAATATTTAAAATAATTCAAATTTTTTTAAGTAAATATACCATAATTTCTGCAGCTTCAATAGTCATAGGAGATCCATCTTTCTTTCTATATGTAATATTAAAAAGTTGAAGGTGTCCAACTTTTTGACCAGACGACAGTTCCTTCAATATAGTAGGAAAAATATTATTGAGTAGAAAGTAATTAATATTTGACACAATCAATAAATTCAAAATACCTCATCATCAGCTACACAAGCAACACTTTTCGACCCAGCTGTGTGTGTGAATTTTTGTTTTTGCCTACTTGTAGTTCCAACTTGCTCACGATCCTACATTATGAAAATATTATTAGGTATACAGTAAATAATATAAACCAAAATAATTATAAGAGTTTGGAAGTATATAATACCTCTCATTTCTTTGAATTCCAAAATCTAACTGCATCTTCTCATTCGTACCTCAGCATTCCCGGTGGGACATTTCGCAATTTCTCTTCAAGGCTTATATTTTTCTCAAAATATTCCTTCTTTAAAGCACTTTTATGTTCTCTCCATTTTTTTCCTAATGCCTTCTTCACATAATTATCCGAGATCTCTAAAGCAAATCTCTCCTGCAAATAACACAAGTTTAGAAAGTAAACATAAATGAAACTTAAACCAAATATTATAAATTACATACACATTATTACTTCATATTATCGAGAGCTTGACTTTTGTTGCTATTAGGCATATGATGCCATGACTCGTAGTTGATAGGAAATAGATTGGCATTTCGTGCTATAATGTGCAAGTGTCCTGCTAAAAGTCGAGCTTATGATCCAATAGACTGACCATGACTGTTTCTAGCTACTTTGACACGCTCGACAGAATTTAACTCGTATAAATCTTTTAATAGCGTAAGTCCTCGAGTTTTGCACCCCCCACCAATTTCAGCTAAAAAAATGGTATATTATAATATAAGAATTTGAAACAAAAATCAATAATAAAAGTCAACATGCATGTAAATTAAAGTTATCATTACTTTGAATTTCTGCAGGTTCGTCAGTTATATCCGAAACATTCAAAGATCCAGTAGTAGTCTGTTGTTCACTAATTGTTTCTTCCGAATTTGGAGGATTTTGAATAATACTTAGATCTCGCAATCTTCTTCTAGGCAGTTTATTTTCAATACACATAAAATAGTTAAAATATTAGTAAATAATTATAGCAATAATAGTACATATAAAATAGCTGAAATATTTAACAAGATCAAGATTTAAATTATAATATTTCTATAATTAAAAAATTGTAAAATCTTACTACATCATGATTCGTAAATATCTTCATCCACATCCTGGCGAACCCGTTGAAATTGTGTACTAGTACTAGGGATAGTTTCATTTAAGTTTTGCTCTAGAAAAGGCAAAGTTTCTTATCTTTTTTCGATGTCATCTCAACTTCCATTGCCCATGTCAAACAAGTCTCTAAGGGTGTTACAAAGTACAACGTACCAACCTTCATTAGTTGGATCTTTCGAGTAAAAAATTTGTTTGACTTGAGAAGAAAATACATACGACTTGTCTATCAATTGTTGTCCAATGTAAATTAATCGAGAGAAGTTCACCATTGTAAAACCAAATTGATCTTTTTTAATTCCGCGAGTAGTATTAGCATTAGCCTAATCAAATCAAAATAAGACAACCTTCTGTTTACCATAGTAATCCAACTCAATAATGTCAGTAAGAAGTCCGTAATACTTTGCATTTCCCTCAACAAGATCACTGTCCCTAGCACTAGCAAAACTTGTAATTGAAGAAATAACAACTATTCCACAAATTTGAGTCCTCCTCAATCTTTCGCAAGATTTTGTATGAAACCTGAATCCATTAATGAGGAAGGCAGTATATCTTTTTACTACTCTGTTCAGACCTTGGGAAAGCCATTTAACTTCGTCATTTATGTCCTTTCCACTCCAAAATATTGAATCAAAAGTAAATTGATTAATTATAAATGTTATACGAAAACATTATTGTTTGTCAATGAAAGCTTCAGTTGCATACCTTTGCCCTAACCATTCATGAAAAGATTCTATGAATAACCTATGAATCTCTCGATGTTGTAATCTTCGGAAGTGTGAACGAAATCTCAAGACTTGTTTGTACTCATTATGTTAAAAAGTGGATTACTTGGTTAGAAGATAAACAAATTAAAAAGATGAATATTTATCAAATTCTAAAACTTACTTGCGTAATGGTTCAATTGAATCGTGGTGAAAAAGAACATATCGATGTGCTTGTACCCAAGATCTATCATCTAAGTGTGCAATTTTAACTTTACCGATTGGTTCTCCATAACTTCGAAATAGATAAGTGTGACATCCCTAAATCGACCCTAGTCGGAAAGTGGTTTCGGGACCACCAAACCGAGTCATAATAATAATTAACCATCATAATTGATGCTCATTATATGTATATATGCATGTGTGAAAATTTCGTGTTTGGATTTTGTTAATAGTAAGTGAATTTTTATCAAATAGGACTTATGTGAGAAAATTTAGAAATGTGCTAGGCAATTGTAAGGTGGCCTATTAATACATGTGGGAAAATAGTTGTCCTTGCATGTCAAATAACCCACTTCCTAAGGTGAGTGGCCGGCCATGACAAGAATATGGGCAAGGAACATGTTTCCAACATGTTTAGTTAGTGGATTATGTAGAAAAAATAAAGAAATAAAAAAAATGAGCATGGATGCCCCCCTTTGTTGCCGTGAGTAGAGGAAAAGAAAGGAAAAAAATTGTTCATCCATTCTCAAATCTTGGCTGAAAATACTAAGGGAAAAAGGAAGGATTTTTGCTTCATGCTTGGTTTAGAAGAGAACTAGAAGGAGATTTGGTCATACTTGTGTCAAGATTAAGGTATGTTTGAGGTTGTGTCATGAGATTCATGCATGTTTTAGTTGCTAACTTGATGTTCATGTTAGCCCATGGTTCAAATCCTTGTTATGCCATGGAAATGGTATTTGGCCAAGGTTGATATTGTGTTAAAGCCATTGCATGCTAAATGTGAAGCTTGTTGATGATACATGTAATGATGGATTGACTACTCTTGAAATTTCTTTTAGCATTCTTGAGTAAGACATGGAGTTTTCTTTGTTTAACCATGACCAAAAATTGAAAGGGGGATGGTGTGGGATGTATTCGGCCATGGCATGCTCATAAGTGCGATTTATGCTTGTTGCATGATAGGTAAAAATTTGTGTTTTGATATATGTGTATATGTGTTTGTACATGATGTTACAAATGGATGTGAAAATATATGCTAGATTGGGAAAATTTGATTAAATGATCATGAGATGAAATTAGGTGATTAAAAGATGTTAGTTGACATTGTACATATATATATATATTCGCCATTAAAGTGAGTATGTAGGTAATGTTGAATCAAGTTTTGGTGCATATTCGGTTAGGTGTATAATCGACCAAATGGGCGATTAGTAAGAATGGTTGCCGAATATACAAGCATACATATGCATGTGTAGTTGAATTATGAATGTTTAGCAAGATGGTTAAACTAGTGATTTATTGATTAAGCTCAAGGAGTTAAAGAAGGAGAATCAAGCAAGGGAAAGACGAAGGTCATCGAGTAGCCGACTTGGAACTATTTTACCCAACACGAGGTAAGTCATTAAGCACGTATTTGATATTGCTTAAATGATTGTAAAATTTATGCAATTGTGTTTAATGGGATGATATATATATATAAATGAAAATGTATGTGTATGGAGTGATGACAATTGTTGAATGTAAAAGAAATAGTGAAATGTGTAGAAAGTTTGCTTTCGGCACTAAGTGTCGGGCAATACGTGTGTACGGTGACGAGATTGGCACTAAGTGTGCTTGCTGGAAATATATGGCACTAAGTGTGCATGCTGGAAATATATGGCACTAAGTGTGCGAGCTCGAAGGGCATGGCACTATGTGTGCGGCTTAAATCGCATGGCACTAAGTGTGCGAAATCGAGTATTAAGCAATGTGTGCGCACTCTATATATATATATAAATATCTCCGATCGAACAATTATATGGAGGGTGTGTCTCCATCGAGTTGAGTATGGACAGCGGATCGGGTAAGTACCTTGAGCTCATGACGAATAGGTAATACGTTCATGCTTGGGGTTGAATTTGGTAAGCCTTAAATCTATGTGATGATTGAAATTGTATGGTTGTGCTGGAAAATGAGTTAATGTGTAAAAATGCTTCGATTATCTTGTTGTGTAGAATATGAAATGTGGATGTATGGATTGGTACGAGATTGGACCGAAAGGTCCGAGGTATTATGGTATAGATTCGATATGGACGAGTACCTAGCCTCATTTGTTGTACATGTAGTAGTAACTTTATCGATGGATTGACGAATGCTTATGACTTACTGAGTTGTAAACTCACTCGGTGTTTTCTTGTCACCCATTTTAGGTCTCTTGGACTCGTATTGTTGCGTGCTCGGAACCGTCGTTGAAGTCATCACACCGGCTGAAATCTTGTGGTATTGTTTTTTGTTGTTGAAGAACATTTGGCATGTATAGGCTATTATATTTTGTCGAATTGTGGGTTGTAAACTTTAAGCCATGTGAAAATGGCCTATGTGGTCGTCGAGTGGGATGCTAGAACCTATAGCCACGAGTCTTAGAAACTCAAATTTTGTTAAGGTGGCCATAATTTGTGTCATGTATGATGGATGATTAAGGCCAAGGAAAAATTCATGAAATTGGCATAGTCTACTGCAGTAACTGTTGCGGACAGCAGCAGTGAGATGAGATTGAAAAATCACTAAAAATAGTAGAAGTAGAATTAAATAGTGAGTAAATTATGGAACTGAACCTTGATGAATCTATTTTTATATGGACGAAACGAAACGACCATATGAGCAGTATACTGGGAAATATTAAAGTTCTCGTGAGACAGGGCCAGAACGGTTTCTGGGTCCCCTGTCGCGACTTTGAAAATTTACCATAAATTATCCAGAAATAATTATGAGTCATGCCTTATATGTAAAGATTCCATTTTGAGTCTAGTTTTATTAGAAACAAACGGCACCAGTATTAAAGCCCTTTACAGAAAGATATTCAAGTTGTAACGCGCGGAGGTCAGAGCAGTCGATCCCTGTAACATGGGTGACTTTAACTAATAAACTGTACCAATTGGCCCAACCAAAAATTCTAAAAATAAATCCATGGATGGGTATATGAGTCCAAATTCAGGGAAAATTTACGAAACCAGTTTCCGAGTTTTGAAACTCAAGATATGATTTTTAAAGCGACGGTGACGCAGTTTTCCAGCCTGTCCAGAAATGCCAAATTGGTCGGTACTTTAAGAGGATTTGTCTCGTTAACCCTCGTGTCCGACACGGCGTCGGTCACGAGTTAGGGTGTTACAATTTTATTGGTATCAGAGCTATGGTTTAGTCGGTTCTAGGACTACCATAGCGCGTGTGAGTCTAGCTATACATGCCAAATTGTTAGCGCTTAATAATGTGATGACTTCGACGGTTGGAATTTTTGTTTTGATTAGCAATGGAACCCGGTAGAGAGACCCTTGGCGGATGACGTTGAAAGTGTAGCGGCTGCTCCTGCGCAAGGGACACCGCCGTTGAGCCTCGATCATCCGCGAATAATCAAAATGAAGGGCGAAACAAGCCTTCTTCACCATGATGAATGAGTGGGTCGCGCAATATGCCCGAACCAACCCGGCTGTCCAACCATTCCCGAATTTAAATACTCCACCCCAAGAGCCCTTGATGCCTCCGATTCTCGATCCTGTGAGGCTGAGTAAACCACCGTGGACTTGATTAGGAAGCGTGGGGCGAGGAGTTCAAGGCCATAGTTACTGATGATGCCGAAAAGGCCGAGTTCTGGCTCGATAACACCATTAGAGTGTTAGATGAACTGTCATGCACACCCGATGAATGTCTTAAGTGTGCTATATCCTTGTTGCGAGACTCAACTTACTATTGGTGGAGGACTTTAATTTCCATAGTCCCAAATGAACGAGTTACTTGGGATTTCTTTCAATCCGAATTTCGAAAGAAATACATTAGTCAACGGTTCATCGATCAGAAGCGTAAGGAATTTTTGGAACTCAAGCAAGGCTGGATGATCGTATCTGAATACGAACATGAGTTCGTAAGACTTAGTCGGTATGCTCGGGAGTGTGTGGCTGATGAGGTTGCGATGTGCAAAAGATTTGAAGAAGGATTGAATGAAGAGTACTAGTGGGAATTTTGGAGATAAAGGAGTTCGTGACACTAGTCGAACGAGCCTGCAAGGCGGAAGAACTTGGGAAGGAGAAGAAGAAGGCTGAATTTGAAGCAAGAGATTACCGTAAAAGATCGACGAGTAAAGCTCCGTTCTCGGCTGTAAAGAGGTTCAGGGAGGACACCAATGAAGTCGAGGACGATCAAGGAATTTCCATTAGAGCCCGACTATTGACGGACTCCGAGCTACTTCAGAGCTAGTGTCGGCAATAATCGTCAAGAGAGACCTGAATGCCCCCAATGTGGAAGACGACACCTAGGTGAATGTTGGGGTAAGTCTGTTTAATAGGGCTCATTATGGATGCGGTTCAAGGACCACTTCATTAGAGATTGCACGGAGCCGATGAGAGGAATAAGACGCAAGGTGCAAGACCTAGTGGAACGACGGCTGGAGGTAGGCCCCGAGAATCTCTGGAGGTAGGGGTGGTAATCGAGAGGAGCCTCTAATACGACCGTCCGATCCGAGACCCGTGCTCTGCTAGAGCATATGCCATCCGCGCACGAGAGGAGGCATCCTCCCCGACGTTATCACCGGTACTTTTACTCTCTTTGATACTATTGTGATTGCATTGATTGACCCCGCTCTACTCACTCATATGTATGTGAAACCTTAGCATCCAAGAAGACTCTACCGTTGAGTCTCTCGAGTTCGTAATTCAGTGTCAAACCCTTTGGGTCAATACGTGCTTGTTGATAAAGTGTGCAAGAGATGCCCCTAATAATTCGAGAATCTGTTTTCCTACCGATCGATGCTTCTACCATTTCATGAATTCGATGTTATTCTTGGTATGGATTGGTGACCGTACATGATGCAAGGGTGGATGCAAAAGGAAAACCATTAATTTGAGGAGTGCAAATAATGAGGTAGTCCGAGTCGAGTCTCTCGATTTAAAAGGAGCGCCAATGATAATATCTTCTATGACCGCCGGAGATATGTGAAAAGGGTGTGAAACATACCTTGTGTATGTGTTTGGAAGTAAAGAGACGGAAAGGAAACTCGAATCGGTACAGTGGTTTGTGAGTATTCGATGTTTTTCCGAGGAGTTACCGGATTGCCACCGGTTCGAGAAGTGGAATTCGCATCGGTTGTACCGGTACTACGCCGATTTCAATAGCCCCGTATCGTATGGCATTAACGGAATTAAAGGAATTGAAGGTTCAATTGCAAGAATTGACGGATAGAGGTTTCGCTCGACCGAGTTTTTCTCCATGGGCGCTTTGTATTGTTTGTGAAGAAGAAGGACGGAACCATGAGGTTGTGCATCGACTATCGTCAACTCAATAAAGTGACGATAAAGAATAAATATCCATTGCCACGAATTGACGATTTGTTTGATCAATTAAAGGGAGCCTCGGTGTTTTCAAAGATAGATTTGAGGTCGGGTACTATCGGTTGAGGGTCCGAGAATCGGACATACCAAAACCGCTTTTAGAACGAGGTACGGTCACTACTAATTCTTGGTGATGCCGTTTGGGCTCACTAATGCCCTCGCGGTGTTTATGGATTTAATGAATAGAATTTTCAGGCCATACTTGGATCGGTTCGTAGTTGTATTTATCGATGACATTTTGGTCTATTCGAGAGATGAAACCGAGCATCTGAACACCGAGGCTAGTGTTGCAAATCTTACGAGATAAGCGATTATACGCAAAGTTCAAGAAATGTGAATTTTGGTTGAAAGAGGTTAGCTTTTTGGGGCACGTGGTGTCCGTGACGGTGTCGTGGTGGACCCGAACAAAATTCGCCATAGTCGATTGGAAACCACCAAGGAATGTTACCGGGTTAGGAGCTTTTTGGGGCTTGCGGTTATTACCGACGATTTGTAAAGGTTTCTCGACGATAGCCACGCCAATGACGGCTACTCCAAAAGGATGTTAAGTTCGAATGGACGGAGAAATGTCAGAAAAGTTTCGATCAACTGAAAGCTTATTTGACTGAAGCCCCAATTCTAGTGCAACCCGAATCGGGCAAAGAGTTTGTCATTTATAGTGACGCATCCCTACTTGGATTGGGTTGCGTATTGATGCAAGAAGGGCGAGTTGTGGCCTATGCGTCGAGGCAATTAAAGCCACATGAGAAAAATTATCCGACCCATGATCTCGAATTGGCTGCCATCGTATTCGCCTTAAAGATATGGCGACATTACTTATTTGGTGAGAAGTGCCATGTGTATTCGGATCACAAAAGTCTCAAATATTTGATGACCCAAAGAGACTTAAATCTGCGACAAAGGCGATGGCTCGAGTTGTTAAAAGATTATGAGCTCGTCATTGATTATCACCCGAAGGGCTAATGTGGTTGCGGATGCCTTAAGCGAAAATCACCGTTTGCTTTATGACGATGAATGTACACTTGTCTATCCTACCCGATAATGTGTTAGTAGCTGAATTGAAAGCCAAACCATTATTGATACGTCAAATTCGTGAAGCTCGAAAGTCGACGATGAGTTGCTTGCAAAACGGGATGAGTGTGTTCAACAAGGACTCGAATTTCAAATCGATGATGACGATTGTTTGAGGTTCAAAGTCGTCTGTGTCCCAAAGAATTGAACTTATTCCAATAATTTTGAACGAAGCCCATTGTAGCCGAATGGCAATCCACCCGGAGTACGAAGATGTACAACGATTTGAAACGTCGGTTTTGGTGGCATGGTATGAAACGGACATCTCCGACTTTGTTTCGAGGTGTTTAATATGTCAACAAGTGAAAGCGGAACATCAAGTGCCTTCAGATTGCTTCACCGATCACGATACCCGAGTGGAAATGGGATCGAGTCACAATGGACTTTGTGTCCGGCCGCCATTGTCGACTAGTAAGAAGGATGCGATTTGGGTTGTTGTTGATAGATCGACTAAGTCGGCTCACTTTATCCCGTGCGTCGGATTTTCATTGGATAAACTAGCCGAATTGTACGTTTCTCAGATTGTGAGATTACACGGGTACCGATTTCTATTGTGTCGATAGAGATTCGAGATTTACCTCGCGATTTTGGAAGAAATTTCAAGAAGCTTTGGGTACCAAGTTGCATTTCAAAGACCGCCTTTCACCCCCAAACCGATGGTCAATCCGAACGGATAATTCAAATACTCGAAGATATGTTGAGATGTTGTATCCTTGAGTTTAGTGGTTCATGGGAACGGTATCTGCCTTTGATTGAATTCGCTTACAACAATAGCTTTCAATCAAGTATTAAGATGGCGCCTTACAAGGCTTTATACGGTCGTAAATGCCGCACCCCATTATTCGGACCGAACTTAGTGAAGGTAAATTCTTCGGGTTGATTTGGTTAAGGATGCCGAGCAAAGAGTTCGAGTAATTCGTGAAAGTTTGAAAGTCGCTTGGATCTCCAAAAGTCGTATGCGGATTTGAAAAGAAAAGATATTGAATATCGTGTTGGAGACAAGGTCTTTCTCAAAGTTTCACCTTGGAAGAAGGTGCTTAGATTTGGTCGTAAGGGCAAATTGAGTCCGAGGTTTATCGGGCCATATGAAGTATCCGAACGAGTTGGGCCATCGATATCGATTAATTTTGCCCCCGAGCTCGAAAGGATTCACAACGTTTTCATGTCTCGATGCTTCGTCGATATAGGTCTGATCCATCGCACGTAATTGCTCCATCTGAGATTGAGATTCAGCCTAATTTGAGCTATGAAGAGGAACCGGTTCGCATTATGAGGCGTGAAGTAAAAGAGTTGCGCAATAGGAAAATCCCGTTAGTGAATGTGTTGTGGCATAAACACGGAATGGAAGAAGCCACTTGGGAACTTGAGGACTCTATGAAAGAGCGATACCGAGCCTATTTACGGTAAGATTTTCGGGACGAAAATTGCTAAGTGGGGAGAGTTGTGACATCCCTAAATCGACCCTAGTCGGAAAGTGGTTTCGGGACCACCAAACCGAGTCATAATAATAATTAACCATCATAATTGATGCTCATTATATGTATATATGCATGTGTGAAAATTTCGTGTTTGGATTTTGTTAATAGTAAGTGAATTTTTATCAAATAGGACTTATGTGAGAAAATTTAGAAATGTGCTAGGCAATTGTAAGGTGGCCTATTAATACATGTGGGAAAATAGTTGTCCTTGCATGTCAAATAACCCACTTCCTAAGGTGAGTGGCCGGCCATGACAAGAATATGGGCAAGGGAACATGTTTCCAACATGTTTAGTTAGTGGATTATGTAGAAAAAATAAAGAAATAAAAAAAATGAGCATGGATGCCCCCCTTTGTTGCCGTGAGTAGAGGAAAAGAAAGGAAAAAATTTGTTCATCCATTCTCAAATCTTGGCTGAAAATACTAAGGGAAAAGGAAGGATTTTTGCTTCATGCTTGGTTTAGAAGAGAACTAGAAGGAGATTTGGTCATACTTGTGTCAAGATTAAGGTATGTTTGAGGTTGTGTCATGAGATTCATGCATGTTTTAGTTGCTAACTTGATGTTCATGTTAGCCCATGGTTCAAATCCTTGTTATGCCATGGAAATGGTATTTGGCCAAGGTTGATATTGTGTTAAAGCCATTGCATGCTAAATGTGAAGCTTGTTGATGATACATGTAATGATGGATTGACTACTCTTGAAATTTCTTTTAGCATTCTTGAGTAAGACATGGAGTTTTCTTTGTTTAACCATGACCAAAAATTGAAAGGGGGATGGTGTGGGATGTATTTGGCCATGGCATGCTCATAAGTGCGATTTATGCTTGTTGCATGATAGGTAAAAATTTGTGTTTTGATATATGTGTATATGTGTTTGTACATGATGTTACAAATGGATGTGAAAATATATGCTAGATTGGGAAAATTTGATTAAATGATCATGAGATGAAATTAGGTGATTAAAAGATGTTAATTGACATTGTACATATATATATATATTCGGCCATTAAAGTGAGTATGTAGGTAATGTTGAATCAAGTTTTTGGTGCATATTCGGTTAGGTGTATAATCGACCAAATGGGCGATTAGTAAGAATGGTTGCCGAATATACAAGCATACATATGCATGTGTAGTTGAATTATGAATGTTTAGCAAGATGGTTAAACTAGTGATTTATTGATTAAGCTCAAGGAGTTAAAGAAGGAGAATCAAGCAAGGGAAAGACGAAGGTCATCGAGTAGCCGACTTGGAACTATTTTACCCAACACGAGGTAAGTCATTAAGCACGTATTTGATATTGCTTAAATGATTGTAAAATTTATGCAATTGTGTTTAATGGGATGATATATATATATAAATGAAAATGTATGTGTATGGAGTGATGACAATTGTTGAATGTAAAAGAAATAGTGAAATGTGTAGAAAGTTTGCTTTCGGCACTAAGTGTCTTGGGCAATACGTGTGTACGGTGACGAGATTGGCACTAAGTGTGCATGCTGGAAATATATGGCACTAAGTGTGCATGCTGGAAATATATGGCACTAAGTGTGCGAGCTCAAGGGCATGGCACTATGTGTGCGGGCTTAAATCGCATGGCACTAAGTGTGCGAAATCGAGTATTAAGCACTGTGTGTGCGTACTCTATATATATATATAAATATCTCCGATCGAACAATTATATGGAGGGTGTGTCTCCATCGAGTTGAGTATGGACAGCGGATCGGGTAAGTACCTTGAGCTCATGACGAATAGGTAATACGTTCATGCTTGGGGTTGAATTTGGTAAGCCTTAAATCTATGTGATGATTGAAATTGTATGGTTGTGCTGGAAAATGAGTTAATGTGTAAAAATGCTTCGATTATCTTGTTGTGTAGAATATGAAATGTGGATGTATGGATTGGTACGAGATTGGACCGAAAGGTCCGAGGTATTATGGTATAGATTCGATATGGACGAGTACCTAGCCTCATTTGTTGTACATGTAGTAGTAACTTTATCAGTGGATTGACGAATGCTTATGACTTACTGAGTTGTAAACTCACTCGGTGTTTTCTTGTCACCCATTTTAGGTCTCTTGGACTCGTATTGTTGCGTGCTCGAACCGTCGTTGAAGTCATCACACCGGCTGAAATCTTGTGGTATTGTTTTTGTTGTTGAAGAACATTTGGCATGTATAGGCTATTATATTTTGTCGAATTGTGGGTTGTAAACTTTAAGCCATGTGAAAATGGCCTATGTGGTCGTCGAGTGGGATGCTAGAACCTATAGCCACGAGTCTTAGAAACTCAAATTTTGTTAAGGTGGCCATAATTTGTGTCATGTATGATGGATGATTAAGGCCAAGGAAAAATTCATGAAATTGGCATAGTCTACTGCAGTAACTGTTGCGGACAGCAGCAGTGAGATGAGATTGAAAAATCACTAAAAATAGTAGAAGTAGAATTAAATAGTGAGTAAATTATGGAACTGAACCTTGATGAATTTATTTTTATATGGACGAAACGAAACGACCATATGAGCAGTATACTGGGAAATATTAAAGTTCTCGTGAGACAGGGCCAGAACGGTTTCTGGGTCCCCTGTCGCAACTTTGAAAATTTACCATAAATTATCCAGAAAGAATTAGGAGTCATGCCTTATATGTACAGATTCCATTTTGAGTCTAGTTTCATTAGAAACAAACGGCACCAGTATTAAAGCCCTGTACAGAAAGATATTCAAGTTGTAACGCGCGGAGTTCAGAGCAGTCGATCCCTGTAACATGGGTGACTTTAACTAATAAACTGTACCAATTGGCCCAACAAAAAATTCTAAAAATAAATCCATGGATGGGTATATGAGTCCAAATTCATGGAAAATTTACGAAACCAGTTTCTGAGTTTTGAAACTCGAGATATGATTTTTAAAGCGACGGTGACGCAGTTTTCCAGCCTGTCCAGAAATGCCAAATTGGTCGGTACTTTAAGAGGATTTGTCTCGTTAACCCCTCGTGTCCGACACCGGCGTCGGTCACGAGTTAGGGGTGTTACAATAAGTTTCAGCTAAGTTATGATTAGTGAGCCCAACATTTCTACTTGATCTATTCAGTCTTGTTTCAACATCTTCTAATATCTAGAGCAGAAAGTCATAAACTCCTCAACCAAGTAACCTTCAGCAATTGATCCTTCTAGATAACGCTTATTACGACAATAAGACTTTAATTTGCATAGGAACCTAAACACGATATACAATATTATCAAAAGTTGCAACTAAAGGTATATTCAAGAATATGTTAAAACTTTTATAAATAAATTAGCACCTCTCTATAGGATACATCCACCGATAGAAAACTGGTCCACCAAGTTTTGCTTCATAAGGGAGATGGATTAGCAAGTGCACCATAATAATGAAGAACGAAGGTGGAAAGATATTCTCCAAATTTCATAAAGTCAAGGTGGCTGAAACTTATACTTTCTCAAGTTCTTCAAAAATAAAAATGTTGCCAAAAATAACTTTCATTATATTGGATAGATCAATTATACAAGACATCACCTTTTTTGACATACAACACCGTAAAGCAACTAGCAGTAAATCTTGCATCAGGATGTGATAATCATTTGATTTTCAAAAATATATTCTTCTATCTTTATATATTTGATGCATACGCATCTGGGACCTTTATATCCTTCAACACCATGCAGAACACTTCTTTTTCTTTCTTCGTTATTGCAAAAATAGAAGGCGACAACCTAGATTTTCCATTCGAAAGTAATTGGGGATGAAGATCATGCTGAATTCCAATGTCAACTAGATCAAGTCAACTCTGAAGATTGTCTTTCGATTTTCTATCAACATTCAAAATTGTCCTAATGATATTCTCGCAAACATTCTTTTCAATATGCATGACATGAAGATTGTGTCGCAAAATATGATGCTCCCAATAAGGCAACTAAAAAAATTACTTCTTTTTTTCTACAAGTTCGCCTCATCAGGATTATCCTCTTCGTCAAATTCATCATCAATCTACCAGTCAACATCCCTAAGACACACCTCTCTCGGTCTTCTCTTTGTTTGCATTTTAGGTGGTTGATTCATCTTTCCATAACTGAAATTGATATCTTTTAACATGAACAAGATTTCAGATCCAATGGTCTACTCAGGAGCTTTTCTGAACTCTTCAGTACCATCAAATAGAGTCTTTTGAAATCTAAATCTATGATTTCCATCTAACCAGCGATGATATCCTATAACACCCCTCATTCATATTCAACGCCGAAATAGGGTTATGGAGCATTGTCGAACTTATAAAACATTTAAATATTCAATTTAAATATAATTTCTCATTTCATTCAAACATTATTAAAACTCAAGCATAATGTCCCAATAATGAGCCTATGAGGCCCTAAACATGCTTTGGGAGTGGTACGGGACTAAACTGATAATTTTGGAAACTTTCACGAAACCTTAACAATTTTTTTCAAAACAGCGGACACACGCCCATGTGGTCTGCCTGTGTGTCTCACACGGCCACCAGACACGCCTGTGCCACGAGTCGAGTGGACATTCGAAATGGGAGCACATGGTCGTGTCCCAATCCATGTCTCACCCCGTGTAACTCACTGACTTGGGTTACACGGCCAACACACACGCCTATGTGCCCTAAAAATGGCCATACACACCCGTTTGCCAGGCTATGCCAAACCTCTAGAGTATACTGACTTATGCCACACGGCCAAGTCACATGCCCGTGTGTGAGGCCATGTGGAGCACACTGACTTGATTTCAAATTCAACACCAGGGGACACACGACCGTGTAACATAACCGTGTGTCACACACGATTGAGACACACACTTGTGTCTCTACCTGTGTGGACAAAAATAAGCTATTTACCAAGCCAATTTGCCACCCAAATATGTGCACACCTACATAATTCAAATGGTACTCATTCATAGCATAAATGGACATCCAAATCAACCACAATCAAGACGAAAACATACCACTTCATTCATAACAACTAACATGCTTATTATCTCAAGTTTTACTCATTTAAATCATACCAACTTCACATATTTGAATCAACTAATTAAACCTTTCCAAACATGCATCATTATTCACCAATTCACAAGCACATAACTTTCCCATTATCAACCACAGTAAGACAACTCAGATGACCAAATATACAAACCAAACCTTAGACATTTACAAACCAATTCAAATGGCCAAAATCATAACCAAAACATAACCAACATGACCATAATCCTATACATGCCATATAACCAAAACACAAGCTCAAAAGTACCAAATTGATAGGTTGATAGTGTGATGATGTCTCCGACGATCTCCATGTCCGAGCTAGCTTTAAAGTCACTAAAAAAAACATAGAAAAATTAACAAAGTAAGCTTTATAGCTTAGTAAGCTCATATTAAATAAACTCAATATAACCATAAACACATAATTCAATAATTGAATATAAATACATGAATTTACATCAACTACCAAACCTTTCAATTACTCATTCACAAAACAACATATTTTCTTCATCATTTCTTGATTCAAAACTAATATGGTTTATACACATACCTGTACCATCTCGTGCCAATCTCATCCTCAACCACATCATTCATTTACCCGTTGAACCATTCAGAATAGAAGTCAGATACTCAAGAATCTCGCAGACTAAGTACCTATACCATGGCCCGAAGCTAAATCAAGGTAGCTTATATCCGAAATACTAATATCATGGCCCGAAGCCAAATTAGTATAACTCACACCCGAAGTGCTAATATCATGTCTCGAAGCCAAATCAATGTTCCTTAATGACATGTCATTAGCATCCTAATCTATTCCTAAGGTTCAACCGAGATTTCGTATGCCGAAATACCATCGAGTCATTGAAGAATTTGTCCGGAGTCTCATATTCCTAGTTTAAGAAATAACAAAGTATTTAAAAATACATTTATAATGAAATTTATCGCATACGAACTTACCTCGATTTCAAAAACGATGAAATAGACCGATTAATCTGAAACTTTGTTTTTCCCTCGATCTAATTCCAAATTCCACTTTTCTTGATCTATATAATATTGAATTCAACACATTTAATTATCCCTCTATTCAATTTAGTCCAAAAAACACTTTAAAGCACATTTACACTTTTACCCCTAATATTTCACATTTTTCACAATTTAGTCTTTATCTCATAAAATCACAATTTAATGAAATTCGAAATAAACCCATGCTAGTCTAATTACTATTATGCCCTTAGTAGCCCGTATTTTTCATTTATTTCACATTTTAACCACAAAGTTTCAACATTTCTAAATTTAATCCTTATTTTACATTTTCAATAAAAATCATATAACAAAACTTGTGTATCTATCAACAAGCAATCATAATCTATCAAGAAACTTCAAAACACATGCTATTTCATCAATGGCATCATCTAAAGTCTTTAACATTTTTGCAAATTAGTCCCTGGGCTAGCTAGAATAAGCTGCAACGATCTCAAAAACCTAGAAATCATTAAAAACGGGATAAAAACAAACTTACAATCGAGCTTGTATATGGATGAATGCTTAAAGCCCTAAAGATGGCTTTCCTCTCTAAATTTGGTTGATGAAGATGATACAAAACAATTAATTTTGTTTTGTTTTAGTTATTTTATGATTAATAACCAAATTACAAAATTAACCTTTAACAAAACCATTTAATATCATCCATATTATGTCCATCATTGTCCATTTAATATATAAAGGGTCTAATTATCACTTAAAGACCTTAACTTTAAGGTTCTATAGCTAATAGACACCTTTAAGTATTAGAACTCAAGTTTTACGTTTTAGTCATTTTTATAAAATTGACTAATCAAACGATAAAATTTCTTAACTAAATTTTCACACAATCATATATTCATACTATAGAACTTAAAATAATAATAAAATAAATATTTTGACTTCAAATTTGTGGTCTCGAAACCACTGTTCCGATTTAATTGAAAATGAATTGTTACATAGCCTATATAAGAGAACTTTTTCCCATTATATAACCACTTCAAACATGTTTGTGCTGCACAACAAGGACAAACATAACGTCCTTTGGTAATCCAACCAGATAAATTGGCATAAACCGGGAAATCATTAATAGTCCATAACAAAGTTGCACGTATATAAAAGTTCTCATTTCTCAAGACATTATATGTTTCAACACCCGCCCATAACTATTTCAACTCTTCGATAAGTGGCTGCATATAAATGTCAATATCATTTCCGTGACCTTTCCCTCCAAGGATAATCATAGATAAGATAAAATAAGATTACTTCATGCAAATCTACGGAGGCAAATTGTAAGGAACAAGCACTACAGGCCAAGTACTGTACGAAGTACTCATGATTTTAAAAGGATTAAATCCATCAAATGCTAGCCCCAGCCTCACATTCTAAGGATCACTTGTAAAGCTTGGAATTTTTTTGTCAAATGATTTTCAAGCTAAAGAATCCGCATGATGCCTTAATAATCAATCACCAATTCGTTGATCATGATGCCACCTTATAGACTCGGTTGTCTTTGACGCCCTGAAAAGCCTTTGAAGCGTTGGTATTAGTGGCTTCTTTCTTGACTGTGCCTCACCTTCATCCTCATTCACATCTTCTATATTCCTATTCATCCAACGAGATTTACTGCAAACATGACAAGACTGTTGGTTTTTTCGATCACCCCAATACAACATGCACTCATTTGGGCAACTATGAATTTTTCCGTATATGGTCGAATGCTTAAAGCCCTAAAAATGGCTTTCTTCATCTCTAAATTTGGTTGATGAAGATGATACAAAACAATTAATTTTGTTTTGTTTTATTTATTTTATGATTAATAACCAAATTACAAAATTAACCTTTAATAAAACCATTTAATATCATCCATATTATGTCATCATTGTCCACTTAATATATAAAGGGTCTAATTATCACTTAAGGATCTTAACTTTAAGGTTTTATAGCTAATAGACACCTTTAAGTATTAGAACTCAAGTTTTACGCTTTACTCAATTTAGCCCGTTTTATCAAATTGACTAATCAAATGATAAAATGTATTAACTAAATTCTCATACAATTATATATTCATATTGTAGACCTTGAAAAAATAATAAAATAAATATTTTGGCTTTGAATTTGTGGTCCCAAAACCACTGTTCTAATTTGACTAAAAACGGGCTGTTACAACTCTCCCCCTTAGGGAATTTTGTCCCCGAAAATCTTACCAGCAAAAAGGTTAAGGTACTATTTTCTCATAGCTTCCTCATGTTCCCACGTAGCCTCTTCGACACCGTGTCATTGCCGAAGTACTTTCATGAGAGATATGCTTTTATTTCTCAACTATTTAACTTCACGTGCTAGAATTCTAATCGGTTCTTCGTTGTACGTCATATCAGTCTGAATTTCAATTTGTACCAAAAATATTACGTGTGAAGGATCCAATCTATATCGACACAACATCGACACATGAAACACATTGTGGATCTTTTCTAACTTAGTAGGTAAAGCTAGTCGATATGCCACTAGACTTATTCATTTGATGATCTCATACGACCCGATAAAACGTGGACTCAACTTACCTTTACCACCAAATAGAAGGATTTTCTTCCACGGAGACACTTTCAAAAATACTTTATCACCAATCTGAAATTCAATGTCTTTCCGTTTCAAATCCGTGAATGATTTCTATCGACTTGAAGCTGCTTTCAAACTGTCGCGAATTACTTTCACTTTTTCTTCTGTTTCTCAGATGAAATCAACCCCGTGAGTCTTATTCTTACTCAACTCTGTCCAATATAACGGAGTTCGACATTTACGACCATATAAAGCTTCCTACGGTGCCAATTTTATGTTCGATTAAAAGTTGTTATTATACGCGAATTCAACTAATGGAAAATATCTCTCCCAGTTTCCTTTGAACTCTAAAACACAACAGCGAAGCATATTTTCGAGAATTTGAATTACTCTCTCAGATTGACCATCGGTTTGCGGAGGAAATGCAGTACTAAAGTTTAACTTTGTACCCAGAGCTTCTTGCAATTTCTTCCAAAATCATGATGTAAACCTTGGATCCCTATCCAAAATAATCAAACCTCGTGCAATCTAACGATCTCAGCAATGTATAATTCTGCTAGTCTATCGAGTGAATAATCTGTACGTACCAGTATCAAATGTGTCGATTTTGTTAATCTATCAACTACAGCCCAAACAACATCTTTCTTTTTTAGAGTTAAAGGTAATCCCGATACGAAATCCATCGTAAATCTGTCCCACTTCCACTCTAGTACCATCACAGGCTGAAGTAAAACCGAAGGCACTTGATGTTCAGCTTTCACTTGTTGAAAAACTAAACATCTCGATACAAACTTTGAAATATCTCATTTTATGCCCGACCACCAATATAACTATTTCAGATCATTGTACATCTTAGTATTTCTAGGATGAACGGATAAACAACCATTATGTGCGTCGTGTAAAATTTTTTGAATCAACTCTTGACTTTTTGGTACACAGATTCTATCTCAGAATATCAAATAATCATCGGATCTGATTTGGTACTGTGAATCATTAGTCAACTCACGTTGCACTCTTTTAGCTTGCAATTTACTGTAACACCCCTAACCCGTATCTGTCGTCGGACTAGGGTTAAGAAGCATTACTGGACATTTCAGAACATTTATCAATCAAAAGTTATACATCGTATTTTCATATTCAAATATCAACATAAAGTCCCTTTCTTAGGTCAACGAGACCTAAAACATGCTTTAGGAAGGGTCAGGACTAAACTGAGCACATACAAAATTTTTCAAAAACTTAACAAATTTTCAAAGTTAAAGAGGTCACACCTCCATGTGAACAGACTGTATGCTTTACACGGCATTAGACACGCCCGTGTTTCTAGGCCGTGTCAAATTAGGGCATACATACTGACCTATTCACATGGCCATAAGACACGCCCATGCGCCTTGGCCGTGGTCAAAACTGACTTGGGTCACACGACTAGCCACACGCCTGTGTGTCTAGGCCGTGCTAAGGACTGACTTTAAATTGTAGGACTACCCCAAGGGGCACACGCCCATGTCTCTGGCCATGTGGACAAAAATAGGCCATTTGAATAGCCAATTTACCACCCATTTTGGGTCATCCCTACAAGCATATAACCAAGCACATTTCATGTCTATAAGGCAGCCAAAAACATACCAAATCATGCACAAATTGACCCAAGATATCATCATTCATTCCCATATACAAATCCAACTCAAACATATCAATTCCATGTAACTAATCCATACCATGAACACATGATACATATCATATTTAAAACCATTTCAATCGCAAAACTAACTTGCCAAAAATGCCATTTCACTATGCCATATATATATACACCAAATTTACCATTTATTCATCACACATTATATACCAAATTCAAATCATAAGTTTAGCCATAATCAAGCCATATCTCATGGCATGATATATACAACTCAAAACATATCCAAAGTTCTCTAGCTTATACATGCTATACTT
The DNA here is from genome assembly GCF_025698485.1 of Gossypium arboreum. NCBI lineage: Eukaryota > Viridiplantae > Streptophyta > Magnoliopsida > Malvales > Malvaceae > Gossypium > Gossypium arboreum. The sequence continues at coordinate 50,404,105 of NC_069082.1, forward strand.
TGATATATACATTTTCAAAAGGTACCAAAATTAAGTTTGATAGTGTGGTGTCCTTGATGATCCTCGAGCTTCCAGTAGCTTCGATATCTAAAAAAAATGCAAACACACACAAAATAAGCTTTCAAAAGCATAGTAAGCCATATACAAATAAACTTATCATTTTAAGCATATAGGCATCATGAAATACATATACTCCATAGCCAAATACTATCACAAACCACATAGTTCATATACATTTCACATATTCCAAATTCATTTGTACATATAGCATATTTTCTCATACTTATATCACATATCATCACTTGCACATATACTTACTTCTCATTAACAAATGTTGAACACATCTCTACATACCTGAATCAGTTATTCATTCATTCAATCACGTATTTCTCAGAATGCCCATTGAATCGTATGGAATCAAATAGGATACACGGATAGCTCAAAAAGCTCGTACAATGCCAACGACCCAAACGTGGTCTTACATGTAATCGAATATCGATGCCACTATCCCAGACAGGGTCTTACATGAAATTAAATACGATGCCGATGTCCCAGACATGGTCTTATATGTAAATCTCAAATCGATGCGAATGTCCCTGATGTGGTCTTACGTGATAACTCACATCGGAATCCTATGTCATGACATATGCATCCTAACTATTCCTATGGTTCGTACGGGACTTTTCAGACGTCGTCTCATTACCAAAACTTCCTCGAATTTCACATATTCATCTTCCATATTCACTCATAATAATTCAATATCATATAGGTAGTAATAATTCAATTCAAAACACATTTATTTGTACATTGACTTACCTCGTACGGAAATGAACAAAAATGAACGGCTATTCAACTACTTCCGTTTTCTTTGGTTCTTGATCTATATAAATTCAAATTTAACTCTTTTATTAAACAAATCATTCAATTCAATCCATATTCACAAATTTAGGGTATTTTACAAATTAGCCCTCACATTTTTACATTTTGACATTTTCACTAATTCATAAAATCACAAAATACACAAAATTTCTTTTTAACATGTTATGCCAAATATTCATGCAGTTCATATAAGCCCATATATTTCAATTATTTCACATTTTAGCCTGTCAATTTCACATTTTCACAAATTAGTCCAAATTACTAAAATTCATCAATGATTCAAATACAAAATATGTTAACCCAACACATATCTTTCATTTTCCATCAACTAACATCACAAAGCTTACAATTTCTTCAATGGCATAACTCAAATTCATCATCAAATTCAGAAATTAAGACATGGGCTTGATAGATTACTAAGCAACAATCACAAAAATGCAGAAATTATTAATGAGAATTATAAGTTGAGAAGAATTTATTTTAATTGAGAGTTGAGGACTTTTCTTAAGGACAAGCAAATGCTTAAGTGTGAGATATTTGATAAACCATAATATATACATATTTTTTACCCCATGTTTAACATATTTATGGATAATTTTTCCTTAGTTTCATTGAGTTCGATGCTCCTAATCCCTTAAATTCATGTTTTATACTTAGGCGAGCATAGGAAGGAAAAAAGAGCAAGAAATGGGCCAAAAACAGACAAAATGGGCCTAATTCAGTGTTTCACAAGAGTAAACCACACACCCGAGTGAGGCACACAGGCAGGCCATACGCTAGTGTGTCATGGCCGTGTTGACTGAAAACCAAGTCAGAATTGTACACGCCTTGAGGACCTTCACACGAGTGTGGCACACGGCTGTGTCCCTGTAAAGCCCAAGTTTAATTCTACTCGAAAAAAGGCTAATTTAGAGGGTTTTGAAGCATTCCAAAGTCTATATAAACACCCTAGAAGAGGATTAAAGAGGGACACGCAGAATAGAAGATAGAAAATACTGAAGGATAACCATCGGAATCAGCTTAGAAGCAGGATCTACTTCAAGACTGAAAATCTCCATTCAATTTCCTTAGAGGTTCTTTGGTTTCTTTATGTTTTGTTTTTTTCCCAATTTTGAGATGCTTTCCATTATTATGAACTAAACTCCCTAAATACCTAAGGGAGATGAAACCTAAGATGAATCTTATTACTATTTCAATTATATGATAAATACTTGTTCTTATTCTTAATTGTGAGTTCTAATTCTTGCTTTAATATTCCAGGATATTAATTCAGGTTTTTGATGTGCTTATTCAGTGGAGCAAAAGTCCCTGTTTAAGAGTAGATCATTCATAATTACATGGAGTTGCATGCAATCCTAGAGATAGGACGATATAAATCTGCCGGATTAGAGTCAAATCTAATAAGGGAATTCATAGATCGAGTTGATGCGACAATAGGAGTTTTAATTAGAAAGAGATTTCGGTTAATCAACCTAGATTCAGTTGTTTTTAGTCTCGAGAGAGATAATAACATAAACTAGGGATTTTTATGGATTAAGTCAAGTGAATAAATCATCTAATTCAAAAGTAATAAGTGTAGTCTAAGTGGATTCTTCCTTGGGTATTGTCTTCTCCATCGCTCTTCTAAAAAGTATTTTCCAACTCTAATCTCTATTGTCATCTTAGTTAATTAGATAATTAGTTTTATTTTACAAACATCCTTTAATTCTTAGGTTAGATAATAAAAAGATAGAAATTACTAGTACTTTTAGTCCTCGTGGATACGATATTCTCGGTCTCACCATAACTATACTACTGTTCAATAGGTGCGCTTGCCTTCGTTGAATTTTTTAGTTAGTTTCACGATCATCAATTGGGTAGTTCGTTTCATGCTTCTTAAGCTGATGAGACACATATGCAACTACCTTACCCGCTTGCCTCAACACACACCCCAAGCCAACATGTGATGCATTGTTGTAGACAGTGAATTCCTTCCCAGACTTGGCTGCATTAAGACAGGGGCCTCAGTCAGAACTTTCTTCAGTTTCTCAAAACTTTCCTGCTACTTATCAGTCCAGTTAAATGATACTCCTTTACGTAAGAATTTAGTCAGAGGTGCGACAATCAACGAAAATCCCTCAACAAACCATCTATAATACCCTGTCAATCTCAGAAAACTTCGAATCTCAGATACCGACTTAGGTTGCTTCCAATCCAGAGCCACTTCAATTTTTCGAGGATCAACCCTAATCTCCTCAGTAGATACCACATATCCCAGAAAAGTTACCTACCAAAGCCAGAATTCACACTTACTAAATTTTGCATATAATTGCTTCTCCCTCAGAATCTGTAGAACAACATGGAGATGAGCATCATGTTCCTCCTCAGTCCTTGAAGACAACAGAATGTCATCTATAAATACCACTACGAACCGATCTAGATAGGGCTGGAATAGTCGGTTCATCGAATCCATAAAAGCTGCATTCGTCAGTCTAAACGGCATCACTACGAATTTGTAATGATCGTAACAAGTCCTAAATGCCGTTTTGAAAACATTAGTCTCCTTGACCCTCAACTAATGATGATACCCCGATTAGATATCAATCCTAGAAAAGATCGAGGCTCTTTGAAACTGGTTGAATAGATCGTCATTTCTCAGTAAGGGTACTTATTCTTGATAGTCAATTTGTTTAGTTGCCGATAGCCAATGCATATATGCATGGTTCCGTCCTTCTTCTTCACGAACAAAATCGGTGCTCCTTATGGTGACACGCTAAGGCAGATGAACCCTCGATCCAGTAACTCTAGAATTTGAGCCTTAAGCTCTACGATCTCCTTTGGTGCCATTCTATAAAGGGCGATAGACACTGGAGTTGTACCAGGCAAAAGCTCTATCCCAAACTCAACTTCACGGTTAGGAGGTAACCCCGGTAACTCATCGAGAAAGACATACGAAAAATCCTTAACTGTTTTGATATCTTTCACAGACGAACCCTCAGAACTTGAAGCACTAACATAGGCTAAACATGCCTCACAACCCTTACACACCAACTTCTCAGCCCTAAGTGTAGAAATCACACTTGACAGATAATTTCGACGCTCTCCAATCACAGTTACCTTATCAACCTTTTCAGTTCTCAGTATCATCCACTTTGCAGCATAGTCCAAATTTGCTTGATGCTTAACCAGCTAGTCCATGTCCAATACTATGTCTAATTCCTCAAAAGGAAGTTCCATCAAGACAGCTAAAAAGATTATTCCTTGAACCTCCAAAGGTATATCCTTAAACAATTTGTTCACTCTCACAGACTGCCGTAATGGACTTAACACAGTAACCTCACTTGTAGTGTTTTCAACAATTATACCCAAAGTCTCAGACACAGTGCATGCTATATAAGAGTACGTAGATCCAACATCAATCAATTCAATATAAGGTACATTATGAATAAAGAACGTACCCGTAATAACATATGGGGTGTATTCATCCTCTCGACGATGTGTAGCATAAACCAATGCTGGCTACCTCGCCTCAGTATGTCCAGCACCTCTGCCCGGTGCTCTACGACCAGGGCCCATACCATTTCCACCTCTGGCCTAACCACGACCTCTCAGTTGTTGCTGATCGGGCCTTCGTGGATAATCCTTGATATGGTGCTCCATAGATTCGCACCTCAAACATGCCCCTATCCATACCCAGCACTCGCCCTGATGGCGTTTTCCACAAACAGTACAAGGCTACAACCTGAAAGCACAACAGGGGGCCCAACTTTGACTGGCCCATCAACTCTGGCCTTTTTCTTAGGCCTCAAATGCTGAACTTGAGGGTTCCCAAATCCTCTTGTTCCTTCCCCTGTCCGACTCATGATTCTGGTGCTCAGTGCGTTTCACATCCTCGGCGATCTTCGCCTTTTCCACTAACACAGCAAAATCTCTCTCCCTCTGTGGAGCTATCAAACCTTGTAGATCATCTCTGAGGCTGTCCTCAAAACGTACACAACGCTCATACTCAGTTGCTACCATGCCTCGCACATAGCTACTCAATCAAAAAAATTCTGCCTCATATTCAGCCACGGACTTATCCCCCTAGGTCAGATTCAGAAACTCCCTTCTGCGGGCATCCATATAGCTAGTGCCCACATATTTCTCTTGGAATGCATTCTTGAAAATCACCCAAGTCAATCACTCAGGCTGAGTACCCTCTTTCACTGTAAGCCACCACTGATAGGCTTCATCTCTCAACAATGACATTGCACCTTTTAGTTTCTACTCTAGAGTGCAGTCGAGGTCATCCATGATTCTCTCTATGGCCTCTATCCAATATTCAATGACATTAGGGGCAACTCTAGTGATACCCCTAAAGATCTTAGCCCCATTAGACCTGAGATGTTCTGTTACGACCCATGGCCCACAGTACCAGTATTGGGCCCAGCGACGCTTTCCAGAATTCACAGCATAGCTTGGGACAGTGCGTCGTCCCTAGCTACCTGATTGTGTGACCCAGTCTCAGTCACAAATGAATCCAGTGTCTCTCTTGCCTTAACGTTAGGCATATGGCCTGATGCCGAAGATCGAGCCCGAGTACCTCCATGGCCTCCGCTACGGCCTCTTGTACCCCTTCCACAAGTACCTTTGGTGCTCATTATCAATTTTTGTAACATCTATATTAATAGTTTTATGCATCAGTTTTACAATTCCACTGTTTATTAACGGAAGTTTTATGAAAAATAGCATCAATAATTTAGAGTTTTTTGTTTTCGCAAATCGTAGTCTTACTACAGTTTTAGCTTACCCTAATAAAGGTTTCAGTATAGTCTATTATCTATGATAATCTTTATATTTCAACCAAATCGAACAGTAGTTTTAGAGAACTTACAGAATTGGTGCCGAAGACTCTGTAGACCACACATTTGGAAACAACACCTCAAAATATTTTCCACCATTTGAAACAATTCTTTTGCATTTTTCATCTTTTTATGAAAAACGCAAATCCGCAGCTGAGTTTTGCAACTTGACTCTGATTCCACTAAATGTAACACCCCAAACCTGGCCTAGACGTTATGGCCACATCTGTGATGTTACGTTGGAGTGAGTTTTGAAAAACGTAGATCTATTAGAAAAGTCTGCTTGTGTTAAAACCTTGTTTGCGATCTTTATGAAAAGCTATCTTAATTTATTTGGTAAATTACAGGTTCATTAAGTAAAACATGTCTCGTATAGAATCGTTATTACACTTTAAAACATTGTTCGTTACGGAAGCTTTTAAAACCAGTTACATGGCATAGTAGTTGAAAACCACTTACCTTTTGAAAACCTGAGTCCTATTGCTAGCCTATATAAGTCAATTTAAATAAATCCCAAAATAAAACAAAACTTTAACACGACCTTACTACATAAAATTTACCCATACAAAACTACTTTTACTAAATTCAAAACGAGAACATAATTAGTGTTGTGGCCATCTCCGAGTCCCTCGCAGCATCAACCCGCCTAAGGATTACCTGCATAGATAGGCAGAAAAGGTGAGTTTATGAAAACTCAGTGTGTAATCCATATTTATCAAACAGTCAAACATACAGTGTTGAACAGTCTGGGCCTAAGCCCTTATCAGTTGCAACATCAGTGTGGGCCTTAGCCCAATACAGTAACAGCATCAATGTGGGCCTTAGTCCATTTTAGTATAGTATCAGAAATGCATACAAATATCCTACCCATCCATCCTCTACACTCCACTCCGTCCAGCCCTACACTCCATGTGGGGATAAAATCGACCCACCCATCCCTACACTCTAGAATATAGTACCGATTGCGGCACTAACAGTTTTGAGCAGAGCTACCAATAATAGGCTTTTAGCCTTTCGGTACACTTCCTCCAATATCATATGTCCCACCCCATGCAATGCAACATAATATAAATGTCCATATATAAATAAGATGGCATGCTCAAACATTCATATGTCACATAGGGGTATTTCCATCATTTACCTCATAGGGGTATAATAGCCATAACAAAAATTAGGGTCTAGGTGTACTTACCGACCAACAGTAGTTCGACAGTCGTCTACATTGACCCGTGCAACCTTAATAATTAAACAGCGAAAATGGGCCCAAGCGCATAATACGACCCATGTAGGCCCACACGCTCGTGTGGCCCAACAAGCCCAAATAATAGCCTTGGTCATGTAAACAACAAAGTTGGCCCGATAATCTCCATACATCCGTGTAGTTTACCCTGTGGGGCCCATAAGCCCGTGAGGCCCACACGGCCCATTTTGACTTAACGTGGCCCAAAACGACCTAAGCCTACAAAATCACTCATGGTGGTCTCCACAATGATATGCTCGCGCTTTTGCGTTTAGATGACCACACGAGTGAGCGCACGCCCGTGTGGCATCGATGATGCTAGTTTTTTGGCTTTTTTCGTTTCATAATAGAAGTAGTGTGATTACACACCTGGTTGCAAAAACGAGCGAATTAGCCCATGCGCACTCCACCTAACACAACAGAAACTTCGGTCAAAATCTAACATGCGTGTTTAACTGAAACCCTAACTGAAACTTGTTTCAAAAGACTACTTACTAACGCTTAGCTTGAACGAGCGTGGCTTAAGCCTGCTTAGAGTGTAGACGAAAGTTAATATAAGATACTTGATGATTATCTGCATGGCAAACGAACCCATTAAACATATTGCTTACACAAAGGTTGAACATCGCTTAACCACCTAAGAATCATGGACATTCTACCAAGATCAAGAATCCCAAAAGTGCCTTAGTTTAATAACACCAACGAACAGTGTTACCTTAGGACGAGAGTCGAGAAGAAGATTCCAATCATTCTTGAAATCCAAGCGAACTCTCTCACTCCACGAGTAATACTACAACCCGAAACAAAAAGCACCAGGATCAAAGAAAGAAGTGGTAAAAATTAGTATTTAGGGAGAAGAGGGAAGACTAATCAAAAATACCCAGAAACAACAAAGACTTACCACTCGATGCTTAGCCAACGCAAAAGTCATTGAGTGAAAGGGAGGGAGAGAGCCAAATCTAAAAAGAGATAGAAGTGTTAACCACCAAAACTCGAGAGAGTGGACGGTAGAAAAGAAATGACAATGGAGACTAGGTAAAAGGTTGATGGAATGAAACAATGATTGGATACAAGGAAGGAAGTGTTAAGCACACAAAACCGAAAGTGAGCAAGGAAAAGGATGCCGGATATTCGAGAGGAGAAATATGAGGAAAAGAGAAGAAGTCAACTAAGTAAAACACGATATAGGGGAGCAAAACTAGAATACCCTAATGGTTACAATTGATATTCGGGAACCAAACAAGCAATACTCGAAAAGAAAACAACAAAAGACAATCGTTTCAGAGAACCAAAACTCTAGCACTATTTCGGCACTAAGAACAAAAGTGACCGAATTTGCACAATAAGCTTCCCACTTTCGGCATGACACTACCTCACACCCCAACCTCCCCTATTTCCTCCTAAAATCTCTCACCTTATCTCTTCCCAAATCCCCCAAAACACCAATTCAAACTCCTTTCAAACTGCCCCTAACTACCGGCCACACACACCAATCTCCCACAAACACTCCAACCATTAGAGTTTCGGTCAACCCCAACCACCAACCTTGTCAGAGTAGCAAAAATATTACTCCCTTGCACATAGGGAAGCTTGAACTCAAGGCCCCTAGGCACACCCACACGCCACTTACCATTAAGCTAACAAGCGTTACATTCCCATGTTTCACTCATTTTAATTTAAAAGTCCATTATCAACATGCAAGGGTTTATTCAACAAGAAGAAAAAAATTTACTAAAGCCTAAGTCTGAACCCAACACTTCTCACACTACTTAGGACCCTTAACCATCACAGCAAGTAAGCCAACATGCAACATAACACGCAATTAAATTACTAAAGATTTGGGTTGTTACAACTCTACCCCCTAAAAGAAAATTTTGGCCTCGAAATTTACCCGATCAAAACATATGAGGGTATTGTTGTCGCATCGCCTTCTCGGGCTCCCACGTGGCTTCATCAGAACTGTGATTACGCCATAGCACCTTAACTGGTGAAACTGACTTCCTCCTTAGAACTTTCACATCACGGTCTAAAATTTGAATTGGCTCTTCTTAAAAAGGTCAGATTTGGTCTAACCTCAATCTCCTCAGCCAAAACGATGTGTGTAGGATTAGAATGATATCGCCTCAACATAGAGACGTGGAACACATCATGAATCCAGTCCAATTTTGGAGGTAACTCAACTTTATAGGCAACTGGTCCCACACGTTTCAATATAAGATATGGCCCAATAAACCTAAAGCTTAACTTGCCCTTCCGACCAAACCTCAATACTTTCTTCCATGGCGAGACCTTAAGAAACACCATGTACCCTATTGAATACTCAATCTCATTACGCTTTAGATCCGCATATGACTTCTACCTGTCGAATGCCACCTTCAGCCTATCCTGAATCAACCTTACTTTATCCTCGGTATCAGAAATTAACTCAGGGCCCAGAACACACCGCTCACCCAACTCAGTCCAACAAGAAGGAGTACGACACCTACAAACATATAATGCCTCGTAAGGTGCCATCTGTATGCTAGACTGGTAGCTATTTTTGTATGCAAAGTCTGCCAACGATAAGTAATCCTCCCAACTACCTCGGAAGTCTATCACACAACTCCTTAACATGTTCTTCAGTATCTTAATCACCCTCTTCGACTGACCGTCTATTTGAGGATGGAATGCAGTACTAAAGTCCAACCTTGTACCCAATGCCTTGTGTAACTTCTTCCAAAATCGAGATGTGAAATGAGGATCTCTATCGAATATTATAGAAATCGGTACCCTATGCAATCGCACTATTTCAGACACATGCATATTAGCTAGTTTCTGTAATTAGTAATTAGTACGGACAGGTATAAAGTGAGCAAACTTGGTCAATCGATCCACGATGACCCATACCGAATCATTTTTAGTAGGCATTAGAGGTAGCCCACTAACAAAGTCCTTAGTTACCCTCTCCCATTTCCAAAGCGAAATCTTAACTGGCTGAAGCAACCCTAAAGGCAATTGATGCTCCGCCTTAACCTGCTAGCAAGTCAGGCACTTACTCACAAAATCACTAACTTCACGCTTATGTCCTGACCACCAATATAACTTCCAAAGGTCTCGATACATCTTATACTCGCCAGGATGCATGGTGTAAGGACTACTATGCGCCTCTTGCAGTATAGATTGCCTCAAATCAGTATCTTTTGGTACATAGACTCTCCCATAGAAACAAAGTACCGCTTCACTATTCAACCCAAAATCTGAAGTTTCCCCATTCTCAATCTGTCAGAAACGAAAACCCAGTGACTCATCCTCCAACTACTTACCTTTATTCTATTCAATCCACCTCAGTTTAACTTGAAGTTCGGCCAATAAACTACCATTACCAAATAAGCTGAGACGAGCAAACGTCGCCTTCAAATCAGTAATAGCTCTATGGCTCAATGCATCGGCTACCCCATTAGCCTTACCAGGATGGTATTCAATCAAACAGTCATAATCTTTAAGCAGTTCGATCCACCTACGCTGACTAAGGTTTAGCTTCTTCTGAGTAAGGAGATACTTTAGGCTTTTGTGATCCGTGTAAATGATACACTTCTCATCATACAAGTAATGCCTCCAAATCTTCAGTGAGAATATCACCGCTGCCAACTCTAAGTCATACCTTGTGTAGTTCGTTTCAAGTTTCTTAAGTTGACGAGACGCATATGCAACTACCTTACCCTCTTGCATCAACACACACCCCAAGCCAACATTTGATGCATCGCTGTAGACAGTGAATTCCTTTCCAGACTCTGGCTGTATTAAGATAGGGGCCTTAGTCAAAACTTTCTTAAGTTTCTCAAAACTTTCCTGCTGCTTATCAGTCCAGTTAAATGGTACTCCTTTATGTAACAATTTAGTTAGAGGTGTAGCAATCAATGAAAATCCCTCAACAAACCGTTTATAATACCCTGCCAATCTGAGAAAATTTCAAATCTCAAATACCAACTTAGGTTGCTTCCAATCTAGAACTGTTTCAATTTTCCAAGGATCAACCCTATTCCCCTTAGCAGATGCCACATGACCCAGAAAAGTTACCTCCCGAAGCCAGAATTCACACTTACTAAATTTAGCATATAATTGCTTCTCCCTCAGAATTTATAGAACAACTAGAAGATGAGCATCATGTTCCTCCTCAATCCTTGAATACAGCAGAATGTCATCTATAAATACCAATACGAACCAATCCAGATAGGGTTGGAACACTCGGTTCATCAAATCCATAAAAGTTGCTGGTGCATGAGTCAGTCCAAATGGCATAACTAGGAACTCGTAATGATCGTAACGAGTCCCAAATACCATTTTGTAAACATCAGTCTCCTTGACCCTCAGCTGATGATACCCCAATCAGAGATCAATCTTAGAAAAGACCGAGGCTCCTCGAAACTGGTCGAATAGATCGTCAATCCTCAGTAAGGGGTGCTTATTCTTGATAGTCAATTTTTTTAGTTATCGATAGTCAATGCACATATGCATGGTTCCATCCTTCTTTTTCACGAACAAAATCGATGCTCCTTCTAACAGTCTAATTTTGACCCTAGTTGGAATAGTGGTTTCGGGACCACATATCCGAGTCAAAAAATATTTTAATATTATTTTTTGTGTCTATGATAAGTGAATTGACATGTGTTAAACTCTCGTGTGAAAATCTCGTGTGAAAATTTAACTGTTTGTGTGCTTAATTTGCAAAAAGGACCTAATCGCGTAAAAGGTAAAAGCTGTGTGCTAGTTGTCAGAGTGCTTATTTGAATTGGCTTTCTAAAAAAAAGGTCCTTATTGATTATTTGACCATTGTAAGTTTTAATGGACATAAAAGGGCATGTGTTAGGTCAATTTATATTGATTTAATAAAGGTTATAATGGTCAAATGTTTAATAAATTAATCTATGTTATAACAAAACATGAAAATAGGCATTACATGCTTTGTTTGTATTGAAAATTGAAGAAAAAAATAAAAGACAAAGAGTTCTAGGGTTCGGCTAGTTGGAAGATTGATTTAAGGTTCGTTTTTGATCCGTTTTTTATAATTTCTACGTTTTCGTGATCGTTGTTAAGTGCTCTAGCTAGCCCATGCTTAAATTCATGAAATTGTTAATGATTTGGAAATGTGCCATGGATGATTTCATGAATGTTATGATGTTTTATGTTGTAATATGAAAGATTGATGTTGGGTTTACATGTGTTGTCTTTGAATTTTTGATGAAATTGAGTAATTTGGGCTAGATGGTAAAAATGTTATTTTGAGGGACTAAAATATGAAATAAATGAAATGTGTGGACCTGTATGGGAGCCATGAAAATTTGACTAAGCCTGTGTGTAAAATAATTTTGTGTATTTTTTGAATTTGTGAAATAGGGACTAAAGTGTCAAGATGTGAAAATGTGAGGACTAGTTTGTAAAATGCCTCAAATATGTGTTTATGGATTGAATTGAATTAATTGGTGAATAAAAGGGTTAATTTTGAAAACATATAGATCAAGAAAGGAGGAATTCAGACTTAGACCGAGGAAAGTTGAAGGTTATCGAGTAGACAGTCCAAGTCGATAATGTAACGCCCCGAACCCGAGACCATCGCCGGTGTCGGACGCGAGGGGTTAACAAGCCAAGTTCACTTGTTTTGCCCATCCATTTGACATTTCCAGTCAGGCTAGAAAACTGCGTCACTGTCGCCTTAAAAATCATATCTCGAGTTTCAAAACTCGGAAACTGGTTTCGTAAATTTTCCCTGAATTTAGACTCATATATCCATCCATGGATTTATTTCTAGAATTTTTGGTCGGGCCAATTGGTACAGTTTATTAGTTAAAGTCACCCATGTTACAGGGATCGACTGCTCTGACCTTCGCGCGGTATAACTTGAATATCTCTCTGTACAGGGCTTTAATGCTGGTGCGGTTTGTTTCTAATGAAACTAGACTCAAAATGGAATCTGTACATATAAGTTATGTCTCCTAATTATTTCTGGATAATTTATAGTAAATTTTAAAGTTGCGACAGGAACCCAGAAACCGTTCTGGCCCTGTCTCACAATAGCTTTAATATCTCTTAACATGTAACTCCTATGACCATTTTGTTTCTTCCATATGAAAATAGTCTTCCATATGAAAATAGACTCATCACGGTTCATTTACATAGCTTATTCACTATTTAATTCCATTCCTACGAATTTTGGTGATTTTTCACATTCACGTCACTGCAGCTGGCAGCATCTGTTTTTAAGGTAGGTCTTACCTATTTGGTAGTCTCCATGAACCAACTAGTCTTGCCATACATAGGTTCATATATGATCATTTTAACCATGCCAATGGCTGATCATGTGACCAACATTCCCATTTCCAAGCCATAGCCACATCATGACACCAAATATATATATATACAAACCACAATTAGTCTAAGTCGATGCTTCACTTTTACGAGCCATTTTCGCATGGCCGTACATATATACATCACAACATATTCAACCAGCAAGGGTAGTCCTATACATGCCATTTCAAAGTTCAACCAAAATTTATACCAAAATAGAGGCGTGGATAGTGTGGATGACTTCGACTTTATTGATCCCGAATCCGATTGCTATCGGCGAAATCTATAAAACAGAGGGCCAAAGTAACGGGGTAAGCATTTTTTTATGCTTAGTAAGTCTCAAGGAATATAATCAACTCTAATTACAGCAATACATTCACATAGCCACATGCATCATTTCATTAATACGCATTCTTACTTCACACTTCATCATTATATACTTTCACAAAGTATCAATCAATTCGATAATCGAAATTCATTAGTCGATCGAGCGAATGATGCTCAACATGTCGACTTTCCAATGCACATATAACGTACCTTATCCTTTGGGCTTTTCGAGTGTATGCGTACTAATTGAATTCATTACAGCAACCAACACTCACCTCCAGCCCAAGATTCTTGAATATAACCGGATATAATCACGTGCACAAATGCCTTGGTCTTAGCCCGGATAGAATAACTCGCATACGAATGCCTTGGTCTTAGCCCGGATATAGCCACTAGCACAATTGCCTTGGTCTTAACCCGGATATAATTTCCAGCATAATTGTCCTCGGGCTTAGCCCGGATATCATTCAATTTCTCATGTACACATACATCAATAATCATTGGACATACATATTTCATTTTCGTTACTAAGGCTCAAACGCACATATATTCACAAGCATATTCGCCTTGGGGACTTAGCCCGGTATCATTCAATTTCTCATACACACATAAATCAATAATCATACACATTCATACTTCATCTCACATAATTCAAGTAAGGTCACTTCTTGAGGACTTACCTCGGATGTTGTCGAACGGCTTTTTCGGCTATTCGATCACTTTTCCTTCCCTTGTCCAATTGTGGCCCTCTTAGCTCTTGAGCTAATTCAAACAAATTCAATTTATTAAAACCTCATTGTGCTTGCTTATGGCGAATATGACAAGGAGTTTAAATGGTCATATGGCCACTCTTTAGCTTGAATACACAATGGTCATGCACATTTTATACTACATCAAGCAATTCAATACAATTTATTTGAGCATCAAGGAAAAGCTAAGGCCTTCAATAGGCTACCCAAGGCCGAATATTCATGTACATGTTGAGGCCAATTATGCACTTAATACCTCACAAAAACAGCATGCATTTTACTAGTTAATGCTTTGCACATTGTGGCTCAAAACTTATAATATAGCATCAAGCACTTATATGTGTGCTAGGCCGAATTGTGCTTGCAATTTCACAAGCATTCTTCAACATCTTCTTCTTTAAACCAATATATTCATCACTTACTTCATAGCCAAAACATCATGTGCAAACATATATATACATATATGAGCATGGCCGAATTTCAAGGTGTCCATATGTAACACCCCTTACCCGTTACCGTCGCCGGAACAGGATATAAGGTATTACCAGAACATAACACATACCATTAAACATAATCGAGATGTAAATATGTCATCCAATTTGATAGTGCATCGTATAACATATGTCTTGAACAATATTAGCCCACTTTAATGGCTTGTACAAAGTATCTGGTCGAGTACTGTAACTAATATTTTAACCTAGACAAATATGACACGTAACAAAATAATTAAGCCTACTATACATGCCATAATTCAAAACGTTTAGTTCAAATACCCTAAAGTATGATAGTGCGGATAGATCTTCACGATCCTTAACTCCCGAGCAAGCGAAGAACACTATAAGACAAAAGAGAGAAACAAAGTAAGCTTATAGCTTAGTAAGTAAGTATGTAAATACTAATTAAAGAATCTAACATGTTTACACAACAATTCAAGTTTATCTACTTTAACTTCACTATTCATTCCACTTTGATTTAGCTGTCTCTACTGCATCATATTCACTAAATAAATCATAACTCGGGTTACAAAACTCGAAATTCAAATCCGTAAAATTTCCTGAATCTAGACTCATAAAGCTTTTTGCTAATTTTTTCTATAATTTTGGTTCAGCCGATTAGTACAGTTTATTAGTTAAAGTTTCCCTGTTACACAGCTCGACTGATCTGACCTCTGTTCACTACGAATTGAATATCTCTCAGTACACAATTCAAACAACCCTAAGGTCTGTTTCATTTAAAACTAGTCTCAATAAGGAATTTAGGCATGTAAACTATATTTCTTAATTTTCCTTGTACAATTTTTAATGATTTTTCAAAGTTGGAACAGGGGATCACGTATTCATCCTGAGCAAGTCACATACAATTGTAAATATCACAAAATATAGAACTCCTTTGCTTGCTCTGTTTCTTTTATATGAAAGTAGACTCATTAAACTTTAATTTCACATCTCATTCAACCTCTAATTATATTCCTCCTATTTTGGTGATTTTTCAAAATCACGTCACTGCTACCATCTAAAAATAGTTTTAATGCTAATTTCACTCTTTCACACATTCTTTATGCTAACCTCATTTTATCTTATATATGTATATACCACAAATCATTTTCACCACATTTCATTCACCATAAGTGTAGGTCCAAACCACAATATCACCACAAAACCATCCCGTTGAACAATTCGGATCAATCCTCGATATTTAATGGTTTCAAAGACACAGCTCCACCATCATACTTCGTTTAGTTCGGCTCTCTTGTACACATGGTGAACACTTAGTACCACTCATGCGACCCAACCGATTTGTCTCGTAGCTCTCTTGTCTACATGGTGTCCTTCACTTGGAATCACGCATGCGACCTAGCTACATTTATCTTTCACGTAGCTCTCTTGTCTACATGGTGTCCTTCACTTGGAATCACGCATGCGACCTAGCTACATTTATCTTTCACGTAGCTCTCTTGTCTACATGGGATACATCTCGTATCACACATGTGACCTAGCTACTACAGGGTGTCTCGTGGGTTTCTTGTACACATGATGTGCACTCAAGATCATACATGTGACCTAGCTACGCTCCCTCTATTTCATTCGATCTCTCAAATGTTCAACCGGATCTCTCTCTATATTTATTTCCATTCTTCCAATAGTCGATTTATATTTTAACATCAGCTAGTATATTTATATAATAGGCTGAAATATAAGAATGTACATGAAATTATTGTAATATTTACATACAAACTTACCTTGGTGCAAAATGTGGAAATTTTGCAATTTAGTCCAAAACTTTTTCCTTCCCCGCTTCGAGATCAATTCCGTCTTTCTTGATCTATAATAACACATTTAGCTCATTTAATACTCATACTATTTATTTCAATCCAAAAATCACATCATGGAAAAATTACATTTTGCCCCTAACTTTTCAAAATTACAATTTTGCCCCTAGGCTCGGAATTTAATTTCAGCCCTTATTCTTATATTTTATGATATTCTGAACATTTTCTCTTCTACAACAACATCAAATTCTCACTCTATCATATAGTTATGAACAATAGGTATTTTTACCGATTATGCCGTTTTACTCGTTTTCACTTAAAACCGAGTAGCACAAGTTATTTAACATAATTTAAAACCTCATATTCTATCATAAAACATCAAAATACACAAATTTCACCTATGGGTATTTTTCCAAATGTGAACCCTAGGTTAAATTATTACTAGCATAAGCTTAATCGAGCTTCCGGGATTCCAAAAACGTAAAGAACATTAAAAACGGGGCTTGGAATCACTTACTATGGAGCTTGAAAGTTGAAGAAACCCTAGCTATGGAGAGAGGGAGAATTCGGCAGCAACTAAGGAGGATGATGACCAATTTTGTGTTATTTTTCCCATTTTATTTCATTTAATATCCAAATGACCAAAATGCCCCTCCTTACTAAACTTTCAAAAATTCCTTCCATGTCCTAATTTTGTCCATGAACTTAAAATTGGTCAAATTGCTATTTAAGACCTCCTAATTAATATTCCAAAACAATTTCATACTAAAAACTTCTGGGATGCAAATTTTGCAACTTATTCGATTTAGTCCCTACTTTCAATTTAAGCACTTTAGGCATAGAATTTCATCACGAAATTTTCACACAATCATGCAATCATATCATAAACCCCAAAATAATTATAAAACAATTATTTCTATCTCGGATTTGTGGTCACGAAACCACTATTCCGATTAGGCCCTAATTCGGGTTGTCACAATTCTCCCCCCCTTTTGAGATTTTCGTCCCCGAAAATCTTACCGGTAAAGAGGTTTGGGTACTGTTTCCTCATAGCTTCCTCAGGTTCCCACGTAGCCTCTTCTATCCCATGTCTGTGCCACAATACTTTCACTAAAGCTATACTTTTATTTCTTAACTGTTTAACCTCTCGAGCCAAAATCTTTATTGGTTCCTCCTCATAGGTCATATCCGATCGAATCTCAATTTCATTGGAGAAATCACATGTGAAGGATCGAACGATAACGTCATAACATTGATACATGAAACACGTTATGAATTCTTTCTAACTCTGCGGTAAGGCCAACCGATATGCCACCGGTCCAATTCTCTCAAGAATCTCAGACGGCCCAATAAAACGCGGACTCAACTTGCCTTTCCGACTAAATCTCGAATCTTTTTCCATGGTGACACCTTCAAGAACACTTTATCACCCACGAAATTCAATCTCTTTTCTTTTTAAATCGCATATGACTTTTGTCGATCCGGCGACTTTTAAGCAATCTGAATTACTTTTATTTTCTCTTGGTTTCTTTAACTAGATCAACTCCATGAATCTGCTTTCTCACTAAGCTCATCCAATATAAAGGAGTCCGACACTTACGACCATACAAGGCTTCAGACGGTGCCATTTGTATACTTGATTGATAACTGTTATTGTAGGCAAACTCAATCAAAGATAGATATTTCTCCCAACTACCTCCAAATTCTAAAACACAAGATCTAAGCATATCTTCGAGTACCGGATTACTCTTTCTGTTTGACCATCTGTTTGTGGATGAAATGCGGTACTAAAGTTCAATTTTGTACCCAAAGCTTCTTGTAACTTTTTCCAAAATCTCGAGGTAAATCTTGGATCTCTATCGATATTATAGACATAGGTACTCCGTGCAACTTCACAATTTCAACAACATATAATTCGCTAATTTATCAAGTGAGTAATCAGTGCGTCTTGGTATAAAGTGGGCTGACTTTGTTAATCTATCAACCACTACCCAAACAAAGATCCTTCTTTTAGGAGTTAAAGGCAAACCGTTTACAAAATCCATGGTAATCTTGTCCCATTTCCACTCGGGCACCATTCTTGGTTGAAGTAATCTCAAGGCACTTGATGTTCAGCTTTTACTTGTTGATGATCAAACACTTGGTTACAAATTCGAAATGTCCCTTTTCATACCGCCACCAATACTGACTTCTTTAAATCATTATACATTTTTGTGCTACCAGGATGAACTGATAAACAGCCATTGTGCGCCTCATGTAATATTTTCTGAATCAATTTATCGTTTTTCGGCACACATATCCTGTCTCGAAACATCAAACAATCATCTGGTCCAACTCGAAAATCTGAGTCGTAACCTAATTCGCATTGAGTTCTCTTGATCCGCAACTCACTATCATTCTTTTGAGCATCACAAATTAACTGGAGAAATAACGGTTTAGCTCTCATTTCTGCTAAGATTGACCCATCATCAGACAATGCTAACCCCGTGTTCATGGCTCTCAAAGTAAAAAGAAATTTTACGCTCAAGGCGTCAAGAACTACATTTGCTTTTCCGGATGATAATCAATCACTAGATCATAATCCTTTAATAATTCAAGCCATCTTCATTGTCCGCAGATTCAGATCCTTTGATTCATCAAGTACTTCAAACTTTTGTGATCGGTAAAATTCGGCATTTTTCACCGTACA
The DNA here is from genome assembly GCF_025698485.1 of Gossypium arboreum. Taxonomy (NCBI): domain Eukaryota; kingdom Viridiplantae; phylum Streptophyta; class Magnoliopsida; order Malvales; family Malvaceae; genus Gossypium; species Gossypium arboreum. The sequence continues at coordinate 50,423,399 of NC_069082.1, forward strand.
AATAATGTCGCCAAATCTTCAAGGCAAAAACAACAATGCCAGTTCCAAATCATGTGTAGGATAGTTCTTCTCATGCGGTTTTAACTGTCTCAAGCATAAGCTACCACTTTACCCTCTTGCATCAACACACATCCAAGGCACATCAATGATGCATCACTATAAATTACGAACTCCTTTCCTGACTCGGGCTGTACTAAAATTGGTGCTTCACTCAATCGTGCTTTCAATTTTTCAAAACTTTGTTGACATTTATCAGTCCATTCAAACTTAACATTCTTTTGCAACAACTTAGTCATAGGAGAGGCAATCATCGAAAATCCTTCAACAAAACGTCTATAATACCCGGCTAAGCCTAAAAGCTTCTAACCTCGGATACATTCTTGGGCGGTTTCCAATCAACGATCGCAGAAATCTTGCTTGGATCCACCCGAATACCATCACCTGAGACTATATGCCCCAAAAATCCGACTTCACGAAGCCAGAACTCACTTTTACTAAACTTGGCAAACAATTTCTTTTCTCTCAAGATTTGCAATATAGTTCTCAAGTGTTCGCATGTTCGGACTCATCTCGAGAATAAATTAAAATGTCATCTATAAACACTACTACAAACTTATCCAAATATGGCCTAAGATCCAATTCATTAAGTCCATAAATATAGTGGAGCATTTGTTAAGCGAAAGGCATCACAAGAAACTCATAATGTCCATACCTTGTCCTAAAGGCGGTTTTCGGCACATCTGACTCCTTAACTCTCAACTGGTAGTAACCAGACCTCAAATCAATCTTTGAAAACACTGTGGCCCCCTTTAACTGATCGAATAAATCATCAATCCTCGAACGGGTACTTGTTCTTTATAGTCACCTTATTAAGTCGACGGTAATCAATGCAAAGTCTCATTGAACCATTCTTCTTCTTCTGAATAATACAGAGCACCCAGGGAGAGAAACTCGGTCTCACAAATCCTCGTCTATTAACTCCTCTGAATCGAGCCTTCAATTCTTTTAATTCATCGAGCCATTCTATATGGAGCAATCGAGATCGGTGCAGCGTGCGGCAACAAATCAATGGCAAAATCTATCTCTCTGTTCGGAGGCAACCTGCAATTCCTCGGAAATACATCCGAAACTCACAGACTATCGGATCGATTCAAATTTCAGTTGAGGCAACTCAATATTCATTACATAAGCCGATAAGCTTCACACCCTTTTCTCATGTATTTCGCAGACATGTGCGAAATTACCATAGGCAATTTATTTGATTCATCTGTTTCAACCCACGTAATTTCTCCATTTTCACATTTCAACTCTAGTGTCTTTTGTTTACAATCTACCTTAGCATCATACAATGTTAACCATCCATTCCCAAGATAACGTCAAACTCACCAAATGGTAACAACATCAAGTTGGCGGAAAAGCAGTGACCTTGAATCATTAATGGGCAATTCTTGCAAACCTTGTCAACTAGCACATATTGGCCTAAGGGTTCGACACTTTAATCGTAAACTCAAGAAATTCAACAGCAACTTTTTATTGGATACTAAATTCATGCAAATATAGGAATGAGTGGACCGGGATCAATCAATGCAATAACAATAGTATCATAGAGAAAATGTACCAAGAATAACATCGGAGATGATGCATCTTCTTGGGCACGTATAGCATAAGCTCTAGCAGGTGCTCTAGCTTCCGATCTTGCCGTTAAATCTTTCATCACAGTTTACTACTAGTCCCACCTCCAAGATTTCTCGGTGGTCTACCTCTACTAGCGGCGGTATTCATCTAGCACTCAAATCTTTCTTCTTTAACTTTCTCCGGACAATCTCTAATAAAATGCTCGCGAGAACCGCTTTGAAACAAGCTCGCTTTGGTCCCCCAACACTCACCATAATGTTGCTCGCCACATTGTTTGACACTCGGGCTTTCTAGGTCGCACATTACCCACACTTGCCACCAAGTAGCTTGAGCTTTAGACCCGAATATGCTCTACCACGATCTCTGTGTGAATCCCCAATTGAAACTGTCATTCGAGGGTTTGTCTCTTTGGACCTCTTTGGTTGAGATTGAAATGGCTTGCTTATCTGTCTTTTTCGACATCTCGGGCCTCAATAGCACTTTTCTTCTTTCTTTGTTCAATTCTTCTACTTTAAGAGCTCGATCAACCAATACTACAAATTCTTTCAACTCCAAAATTCCTACAAGCACTTTAATGTCCTCATTCAGTCCATTTTCATATCTTCTACACATAATGGCCTCGGTGGACACACATTCCTCGGGCATACTTGTGAGTCTTACAAATTGCGTTCATACTGCCTCTGACATTTTCCCTGCTTCAATTCAAGGAACTCCTTCCGTTTTGATCAATAAATCGCTGACTTATGTATTTCTTTCTAAATTCTTCCTGGAAGAAATCCCAAGTAACTTTTCTTTTGGCACCATGCAACCAAAGTCTTCCACCAGTGGTGTCAATCTCTCAAAAGTGATACAAACACACTTTAACCATTCCTCGGTGTACATGAGAGCTCATCAAATACACGGGTAGAATTTTCAAGCCGAATTCCGCTTTCTCGGGATCATCATCGACCTTTGCTCTAAACTCTTGCCCCTTGTTTTCGAATCTTGTCAACCGGAGGCTTGTTCATTCTTACCAAATCTATACCTTGAGCAGCTACAGAATCGTCGAGGTATAGGAGGGGTGGAGGAGGTTGAGCATTTGGATTTGCTCGAATAAATTCAAGATACCAATTGTTCATCATTTGGAGAAAGGCATCCCGAGCCTAATCTCCTTGTCTCAATGTCTCAGTCTACTTTCCACAGTAGCGGTCCCTTGTGCGGAGCCGCGACATTACTAGCAAAGATCATCACCGCAGTTCCTTCAGGATCCATTACAATATTAAAACAAGACACGCTTTAGAATAATCGAGTCACCACACTATCACAATATTTTTATGGCATGTATAGCTAGACCTTTACACACACTTTATTAGTCCGAGAACCGACTAAACCATAGCTCGATACCACTAAATGTAACACCCTTACCCGTTAAAATCGTCATTTAACAGATATAAGGTATTACGAACATAACACATACCATTAAACATAATCGAGATGTAAATATGTCATCCAATTTGATAGTGCATCGTATAACATATGTCTTGAACAATATTAGCCCACTTTAATGGCTTGTACAAAGTATCTGGTCGAAATCAGTAACTAATATTTTAACCTAGACAAATATGACACGTAACAAAATAATTAAGCCTACTATACATGCCATAATTCAAAACGTTTAGTTCAAATACCCTAAAGTATGATAGTGCGGATAGATCTTCACGATCCTTAACTCCCGAGCAAGTCAAGAACACTATAAGACAAAAGAGAGAAACAAAGTAAGCTTATAGCTTAGTAAGTAAGTATGTAAATACTAATTAAAGAATCTAACATGTTTACACAACAATTCAAGTTTATCTACTTTAACTTCACTATTCATTCCACTTTGATTTAGCTGTCTCTACTGCATCATATTCACTAAATAAATCATAACTCGGGTTACAAAACTCGAAATTCAAATCCGTAAAATTTCCTGAATCTAGACTCATAAAGCTTTTTGCTAATTTTTTTCTATAATTTTTGGTTCAGCCGATTAGTACAGTTTATTAGTTAAAGTTTCCCCTGTTACACAGCTCGACTGATCTGACCTCTGTTCACTACGAATTGAATATCTCTCAGTACACAATTCAAACATCCCTGAGGTCTATTTCATTTAAAACTAGTCTCAATAAGGAATTTAGGCATGTAAACTATATTTCTTAATTTTCCTTTTAGAATTTTTAATGATTTTTCAAAGTTGGAACAGGGGATCACGTATTCATCCTGAGCAAGTCACATACAATTGTAAATATCACAAAATATAGAACTCCTTTGCTTGCTCTGTTTCTTTTATATGAAAGTAGACTCATTAAACTTTAATTTCACATCTCATTCAACCTCTAATTATATTCCTCCTATTTTTGGTGATTTTTCAAAATCACGTCACTGCTACCATCTAAAAATAGTTTTAATGCTAATTTCACTCTTTCACACATTCTTTATGCTAACCTCATTTTATCTTATATATGTATATACCACAAATCATTTTCACCACATTTCATTCACCATAAGTGTAGGTCCAAACCACAATATCACCACAAAACCATCCCGTTGAACAATTCGGATCAATCCTCGATATTTAATGGTTTCAAAGACACAGCTCCACCATCATACTTCGTTTAGTTCGGCTCTCTTGTACACATGGTGAACACTTAGTACCACTCATGCGACCCAACCGATTTGTCTCGTAGCTCTCTTGCCTACATGGTGTCCTTCACTTGGAATCACGCATGCGACCTAGCTACATTTATCTTTCACGTAGCTCTCTTGTCTACATGGTGTCCTTCACTTGGAATCACGCATGCGACCTAGCTACATTTATCTTTCACGTAGCTCTCTTGTCTACATGGGATACATCTCGTATCACACATGTGACCTAGCTACTACAGGGTGTCTCGTGGGTTTCTTGTACACATGATGTGCACTCAGCATCATACATGTGACCTAGCTACGCCCTCTATTTCATTCGATCTCTCCAATGTTCAACCGGATCTCTCTCTATATTTATTTCCATTCTTCCAATAGTCGATTTATATTTTAACATCAGCTAGTATATTTATATAATAGGCTGAAATATAAGAATGTACATGAAATTATTGTAATATTTACATACAAACTTACCTTGGTGCAAAATGTGGAAATTTTGCAATTTAGTCCAAAACTTTTTCCTTCCCCTGCTCGAGATCAATTCGCGTCTTTCTTGATCTATAATAACACATTTAGCTCATTTAATACTCATACTATTTATTTCAATCCAAAAATCACATCATGGAAAAATTACATTTTTGCCCCTAACTTTTCAAAATTACAATTTTGCCCCTAGGCTCGGAATTTAATTTCAGCCCTTATTCTTATATTTTATGATATTCTGAACATTTTCTCTTCTACAACAACATCAAATTCTCACTCTATCATATAGTTATGAACAATAGGTATTTTTACCGATTATGCTGCTTTTACTCGTTTTCACTTAAAACCGAGTAGCACAAGTTATTTAACATAATTTAAAACCTCATATTCTATCATAAAACATCAAAATACACAAATTTCACCTATGGGTATTTTTCCAAATGTGAACCCTAGGTTAAATTATTACTAGCATAAGCTTAATCGAGCTTCCGGATTCCAAAACGTAAAGAACATTAAAAGCGGGCTTGGAATCACTTACTATGGAGCTTGAAAGTTGAAGAAACCCTAGCTATGGAGAGAGGAGAATTCGGCAGCAACTAAGGAGGATGATGACCAATTTTGTGTTATTTTTCCCATTTTATTTCATTTAATATCCAAATGACCAAAATGCCCTCCTTACTAAACTTTCAAAAATTCCTTCCATGTCCTAATTTTGTCCATGAACTTAAAATTGGTCAAATTGCTATTTAAGACCTCCTAATTAATATTCCAAAACAATTTCATACTAAAACTTCGGGATGCAAATTTTGCAACTTATTCGATTTAATCCCTACTTTCAATTTAAGCACTTTAGGCATAGAATTTCATCACGAAATTTTCACACAATCATGCAATCATATCATAAACCCCAAAATAATTATAAAACAATTATTTCTATCTCGGATTTGTGGTCACGAAACCACTATTCCGATTAGGCCCTAATTCGGGTTGTCACACCATAGCCATCCAAAATACAAATTTTAACTAACATGCAAGAAGCATGAACCATGCTCATGAATGCATCATGGCCGAATATGACAATCATGCTCCTTTCAACTTCAATCATGGTTAAACACAAAAAGAAAACTCAAAATCTTACTCAAGAGTAGACAATCCATCATTGCATGCATCATTATCAAGCTTCACACTTAGCATGCAATGGCTTTATCACCATAACAACTTTGGCCAAATACCATTTCCATGGCATAACAAAGATTTGAGCCATGGTTAACATGCACATCAAGTTAGCAACCAAAACATGCATGAAACTCCTAACACAACCTCATACATACCTTAATCTTGATGCCAATTTAGCCAAATCACCTTCTAGATCTCTTCTAAACCAAGCATGAAGCAAAAATCCTCTTTCTTCCCCTTATGATTTTCGGCCAAAAGGATGAGAAAGGATGAACACAACAAAATTTTTTCTTCCTCTTTCTCAACTCACGGCGGGGGGATTACCACACTCACACACATTTTTTTTCATTTTTTATCACCCATACACCTTTGTTTATTATTTCACCCTAATGCACCAACAAAACATGTTTCATGACATGTTTAGCCCATCCTCCCTTGTCATGGCCGGCCACCACCTATAAAGGGGAATTTGACATGCAAGTCCATTATTTTGCATGCATGCTTTAATTAGTCATCACACATTTCCCCATCATACTTTCAAAGTTCACTACTAGGTCCTTTCTAGTGAAATTCACCTTTATAACACTAAACCAATCATCAAAAATGTCATACATGAATACACACATATTATAGGCATCAAATAAATTTTAAATTATTTTTATGCCTCGGTTTTGTGGTCCCGAGACCACCTTCCGACTAGGGTCAATTTTGGGCTGTCACAACTCTCCCCACATAAGAAATTTTCGTCCCCAAAAATCTTACCGTAAATAGGCTTGGATATCGCTCTTTCATAGAGTTCTCGGTCTCCCAAGTAGCTTCTTCTATCCCGTGCTTGAGCCATAACACTTTCACTAGCGGAACCCGCTTGTTTCGCAACTCTTTCACTTCTCGTGATAGGATACGAATCGGTTCTTCCTCATAACTCATATTAGCTTGAATTTCAATTTCGATGGACTAATCACGTGCGATGGATCGGATCTATAGCGTCAAGCATCAAACGTGAAAGACATCGTGAACCTTTTGAGTTCGGGGCAAAATCAAACGATATGCCACTAGACCGACTCGCTCTGATATCTCATATGGCCCAATGAACCTCGGGCTCAACTTGCCCTTACGACCGAACCTGAGTATCTTTTTCCAAGGCGATACCTTGAGAAACACTTTATCACCCACGATACTCGATATCCTTACGCTTGGAGATCCGCGTCGACTTCCGACGATCGGAGGCTATCTTCAGACTTTCACGGATTACTTTCACTTTCATTCAGCATCCCTAATCAAATCCACCGAAAATCTTACTTTCACCGAGCTCAGTCAAAACAATGGTGTACGGCATTTACAACCGTACAAGGCCTCGTAGGTGCCATCTTAATACTTGATTGAAAGTCGTTGTTGTGCGAATTCAATCAATGGCAAATACCGCTTCCATGAACCACTAAACTCGAGGATGCAACATCTTAACATATCCTCAAGTATCTGAATTATCCGCTCGGATTGACCATCGGTTTGGGGTGAAAGGCGGTGCTGAAATGCAACTTGGTACCCAAAGCTTCTTGCAACTTTTTCCAAAATCGCGAGGTAAATCTCGGATCTCTATCCGACACGATGGAAATAGGCACCCGTGTAATCTCACAACCGAGAAACGCATAATTCAGCTAATTTGTCCATTGAAAAGTCCGTGCGTCACGGGACAAAGTGGGCCGACTTAGTCAATCGATCTACCACGACCCAAACCGCATTCTTCTTACTTGCGACAATGGCGGTCCGGATACAAAGTCCATTGTGACTCGATCCCATTTCCACTCGGGTATCGTGATTGGTCAAGTAATCCTCGAAGGCACTGATGTTCCGCTTTCACTTGTTGGCATATTAAACATCTCGAAACAAAGTCGGAGATGTCTCGCTTCATACCATGCCACCAAAACCGACGTTTCAAATCATTGTACATCTTCAGACTCCACAGGTGGATTGCCATTCGGCTACAATAGGCTTCATTCGAATTATCGAAATGAGTTCAATTCTTTGGGACACACAGACGACTTTTGAACCTCAAACAATCATCATCGTCGATTTGAAACTCGAGTCCTTGTTCGAACATACGCAGCCGTTTTGCAACCAACTCGTCGTCGACTTTATGAGCTTCTCGAATTTGGTGTGTCAATAATGATTTGGCTTTCAATTCAGCCACTAATACACTGTCGGATCGGACAGACAAGTGCACATTCATCGCTCGTAAAGTGAATAACGACTTACGACTCAAGGCATCCGCAACCACATTCGCCTTTCCCGTGATAGTCAATGATCACTCATAATCCTTTAACAGCTCGAGCCAACGTCTTTGTCGCAGATTTAAGTCTCTTTGGGTCATCAAATATTTGAGACTTTTGTGATCCGAGTATACATGGCACCTTTCACCAAATAAGTAATGTCGCCAAATCTTCAAGGCGAATACGATGGCGCCAATTCGAGATCATGAGTCGGATAATTTTTCTCATGTGGCTTTAATTGCCTCGACGCATAGGCCACAACTCGACCTTCTTGCATTAATACGCAACCTAACCCAAGTAGAGAGCGTCGCTATAGATGACAAACTCTTTGCCGGACTCGGGTTGCACTAGAATTGGGGCTTCAGTCAAATAAGTTTTCAGTTGATCGAAACTTTTTTGGCATTTCTCCGTCCATTCGAACTTAACATCCTTTTGGAGTAGCTTCGTCATCGGCGTGGCTATCGTTGAGAAGCCTTTACAAATCGTCGGTAATAACCGGCAAGCCCCAAAAAGCTCGAACCTCAAGAATATTTCTGAGGCTTCCAATTAAGTATGGCTGAAATTTTATTCGGTCGACTCGAATACCCGATCGAATACCACATGACCCAAGAAGCTAACCTCTCTTAACCGAACTCACACTTGTGAACTTAGCATATAATTGCTTATCCCGTAAAATTTGCAAAGCACTAACCGCAGGTGTTCAAAGATGTTCGGTCTCATTTCTTGAATAGACCAAGATGTCATCAATGAACACGACTACTTAATCGATCCAAATATGGTCTAAAGATCCTATTCATTAAATCCATAAATCTGCGGGGCATTAGTGAGCCCAAACGGCATCACTAGGAACTCATAGTGACCATATCTTGTTCAAGGCGGTCTTGGGTACGTCCAATCTCGGATTCGCAATTGATAATAGCCCGATCTCAAATCTATTTTCGAGAACACCGAGGCTCCTTCGGTTGATCGAACAAGTCATCGATACGTGGTAACGGATATTTGTTCTTTATCGTTGCTTTATTAAGTCGACGATAGTCGATGCACACCGCATGGTTCCATCCTTCTTTTCACAAACAACACCGGCGCACCCAAGGCGAGAAACTCGGGCGAGCAAAACCTCTATCCACCAATTCTTGCAATCGAGCTTTCAACTCCTTTAATTCCATTGGTGCCATACGATACGGAGCTATCGAAATTGGAGTGGTACCGGTACCAATTCGATGCCAAATTCTATTTCCGAACAGTGGTAAACCCGCAATTCTTGGGAAAACATCCGGTATTCACAAACCACGACACAGATTCGTGTTTCTTTTACGATTCCTTGTCATCGAAACACGTCGCAAGGTACACTTCGCACCCTTTTCTTACATATTTCTGGGCCAACATCGCTGATATTACAGCTGGCAACTCCATTAAGTCCGTAGACTCAACCCGAATTATTTCATTATTCGCGCACCTCAAATCGATAGTCTTGCTCTTGCAATTTACAACCGTATCGTGCATGGTCAACCAATCCAAACCAAGAATAACGTCGAACTCATCGAACGGAAAAAGCATCAAGTCCACCGGAAAACAAGAACCTCGGAACACTAGGGGACTTTTCTTGCACACTTTGTTGACAAACACGTAATGACCCAAGCGGTTTGACACCCGCATTACAAACTCAGTAGACTCAATGGGCAAAGTCTTACTGGATGCTAAGGTTTCACATATATATGAATGAGTAGAACCGAGGTCAATCAAAGCAATCACATTTGTATTGAAAAGAGTGAAAGTACCGGTAATAACATCCGAGAGGCAGATCCTCGGCGTGCGCGTATGGCATAAGTCCTAGCAGAGCACGAGCCTCAGATCTGATGGTAGCATCTCTAGATCCTCTCTGACCGCCACTGACATTGCCCATATTTCTAGGTGGCCTACCTCGAGCAGTGGTAGCACCCGGGTTTGCACTCTGACTTACATTCTGTTCATGCATCCTCGGGCAATCCTTCATAAAGTGGTCGGCCGATCCACACTTATAGCAGGCGATCACGAAACCAACAGCTCCCGAATGCCATTTGCCACAATGTGGACACTCCGCCCTCTCTCGGCGATCATTTCCACCACCGGCGATCGAGGTGACTCGTGTGGTCACAGGGGGTCGATCGCGTCCTCGTCTAGAAAAGCCCGAAACGCCTCTAGACCGGCTCACATCATCTCGAAATCTCTTCGATGCTTGTTGAAGAGACTTTCCGAGGACCTCTTCGAATTCTCCGGTTCCCACATCAGCTTTTTGTTTCTCCTTTCTAAGCTCTTGACTTTACAAGCTCGCTCAACAAGTACTACGAACTCTCGATCTCGAGGATGCCAACAAACATCCTTATATCATCATTCAGCCCATCCTCGAGCGTTTACACATAATAGCTTGGACGAAATGCATTCTCGCGTCTGGCTAAGCCTCACAAATTTTCGTTCGTAGTCGATGGCGACATCGAACCTTGCTTAAGATCAAGGAATTCCCTCCGCTTTTGGTCGATGAATCTCTGACTGATATACTTTTTTCTGAACTCGGTTTGAAAGAATTCCCAAGTCACTTGCTCTCTAGGCACCACAGAAGTCAGAGTACTCCACCAATAGTAGGCGGACTCGCGTAGCAAGGAGATGGTACACATTAAGCACTCATCGGGTGTACAGGATAGCTCATCAAGCACCGGATAGTGTTATCTAACCAAAATTCAGCTCGCTTCGGCATCATCATCATCCGTAGCCTTAAATTCAGTGGCCCCATGTTTTCGAATCCTATCGATTGGGGCTTACTTGACCTTATTTGGTCAGTCACCGGAGGTATTGTAGGTCTTGGGTTGTATTTGTCGGGAATGGAGGTTGTGGAACAGTAGTGTTGGTTCGAATGTATTGATTAAACCATTCGTTCATCACACTATAAAAGGCTTGCCTAGCCTCGTCATTAGGATTGCTGGCCATAGGTTGAGAGTCCGCCGCGCGTCCCTTGTGCGGAGCAGCGCCACACTCTCCACATCATCGCCTATCGCTCGCTTGGGATCGGGATCCATTGCTATAAACAAACACAAAGTCAAATTGTCGAAATCACCACACTATCAATTCATCATTTAATGGCATGCATAGCTAGACCCCAAACACATCACGGTAGTCCTAGAATCGACTAAACCGTGGCTCGATACCAATAAAATTGTAACGCCCGAACCCGAGACCATCGCCGTGTTAACGCGAGGGGTTAACAAGCCAAGTTCACTTGTTTTGCCCATCCATTTGACATTTCCAGTCAGGTGGAAAACTGCGTCACTGTCGCCTTAAAATCATATCTCGAGTTTCAAAACTCGAAACTGGTTTCGTAAATTTTCCTGAATTTAGACTCATATATCCATCCATGGATTTATTTCTAGAATTTTGGTCGGGCCAATTGGTACAGTTTATTAGTTAAAGTCACCCATGTTACAGGGATTGACTGCTCTGACCTTCGCGCGGTATAACTTGAATATCTCTCTGTACAGGGCTTTAATGCTGGTGCCGTTTGTTTCTAATGAAACTAGACTCAAAATGGAATCTGTACATATAAGTTATGTCTCCTAATTATTTCTGGATAATTTATAGTAAATTTTTAAAGTTGCGACAGGGAACCCAGAAACCGTTCTGGCCCTGTCTCACAATAGCTTTAATATCTCTTAACATGTAACTCCTATGACCATTTTGTTTCTTCCATATGAAAATAGTCTTCCATATGAAAATAGACTCATCACGGTTCATTTACATAGCTTATTCACTATTTAATTCCATTCCTACGAATTTTGGTGATTTTTCACATTCACGCCACTGCAATTGGCAACATCTGCTTTTAAGGTAGGTCTTACCTATTTGGTAGTCTCCATGAACCAACTAGTCTTGCCATACATAGGTTCATATATGATCATTTTAACCATGCCAATGGCTGATCATGTGACCAACATTCCCATTTCCAAGCCATAGCCACATCATGACACCAAATATATATATATACAAACCACAATTAGTCTAAGTCGATGCTTCACTTTTACGAGCCATTTTCGCATGGCCGTATATATATACATCACAACATATTCAACCAACAAGGGGTAGTCCTATACATGCCATTTCAAAGTTCAACCAAAATTTATACCAAAATAGAGCGTGGATAGTGTGGATGACTTCGACTTTATTGATCCCGAATCCGATTGCTATCGAGCGAAATCTATAAAACAGAGGGCCAAAGTAACGGGGTAAGCATTTTTTTATGCTTAGTAAGTCTCAAGGAATATAATCAACTCTAATTATAGCAATACATTCACATAGCCACATGCATCATTTCATTAATACGCATTCTTACTTCACACTTCATCATTATATACTTTCACAAAGTATCAATCAATTCGATAACTGAAATTCATTAGTTGACTGAGCGAATGATGCTCAACATGTCGACTTTCCAATGCACATATAACGTACCTTATCCTTTGGGCTTTTCGAGTGTACGTACTAATTGAATTCATTACAGCAACCAACACTCACCTCCAGCCCAAGATTCTTCGGAATATAACCGGATATAATCACGTGCACAAATGCCTTCGGGTCTTAGCCCGGATAGAATAACTTCGCACGAATGCCTTGGTCTTAGCAGGATATAGCCACTAGCACAATTGCCTTGGTCTTAACCGGATATAATTTCCAGCATAATTGTCCTCGGGGCTTAGCCCGGATATCATTCAATTTCTCATGTACACATACATCAATAATCATTGGACATACATATTTCATTTTCACACTAAGGCTCAAACGCACATATATTCACAAGCATATTCGCCTTGGGACTTAGCCCGGTATCATTCAATTTCTCATACACACATAAATCAATAATCATACACATTCATACTTCATCTCACATAATTCAAGTAAGGTCACTTCTTGAGGACTTACCTCGGATGTTGTCGAACGGCTTTTTCGGCTATTCGATCACTTTTTCCTTCCCTTGTCCAATTGTGGCCCTCTAAGCTCTTGAGCTAATTCAAACAAATTCAATTTATTAAAACCTCATTGTGCTTGCTTATGGCGAATATGACAAGGAGTTTAAATGGTCATATGGCCACTCTTTAGCTTGAATACACAATGGTCATGCACATTTTATACTACATCAAGCAATTCAATACAATTTATTTGAGCATCAAGGAAAAGCTAAGGCCTTCAATAGGCTACCCAAGGCGAATATTCATGTACATGTTGAGGCCAATTATGCACTTAATACCTCACAAAAACAGCATGCATTTTACTAGTTAATGCTTTGCACATTGTGGCTCAAAACTTATAATATAGCATCAAGCACTTATATGTGTGCTAGGCCGAATTGTGCTTGCAATTTCACAAGCATTCTTCAACATCTTCTTCTTTAAACCAATATATTCATCACTTACTTCATAGCCAAAACATCATGTGCAAACATATATATACATATATGAGCATGGCCGAATTTCAAGGTGTCCATAGCCATCCAAAATACAAATTTTAACTAACATGCAAGAAGCATGAACCATGCTCATGAATGCATCCTAGCCGAATATGACAATCATGCTCCTTTCAACTTCAATCATGGTTAAACACAAAAAGAAAACTCAAAATCTTACTCAAGAGTAGACAATCCATCATTGCATGCATCATTATCAAGCTTCACACTTAGCATGCAATGGCTTTATCACCATAACAACTTTGGCCAGATACCATTTCCATGGCATAACAAAGATTTGAGCCATGGCTAACATGCACGTCAAGTTAGCAACCAAAACATGCATGAAACTCTTAACACAACCTCATACATACCTTAATCTTGATGCCAATTTAGCCAAATCACCTTCTAGATCTCTTCTAAACCAAGCATGAAGCAAAAATCCTCTTTCTTCCCCTTATGATTTTCGGCCAAAAGGATGAGAAAGGATGAACACAACAAAATTTTTTCTTCCTCTTTCTCAACTCACGGCAAGGGGGGATTACCACACTCACACACATTTTTTTCATTTTTTATCACCCATACACCTTTGTTTATTATTTCACCCTAATGCACCAACAAAACATGTTTTATGACATGTTTAGCCCATCCTCCTTGTCATGGCCGGCCACCACCTATAAAAGGGGAATTTGACATGCAAGTCCATTATTTTGCATGCATGCTTTAATTAGTCATCACACATTTCCCATCATACTTTCAAAGTTCACTACTAGGTCCTTTCTAGTGAAATTCACCTTTATAACACTAAACCAATCATCAAAAAATGTCATACATGAATACACACATATTATAGGCATCGAAATAAATTTTAAATTATTTTTATGCCTCGGTTTTGTGGTCCCGAGACCACCTTCCGACTAGGGTCAATTTTGGGCTGTCACAGATAAATTTCGAGTACGAGGTAAGTTGTTAAGTAAGTTTTGATGCCTTAATTATACATGGGTTGTGTATAATTGAATTGGATAATATGGTGATGAATCAGAAGCTTTGGCACTAAGTGTGGGATTTAAACTAGCTTTAGCACAAAGTGTGCGATTTAAACGAGCTTTGGCACTAAGTGTGCGATTTAACTAGCTTCGGCTACTTGAGGCACTAAGTGCACGATACTGACTTAATCTTGGTTATTTGAGATGGCACTAAGTGTGATGAAATATTTAGCTTTGGCTAATCTTGTAGCACTAAGTGTGCAGATGACTAAAATATGAATAAGTTATGGAAAATCTTATAACATTTAAAAGAAAATGGTAAGTACGAAAGTGAACAAGTACGAAAAGATTCAGGTATGTATAATACCTAAATGGAAGATAAAGTTATGTATGCGAATTTCTTTGAGTTGATATGGTTTTACGGATTGAAATTGTGCAAATACTCATATCTTGTTATCTTATACTCATATACTATTCATGACTTGAGTACGAGCTTACTAAGCTTTTGAAAGCTTACTTTGTGTATGTGTTTGAATTGTTTTGTAGATATCAAAGCTACCAAGCACGGGGATAGTTAAGGATCATCGCCACACTATCGAACCTCATTTTTGGTATTTTGGAAAATGTATATATTTTAAGTATGGCATGTATAGGCTAGTAGTTGTGGAGTATATTTTGTGATATTTATATTTTGCCATGTGATTTGGCTAATTTGTGTTTGAACTTATGGTTATGAAAGGCTTATGATATGTGATGTTAATTTGTAATTGTGGCATGTTTTAGTTGGATAATGGAGAAGCTAAGTTTGGTGAGTTCATGATATAAGAATGAATGATGTTTTTGATATAATATTACATTATGTCTTAGTATAAATTGTTAAGGTTTATAAGTATGTAAATGGTTGATAATATTATAGTATGAATAATATGTGTTTTAGCATGAGAAAATGGTTGATTAAGTTGTACATATATGCTTGGTTCCTTGTTTGTAGGTTGACCCATAAGTTGGCTTAAACCAAGCCTGCATTGTGCCACACAGCCATAGCACACTAGCGTGTCTGTTGGTCGTGGGCTTAAGTTAGTAGCTAGTTAAGAACCACACGACCATAGCACACGGGCGTGTCTGTTGGCCTCGAGTGAAAGTCAATATGTATCCTTTGTTTTGGCACAACTGGATTACATGGGTGTGTCTTGTGCTCGTGTAAGGTACACGGCCTGGTCACACGGGCGTGTGACCTTAACAGAATAGAAAAATTTTCTAAGTGTTGAAATTTGTGAATGTGTTCAGTTTAGTCCTGACCTCTTCCTAATGCATGTTTAAGGTCTCGTTGACCTAAGAAAGGGACTTTATGTTGATGTTTAACTATGATGCTATGATGTTTGTGAAATAAATGCAAAGTGTTTCGATATGTCCAATAATGCCTTGTAACCCTAGTCCAACGATAGATACAAGTTAGGGGTGTTATATTTTATTGGTATCATAGCTATGGTCTAGTCGATTCTAGGACTACCATAGCATATGCGAGTCTAGCTATACATGCTATATATCTGACACTGCGATAGTGTGACGAATCTTGACATTGAAATGTGTTTTTGTATAGCAATGGATCCCGATAGAGCTGTAACTGACGATATTGAAAGCAATACACCTGCTCCCGCGCAAGGGACAGTGCAAGCTGATTCTCGATAGGCTACGAGTAGCCGTGATGGTGAGGCTAAGCAAGCCTTCTATTAGATGATGAGTGATTGGTTCACTCATTATATTAGAACCAATCTGACTGTACAACAACCTCCACCCCCGGTTGATCCTCCTCAAACTCTTGTTATGTCATGAGTAAATCCAGTACAGTTGAGTAGACCACCAGTTGAAAAGATTAGAAAATATGGAGCTAAAGAATTTTGAGCTATAACAAATGATGATGTAGAAAAAGCTGAGTTCCAGTTAGAGAACACAATAAGAGTGTTTGATGAGTTATCTTTAAGTCTAGAAAAATGTATAAAATGCGCCGTTTCATTGTTGAGGGACACAACGTATCATTGGTGGAAAACTTTGATGTCTGTAGTTCCAATTGAACGAGTTACGTAGGATTTATTTCAAGTTGAATTCTGAAAGAAATATATCAGCCAAAGATTTATTGATTAGAAACGCAAAGAGTTTCTCGAGCTTAAACAAGGCTATATGTCTGTCGCAGAATGTGACAGCCCTAGTGTGACCCTAGTCGGAAAGTGGTTTCGGGACCACAAAAACTTAGTCATAAAAATAATTAATTGCTATATTCTATGCTTATTATGTGTGTACATGAGTATGTGGAAGTTTCATTCTCTAATTTTGTCAATTGCATGAGAAATTATTAAATAGGGATCAATATGAGACATAGTGAAATATGATAGGCTAAATTTAAATGGCTTATTAGTGCATGTTAACACAAAGGTGGACTTGCATGTCAAGTTGCCCAATTTCTTTATAGTGGCCGACCAAGATGGAATGTTGATGGGCAATACATATGTTTAATTAGATATTATAATAAGAAATTGGGTTATTGGAAATAAAATAATGTTAGTAAAAGAAGGAAAAAGAAAAAAAAATGCTCATCTCTCTTCTCCATTGCCGTGACTTGAGAAGAAGAAGGAGTGTTCATGTTTTCTTTCTTTTGCAATTGCCTTAACTAGAGGAAGGGGAAGAAGGAAGATTCGCCAAGGTGGTCCTCTAGATTAAGGTATGTTCAAGGGTATCTTTGGAAGTATATACAACCTTTGGGTGATGAGTCTAAATTCTATCTATCTCATGGTTGGATTTGGGGTTGATGGAGAGTTAGAATTTGGCTAAGGAGCCTAAAATTTTGGTTGATACCTCGATGCTATTAGCATGCTAGTTATATGGATGTGTTAAGCTGCTTGGGATGTTAGCATGAAAGTTGGAATTGTTAAGCTAATTTGTTGGAAGTGCCGAATTTAGGACTAAGAAGAGAATGAGTATTCGCTAACATAGTGAAAAGGTAGGTGTTGCCGATTGTTAGATTTAGACCATGGGAGTGGCTATAATGGGCATTAAGATGTAGAACTTAAGAAATGTAGTTATATGTGAATTTACATGATGTTACAAATAGATGTGAAAATATATGCTAGATTAGGAAAATTTGATTAAGTGTTCATGAGATGAAATTAGGTGTTTAAAAGATGTTATAGTTGACATTGTATATATATACATACATTCGCCATCTAATTGAGTATGAATGTGGTGTTAAATCTAATTGTGATGCCCATTTGAAGTGTATATATATATATATATATATATATATATATATATATATACACATAAGTATGCCCATTCGTGATGTTACCTTTAATTATGTGTATAATCGACTAAATGGGTAATTAGTGAGGATGGTTGCCGAATATACAAACATACATATGCATGTGTAATTGAATTATGAATGTTTAGCAAGATGGTTAAACTAGTTGATTTATTGATTAAGCTCAAGGAGTTAAAGGAGGAGAATCAAGCAAGGGAAAGACGAAGGTCATCGAGTAGCCGACTTGGAACTATTTTACCCAACACAAGGTAAGTCACTAAGCATATATTTTGTATTGATTTAAATAGACATAATGTCTATGTAATTATGCCGAAAGGAATGATAAATTTATATACATGTATGTATGTGGTGATGAAAGTATTGAATGAAAAGAAAAGAGGTGAGATGTATTGAGTTGTTGATTTTGGCACTAAGTGTGCGGGTATAAACATTTATGATCATGAGATTGGCACTAAGTGTGCGGGTTTAAAATTTGTACAGCACTAAGTGTGCGAGTTTGATTATATAGCACTAAGTGTGCGAGTTAATTATATAGCACTAAGTGTGCGGACTCACTATATGCTTTTGAATCACTATTGACATTGAGTGTGCGACATTATTGAGTTGATCACGGACAGCGGATCCGGTAAGTACCTTGAGTTCATGGCTAATAGGCGCTATGTTTATATTTGGAGTTGAGCTTGGTAAGTTTTGAACCTATGTGACAATTTTAATTGAAGTCACGTACATAAGAATTATCGTGGAATAAGTGAAAGGTCATTTAGTTGTATGATTGTAACGAAAACAAAATGATGTGTAAAAATGCCTCAAATATCCTATTGATTAGTATATGGAATGTGAATGTGTAACTTGGTATGAGATTGAACCGAAAGGTCTAAGGAACTATGGTATAGTTCGGTTTGGATGGAGTAATTAGCCTCGTTCCATTTTGTTTCCTCTTGTGATAATGTTATTAATGGATGGTAGTGCATTGCTTATGACTTACTGAGTTATATACTCATTCGGTGTTTGCTTGTCACCTATTTTAGGTTCCTTGGACTCGTCTTTTTGCGTGCTCGGACCGTCATCTAAGTCATCACACGGATTGCAACTTTTGGGGTATCTTCTTCTTAGTTGGTCTAGGAGAACATTTCGGCATGTATAGGCTATTATGTTTTGTTGAACTTTGGTATGTAAACTTTAGCCATGCGAAAATGGCATAAATATTAAGTTGAATTTTGGTGCTATGATACTTCGTCATAAGTCTTAGTAAAAATTGGTTTAATAATGTTGTCATGGCTGATTATTCTCGGTGTTAAATTCATGATATGTATGATGAATTATTAGTTAGATTAAGGAAAAATCACAAAATAGGCATAGTTTGCTTTAGTAACAGATGCTGGTAACAGCAGTGATGTGAGATTGAAAAATCACTAAAAATAGTAGGAATGGAATTAAATAAGGAATAAATTATGTGACCGAATCTTGATGAGTCTATTTTCATATGGAAGAAACGAAACGACCATATGAGCTGTATGTTAGGAGATAATTAAACTCTTGTGAAACAGGGCCAGAGCGAATTCTGGATCCCCTGTTCCGACTTTAGAAATTCACCATAAACTAATAAGAGACAATTAGAAGTCATTCCTTATATGTATAGATTCCCTTTTGAGTCTAGTTTCATTAGAAACAATCGGCATAAGCATTGAAGCTCTGTAAAGGGAAATATCTAAGTCGTAATGCATGAAGGTCAGAGTAGTCGAACCCTGAAACAGGGGTGACTTTAACTAATAAACTGTACCAATTGGCCCAACCAAAAATTCTACAAAAATTCTACCATATAGATATAGGAGTCTAGTTCCGGGGAAAGTTTACGGAACTGGATTTCAAGTTTCAGAACTCAAGATATGATTTTTGAAGCGACTAGTACGTAGATTGGCAGCTTGTCTGGGAAATTTTTAATAAGTGGTTTGAAGTCTGTTAACACCTCGTGTTCGACTCCGACGACGGTCTCGGGTTTGGGGTGTTACAATTTAATTGGTATCAGAGCTATGGTTTAGTCGGTTCTAGGACTACCATAGCGCGTATGAGTCTAGCTATACATGCCTTAATGTTAATGTTTAAATGTGTGATGACTTCTGACGGTTAAAATTTTTGTTTGATTAGTAAGTGAATCCCGATGTAGAGAGAACCTTCGCGAATGACGTTGAAAGTGTAGCGGCTACTCCTGCACAAGGGACGCCACCTGTTGAACCTCAGTCATCTGCGAATAATCAAGGTGAGGGGCTAAACAAGCCTTCTTTACCATGATGAATGAGTGGGTCGCGAATATGCCCGAACCAATCCTACTGTCCAACAATTCCGAATTTGAATAATCCACCCCAAGAGCCCGTAATGCCATCGATTCGATCCCGTGAGGTGAGTAAGCCACCAGAGACTTGATTAGGAAGCACGGGCCGAGGAGTTCAGGCCATAGTTACCGATGATGCGGAAAGGGCCGAGTTTTGGCTTGATAACACCATTCGGTGTTTGATGAACTATCATGCACACCGATGAATGTCTAAAGTGTGCTATATCCTTGTTGCGGGACTCGACCTACTATTGGTGGAGGACCTTGATTTCCATAGTCCCAAACGAGCGAGTTACTTGGGATTTCTTTCAAACGAATTTCGAAAGAAATATATTAGTCAACGGTTCATCGATCAAAACGTAAGGAATTCTTAGAACTCAAGCAAGGCCGTATGACAAGATGTCGAATCTGAACATGAGTTCGTAAGACTCAATCGGTATGCCCGGAGTGTGTGGTGATGAGGTTGCTATGTGCAAAAGATTCAAGAAGGATTGAATGAAGATTTAAAGCTACTAGTGGGTATTTTGGAGATAAAAGAATTCGTAACACTAGTTGAACGAGCCTGCAAGGCGGAAGAACTTGGAAAGGAGAAGAAGAAGGCTGAATTTGAAGCTAGAGACTATCGTAAAAGATCGACGGGTAAAGCTCCATTCTCGGCTGTAAAGAAGTTCAAGGAGGACACTAATAAATCGAGGATGATGGCGGGAATTTCCATTAGGGCACGACCATCGACGGACTCTCGAGCTACTTCGGTAGCTAGTGTAGGCAATAATCGTCAAGAGAAACCTGAATATCCCCAATGCGGAAGACGACACCTAGGTGAATGTTGGGGTAAGTCTACTAACAGGGCCTGTTATGGATGCGGTTCGAAGGACCACTTCATTAGAGATTGCATGGAGCTTGATAAGAAGAATAAGATGCAAGGTGCAAGACCTAGTGGAATGACAGCTAGAGGTAGATCACCGAGAATTTCAGGGGGTAGGGGTGGTAGTCAAAGAGGGGCCTCTGATACGGCTGTTTGAGCCGAGACCCGTACTCCTGCTAGAGCATATGCCATTCGCGCACGAGAGGAGGCATCCTCCCCTGGTGTCATCACTGGTACTTTCACTCTGTTTGATACTAATGTGATTGCATTGATTGACCCTGGCTCTACTCATTCATATGTATGTGAAACGTTAGCATCCAGTAAGGCTCTACCTATTGAGTCTACTGAGTTCGTAATTCGAGTGTCAAACCCTTTGGGTCAATACGTACTTGTTGATAAAGTGTGTAAGAGATGCCCTCTAATAATCCGAGAATCCTGTTTTCCGGCTGATTTGATGCTTTTACCGTTTGACGAATTTGATGTTATTCTTGGTATGGATTGGTTGACCGTACATGATGCGTTGGTGAACGCAAAAGAAAAACCATCGATTTGAGGGTGCAAATGATGAGGTAGTCCGAGTTGAGTCTACCGAGTTGAAGGGGTGCCGCGATAATATCTTCAATGACCGCTTCGAGATATGTGAAAAGGGTGTGAAACATACCTTGTGTATGTATTTGATAGCAAAGAGACGGAAAGGAAACTTGAATCAGTACCAGTGGTTTGTGAGTATTCAGATGTTTTTCCCGAGGAGTTACCGGGGTTGCCACCGGTTCGAGAGGTGGAATTCGGCATTGAGATTGTACCTGGTACCACGCCAATCTCAATAGCCCCGTATCGTATGGCATTAACGGAATTAAAGGAATTGAAAGTTCAATTGCAAGAATTGATGGATAGAGGTTTCGCTCGACCGAGTTTCTCTCCATGGGCGCACCGTATTGTTTGTGAAAAGAAGGATGGAACCATGAGATTGTGCATCGACTACCGTCGGTTGAATAAAGTGACCATAAAGAATAAATACCGTTGCCACGTATTGATGATTTGTTTGATCAATTAAAGGGAGCCTCGGTATTTTCCAAGATAGATTTGAGATCTGGTTATTATCGGTTGAGGTTCGAGACTCGGACATACCCAAAACCGCTTTTAGAGCGAGGTACGGTCACTCTGAATTCTTAGTGATGCCGTTTGGGCTCACTAATGCCGCTATGTATTTATGGATTTAATGAATCGAGTATTCAGCCATACTTGGATCGATTTGTGGTTGTGTTTATTGATGATATTTTAGTTTATTCACAAGGTGAAGCCGAACACGCCGAGCATTTGAGGTTAGTATTACGATTTTATGAGACAAGCGTTATACACAAAATTCAAGAATGTGAATTTTGGTTGAAAGAGGTTAGCTTTTGGGGCACGTGGTGTCCGTGATCGGTGTTAGAGTGGATCCGAACAAAATTTCGACCATACTCGGTTGGAAACCTCCGAGGAATATTACGAAGTTAGGAGCTTTTTGGGACTTGCGGATACTACCGACGGTTTGTAAGGGTTTCTCGATGATAGCTGGACCATTAACGAAACTACTCCAAAAGATGTTGAGTTTGAATGACGAAACTGTCGAAAGAGTTTCGATCGACTAAAGACCTGCTTAACCGAAGCTCGGTGCTAGTACAACCGAGTCCAAAGAAAGAGTTTGTCATTTATAGTGATGCATCCTTACTTGGGCTAGGTTGTATGTTGATGCAAGAAGGTCGAGTTGTGGCTTACGATCGAGACAATTAAATCCGCATGAGAGAAACTATCCGACCCACGATCTTGAATTAGCGACCATAGTGTTCGCCTTGAAAATATGGCGACATTACTTGTTTGGAGAAAGGTGTCATATTTATTCGGACCACAAGAGTCTAAAATATCGATGACTCAAAGAGATCTAAATCTCGACAAAGACGTTGGCTTGAGTTGTTGAAGGACTATGAACTTGTTATTGATTATCACGGAGAAAGGCTAACGTGGTTGCCGATGCTTTAAGTCGGAAAGCACTGTTTGCTTTGAGAGCGGTGAATGCTCACTTATCCGTCTCACCCGATGGGGTGCTAGTAGTCAATTAGAGGCCAAACCATTATTGATTCGTCAAATACTTGAATCTCGAAAGTCGATCTTTGAATTGGTCACTAAACGAAATGAATGTGCTTCAATGAGGAATCGGAGTTTGGATTGACGACAATGATTGCTTGACGTTCAAAGGTCGATTATGTGTTCCAAGAAATTCGGAACTTATTTCGACAATTTTGGACGAGACTCATAGTAGTCGAATGTCAGTCCACCCGGGTAGTACTAAAATGTACAATGACTTGAAACGCCAATTTTGGTGGCCCGGTATGAAACGAGACATTTCTGAATTTGTCTCAAGGTGTTTGATATGTCAACAAGTGAAAGCGGAACATCAAGTGCCATCGGGATTACTTCAGCCAATCATGATACCCGAATGGAAATGGGATCGAATAACCATGGACTTTGTATCTGGGTTACCGTTGACTCAGAGTAAGAAAGACTCGGTCTGGGTCATTGTCGATAGGTTGACCAAGTCTGCTCATTTTATCCCTGTCCGTACGGATTTTTCGCTCGATAAATTGGCAGAATTATATGTCTCCCAAATAGTTCGATTGCATGGGGTACCCATTTCCATTGTGTTGGATAGAGACCAAAGATTTACCTCGCGATTTTGGAAGAAATTACAAGAAGCATTGGGTACTAAGATGCATTTTAGCACCGCATTTCACCCCCAGACTGATGGCCAATCTGAACGAACAATTCAGATACTCAAGGATATGTTGAGATGTTGCGTCTTAGAGTTTTGTGGTTCATGGGAAAGATATTTGCCTTTGATTGAATTCGCTTACAACAATAGCTTTCAATCAAGCATTAAGATGGCACCTTACGAGGCTTTATACGGTCGTAAATGCCGAACCCCATTGTTTTGGACGGAACTTAGTGAAAGTAAAATCTTTGGGGTTGATTTGATTAAGGATCTTGAGCGAAAGTTCGAGTAATTCGTGAATGTTTGAAAGCCGCCGGATCGTCAAAAGTCGTCTGCGATTCAAAGAGAAAAGACATTGAATATCGGGTTGGGGACAAGGTATTTCTCAAAGTTTCACCACGGAAGAAGGTGCTTAGATTTGGCCGTAAGGGCAAATTGAGTCCGAGATTCATCGGCCCGTATGAAGTATCCGAACGAGTTGGACCAGTCGCATACCGATTAATTTTGCCCCCTGAGCTTGAGAAGATTCACAACATTTTTCATGTCTCGATGCTTCGACGATATAGGTCCGATCCATCGCACGTAATCACTCCATCTGAGATCGAGATTTGGCCTAATTTGAGTTATGAAGAAGAGCCGATTCGCATTTTGATGCGTGAAGTGAAAGAATTGCGAAATAAGAAGATCCCATTAGTGAAGGTGTTGTGGCATAAACACGGAATCGAAGAAGCCACTTGGGAACTTGAGGACTCTATGAAGGATCGATATCCTAAATTGTTCACTGGTAAGATTTTCGGGGACAAAAATTTCTTATGTGGGGGAGAGTTGTGACAGCCCTAGTGTGACCCTAGTCGGAAAGTGGTTTCGGGACCACAAAACCGAGTCATAAAAATAATTAATTGCTATATTCTATGCTTATTATGTGTGTACATGAGTATGTGGAAGTTTCATTCTCTAATTTTGCCAATTGCATGAGAAATTATTAAATAGGGATCAATATGAGACATAGTGAAATATGATAGGCTAAATTTAAATGGCTTATTAGTGCATGTTAACACAAAGGTGGACTTGAATGTCAAGTTACCCAATTTCTTTATAGTGGCCGGCCAAGATGGAATGTTGATGGGCAATACATATGTTTAATTAGATATTATAATAAGAAATTGGGTTATTGGAAATAAAATAATGTTAGTAAAAGAAGGAAAAAGAAAAAAAATGCTCATCTCTCTTCTCCATTGCCGTGACTTGAGAAGAAGAAGGAGTGTTCATGTTTTCTTTCTTTTGCAATTGCCGTAACTAGAGGAAGGGGAAGAAGGAAGATTCGGCCAAGGTGGTCCTCTAGATTAAGGTATGTTCAAGGGTATCTTTGGAAGTATATACAACCTTTGGGTGATGAGTCTAAATTCTATCTATCTCATGGTTGGATTTGGGGTTGATGGAGAGTTAGAATTTGGCTAAGGAGCCTAAAAATTTTGGTTGATACCTCGATGCTATTAGCATGCTAGTTATATGGATGTGTTAAGTTGCTTGGGATGTTAGCGTGAAAGTTGGAATTGTTAAGCTAATTTGTTGGAAGTGCCGAATTTAGGACTAAGAAGAGAATGAGTATTTGGCTAACATAGTGAAAAGGTAGGTGTTGCCGATTGTTAGATTTAGACCATGGGAGTGGCTATAATGGGCATTAAGATGTAGAACTTAAGAAATGTAGTTATATGTGAATTTACATGATGTTACAAATAGATGTGAAAATATATGCTAGATTAGGAAAATTGGATTAAGTGTTCATGAGATGAAATTACGTGTTTAAAAGATGTTATAGTTGACATTGTATATATATACATACATTCGGCCATCTAATTGAGTATGAATGTGGTGTTAAATCTAATTGTGATGCCCATTTGGAAGTGCATATATATATATATATATACATAAGTATGCCCGTTCGTGATGTTACCTTTAATTATGTGTATAATCGACTAAATGGGTAATTAGTGAGGATGGTTGCCGAATATACAAACATACATATGCATGTGTAATTGAATTATGAATGTTTAGCAAGATGGTTAAACTAGTTGATTTATTGATTAAGCTCAAGGAGTTAAAGGAGGAGAATCAAGCAAGGGAAAGATGAAGGTCATCGAGTAGCCGACTTGGAACTATTTTACCCAACACAAGGTAAGTCACTAAGCATATATTTTGTATTGACTTAAATAGACATAATGTCTATGTAATTATGCTGAAAGGAATGATAAATTTATATACATGTATGTATGTGGTGATGAAAGTATTGAATGAAAAGAAAAGAGGTGAGATGTATTGAGTTGTTGATTTCGGCACTAAGTGTGCAGGTATAAACATTTATGATCATGAGATTGGCACTAAGTGTGCAGGTTTAAAATTTGTACAGCACTAAGTGTGCAAGTTTGATTATATAGCACTAAGTGTGCGAGTTGATTATATAGCACTAAGTGTGCGGACTCACTATATGCTTTTGAATCACTATTGACATTGAGTGTGCGACATTATTGAGTTGATCACGGACAGCGGATCGGGTAAGTACCTTGAGTTCATGGCTAATAGGTGCTATGTTTATATTTGGAGTTGAGCTTGGTAAGTTTTGAACCTATGTGACAATTTTAATTGAAGTCACGTACATAAGAATTATCGTGGAATAAGTGAAAGGTCATTTAGTTGTATGATTGTAACGAAAACAAAATGATGTATAAAAATGCCTCAAATATCCTATTGATTAGTATATGGAATGTGAATGTGTAACTTGGTATGAGATTGAACCGAACGCGTCTAAGGAACTATGGTATAGTTCGGTTTGGATGGAGTAATTAGCCTCGTTCCATTTTGTTTCCTCTTGTGATAATGTTATTAATGGATGGTAGTGCATTGCTTATGACTTCTTGAGTTATATACTCATTCGGTGTTTGCTTGTCACCTATTTTAGGTTCCTTGGACTCGTCTTTTTTCTTGCTCGGACCGTCATCTAAGTCATCACACCGGATTGTAACTTTTTGGGGTATCTTCTTCTTAGTTGGTCTAGGAGAACATTTCGGCATGTATAGGCTATTATGTTTTGTTGAACTTTGGTATGTAAACTTTAGCCATGTGAAACTGGAATAAATATTAAGTTGAATTTTGGTCCTATGATACTTCGTCATAAGTCTTAGTAAAAATTGGTTTGATAATGTTGTCATGGCTGATTATTCTCGGTGTTAAATTCATGATATGTATGATGAATTATTAGTTAGATTAAGGAAAAATCACAAAATAGGCATAGTTTGCTTTAGTAACAGATGCTGGTGACAGCAGTGATGTGAGATTGAAAAATCACTAAAAATAGTAGGAATGGAATTAAATAAGGAATAAATTATGTAATCGAAGCTTGATGAGTCTATTTTCATATGGAAGAAACGAAACGACCATATGAGCTGTATGTTAGGAGATAATTAAACTCTTGTGAAACAGGGCCAGAGCGAATTCTAGATCCCCTGTTCCGACTTTAGAAATTCACCATAAACTAATAAGTGACAATTAGAAGTCATGCCTTATATGTATAGATTCCCTTTTGAGTCTAGTTTCATTAGAAACAATTGGCATAAGCATTAAAGCTCTGTAAAGGGAAATATCTAAGTCGTAATGCATGAAGGTCAGAGTAGTCGAACCCTGAAACAGGGGTGACTTTAACTAATAAACTGTACCAATTGGCCCAACCAAAATTCTACAAAATTCTACCATATAGATATAGGAGTCTAGTTCCGTGAAAGTTTACGGAACTGGATTTCGAGTTTCAGAACTCAAGATATGATTTTTGAAGCGACTAGTACGCAGATTGGCAGCTTGTCCGGGAAATTTTAATAAGTGGTTTGAAGTCTGTAACACCTCGTGTTCGACTCGTGACGATCTCGGGTTCGGGTGTTACACGAATCGACGAAAATTTGTAAGGTTGAGTCAATATGCCGGTGAATGTGTATTTTCAGAAGCAATAATGTGCAAGAGATTTGAAGATGGTTTGAATGAGGATATTCGTCTGCTAGTTGCTATTCTAGAAATCGAAGAATTTGTGGTGCTTGTTGAACGAGAATGTAAAGCGAAAGATTTTGGTAAAGATAAAAGAAAGGCTAATTTTGAAGCTAGAGAGGTACGAAAGAGATCATCAAGTAAATCATTTCAATCTAGATCCAAAAAGTTTAGAGATAATAGTAGTCGTTCAAAGGCTAGTGCAAGGCATTTAAACAGAGATCATGTTAGATCGCAACCGAATTACAAATCTTCGCCACATCTGTTGCTAGTGGTGATAATGTAAAGAATGAAAGGCCTGAATGTGATCAATGTGGAAGACGACACTTTGGTGAATGCTATAGAAATAGTAATAATCGAGCTTGTTATAGTTGTGGTTCAAGAAACCATTTTATTAAAGATTGCCTAGATTTAGCTAAAAAAGATAATGTTTAGAATCTGAGACAGAGTGGTAATGTTTCTTGTGGTGGACCTTCTAGAAATTCGAGAAATGTAAGTGGTAGTCAAAGAGGAACAAAAGACACAGCTGTTAGATCTGAGGCTCATGCACCTACTAGAGCGTATGCTATCCGAGCTTGAGAGGAAGCTTCATCACCAGATGTGATTACGGGTACATTTACCCTCTATGATACTTTTGTGATTGCTTTGATAGATCCTGGATCAACACATTCATATATATGCATGAACTTAGTGAACAGTAAGACTTTTCCTGTAGATTCTACTGAATTTGTGATTAAAGTTTCGAACCCCCGAGGCAGATGTGTTCTAGTTGATAAAGTCTGCAAGAATTGCCCATTAATGTTTCGAGACAATTTTTTTCCAGCTGATCTGATGCTATTACCTTTTGATGAGTTTGATATAATTCTGGGTATGGATTGGTTAACCTTGCATGATGTTGTGGTGAACTGTAAACGGAAAACTATTGATTTGAGATGCAAGAATGATGAAATAGTCTGAATTGAATATAGTGATTTGAATGGATTGCCTGCTGTAATATCTTCGATGAAAGCTTTGAGTATTGTGAGAAAGGGTTCTGAAGCCTACTTTGCTTATGTGATTAATTCGAAAGTGTCAGAAAAGAAAGTTGAATCTGTACCTGTTGTTCATGAGTTCCTTGATGTGTTTCCTAAAGAACTTCTGGGATTACCTCTAGTTAGAGAAGTAGAATTTGGCATAGAATTGGTACCTGGTACTACTCCGATTTCGATAGCTTCGTATAGAATGGCTCTGACCGAGTTAAAAGAATTAAAATCTCAGTTGCAAGAATTGACCGACCGAGGATTTGCTAGACTGAGTTTCTTACCTTGGGGTGCTCCTATTCTATTCGTGAAAAAGAAAGATGGTATGATAAGGATGTGTATAGATTATCGACAGTTGAATAAGGTGACCATCAAAAATAAGTATCCCCTGCCCCGAATAGATGATTTTTTTGATCAGTTGAAAAGAGCTACTGTGTTTTCAAAAATAGATTTGAGATCAGGCTACTATCAGCTACGAGTGAAAGATTCAGATATTCTAAAGACTGCTTTCAGAACAAGGTACGGACACTATGAATTTTTAGTTTTGCCTTTCAGATTGACTAATGTGCCTGCTATTTTTATGGATTTGATGAATAGAATTTTCAGACCGTATTTAGATCAATTTGTTGTAGTCTTCATTGATGACATATTGATTTATTCATGTGATGAATCTGAACATGCCGAGCATCTGAGAATAGTGCTACAGACTTTGTGAGATAAGTAGTTGTATGCAAAGTTTAGTAAATGTGCTAAGTATTTGGGGTAAAAACATGTATAATTTGGCGTTTATCAAATACCCCCACACTTAAGCATTTGCGTGTTCTCAAGCAAAATTCTCACTTACTGCTAGAATTCATTCTTTTCAATCACATAATCAATACTGAAAATGTTACAACTATTCCACAGAAATTTATACAATGAGAATTTAACTATAGCGGCATTAAAAGCCTCAAACAATATAAATTGGATATCTCGATAATAAAATTATAGGTAAGCTCATTCCTTTAAGTAATTAACTTTAGTCCTAAATACACAAGATGTAATATCCTGAATTAGGGGTTAATCAGAATAGTGGTTTCGTGACCATAAATCTGAGATAGAAATAATTATTTTATAATTATTTTGATGATTATGATATGATTGCATGATTGTGTGAAAATTTCGTGATGAAATTCTATGCCTAAAGTGCTTAAATTGAAAGTAGGGACTAAATCGAATAAGTTGCAAAATTTGCATTCTAGAAGTTTTTAGTATGAAATTGCATTGAAATATTAATTAGGAGATCTTAAATAGCAATTTGACCAATTTTAAGTTCATGGACAAAATTAGGACATGGAAGGAATTTTGGAAAGTTTAGTAGTAAGGGCATTTTGGTCATTTAGTTATTAAAATGAATTAAAAACAAAATTAAAAGTCAATTTTTGTCCATCTTCTTCATTAGGCTGAAATTTCAAGGGTTCTCCATAGTTAGGGTTTGTTTCAAGCTTCCAAGCTCCATAGTAAGTGATTCCAAGCCCGCTTTTAATGTTCTTTACGTTTTGGAATCCGGTAGCTCGATTAAGCTTATGTTAGCAATAATTCAACCTAGGGTTTATATTTGGAAAAATACCCATAGGTGAAATTTGTGTATTTTGATGTTTTATGATAGAATATGGGGTTTTAAATTATGTTAGACAACTTGTGCTACTCGGTTTTGAGTGAAAACGAGTAAAAGGGCTTAATCGGCAAAAATACCTAATAGTCACAAGTATATGTTAGAGTAAGAATTTGATGTTGCCATAGAAGGAAAATGATCAGCATGTTATAAAACATAAGAATAAGGAATAAAGTTTAATTCCGAGCCTAGGGGCAAAAGTGTAATTTTTCAAAGTTCAGTATTAAATCTTTGTTTTGATGAATGTATGTATTAAATAAGATTAATTTGGCATTATAGATCAAGAGAAATGAGATTCAAGTCGCGATCGAGGAAAAGAAAAGATTGTGGACTAAATTGCAAAATCTTTATATTTTGGTACCAAGGTAAGTTCATGTGTAAATAATGTAGCATAATTGTTATTTTTAAGTTATTGATGTTAATTATATGATACGCTGATTTTTAATCGTGAAATATTATGCTTTGTGGTTAATGTTGAGTAATATGCAAATTATATTTACTACTTGATAAATATGAATTGCTACCGAGTATCGGTTCCGATATTCCATGGAAGACGACAAATGTGAGATCAAGGGAAAAAGCCCGTTTGAACCTTAGGAATAGATTAGGATACAAGTGACATGTCACTAGGATGGTTGAGCATCCGAACTCGTTGTGTTGAGTCCGAGTTCACTTATGGATGCGAATGTCCGAACTCGTTGAGTTGAGTCCGAGTTCATGAGATGTAACTAGGCATTGAACTCGTTGAGTTGAGTCTGAGTTCACTTATGGATGCGAATGCCCGAGCTCGTTGAGTTGAGTCCGAGTTCGTGAGATGTAACTAGGCATCCAAACTCGTTGAGTTGAGTTCGAGTTCACTTATGGATGCGAACGCTCGAGCTCGTTGAGTTGAGTCCGAGTTCACTTAGGGGCAGGTTACATGATTTCTTGATTACATATGAGGCACTTATGTGCAAATTATCCGTGTATCCGAGTTGTATTCCGATGTGTTCAACGGGTGAAATTTCTAGTGAAATGAAAAAACACTTAAGATGCAAGCGACGTATTGGTAAGTGTTGTGAAATGGACACTTTGGACAGGTATGTTCTTAACCCTCGGGTTGATAATAGATACAACAACGATAAGGTGGTAAGATGATGAATGATGTTTAGAAATATGACATATGTTTTGGTGATACCATGCTAAAGTTGTTTGGTATATTTGTATTGTTATGTTACTTGTTATTTACATATGGACGGGTCGAAGGTTCGATCACACTATCTAAAGGACTTTCATCTTGGTAAATGGCTTATAAAACTTAAGTATGGCATGTATAGCAATATACTTATTTTGTGTAAATAATTTTATGATATAGTTATGATTGGTTGAGAAAATGTTTGATATTGATAAGTCATGGTGATGGTTAAATTTAGATCATGTTTGATATCATGGAAGTTTAATAGGTTATCTAGTTCATAACTCATGAAAAGATGAAACTTGCCTTAAAACAGAATATTGCTGCAGCAATGACATAAATTTGAAAAATCACTAAAAATAGTATAAATGGAACTAAATGATGAGTAAGTTATGAAATTGAATCTTAATGAGTCTATTTTCATGAGGATTGAACAAAATAGGCATATAAATTATATTTTATGATATATTTAAACTTTTGTGAAACAGGGCCAGAGTGATTTCTGGATCCCCTGTTCTGATTTTAAAAATTCATAATAAATTTTATAAAAATAATTAGAAGTTTTTATTTATATTTACAAATTCCTTATTTAGTCTAGTTTTAATATAAAAAAACCTCATAGTCATTTAAATTCTTTATAAAGAGATATCTGATTCGTAATACACAGAGGTCAGAGCAGTTAAACCCTGAAATAGGGGAGAGTTTAACTAATAAACTGTACTAATTGGCCCAACCAAAAATTCTAGAAAACAATTAGTAAATAGATATATGAGTCTAGATTTAGGGAAAATTTACGTATTTTTATTTCGAGTTTCGTAACTCGAGATATGATTTTTCTTGTAACTGTGACGCGGGTAGCTAGAAAGCTGTGAATGTAGAAACAAATGATTTGAAGTTCTTAATTTGATAAATTATGTTCGGTAACTCCTCAAGCTCGACTCCGGCGACGGTTTCGAGCATGGGGGCGTTACACAAGAGATGACATCCTCCCTAAAGATTCACTCAAATCACTCAAAGTGTTTAAGGGTCAAGATTAAGCACTCGATTGTCTAACATGAAAAGTTATTACCATAGGCTTGCATGAAAATCAAATCTCCACCACTTGTAAATGATATGATAAAATAATCAAAAGGTCTTTGCATGATTGTAATGGGGTTTAGGTTACTGGTATGGATACAGGTCGAAGAACAGGGGTTAGAATCGAGATAATTTCAATATGTTACCCCACTATCAAAAACTTAATTACTGAATCACAAACAAATAGCTAGAACTATTTTACATGAGTTCGTGACAACTTTAGCTTGCTGAGAATTACACACACAATTTTTTTTAGTTTTTTTTAAGAACAAATCAAGTTAATACAATACAGAAATTATACTTCATGATTCAGTAACAAAAAATGGTGAACATAGTGAGGTAACAATATTAAATTCAATCTCGATCAAAAGGGTCAAATTAAGTAAGAGGATTTCAACAATAATGGGTTAATAGGTTAATGACGAGGGTTAATCAATGAAAAAGGGTTAGTAGGCTCAACAGGGGTTCACTAAGGGTTTAATTATGTGGGAAGGCTTTTTATGGAGTAAGTGGGTTAAATCCTAAATGTCTTTATCATCTCAGTATATCAAATCATACGTGTAATCTTAACATGTATAATCGAAGCAAGTTCTAGAATAACAGTTCAATGTTGACACACTCAAACCACAAAAAAAGTGAGCAAGAAAGAAAGCTATATGCTCAAAAGGCTCAAAAATCTCACCAAAAATTTGGGTTTTTGATGTCATTCCTATATACTTAAGATTTCAAGGTAATACCTCAATTCAGGAAAATAACCTAAAAATTTTAGTTCTCAAATTATCAACTTATCATGCTTGATTATCTAATGTCCTATAATCAAATAATCATGCATAATTCCCTTGGTCTAATTCATGACATATCAACAATAATTGTAGATCAATCAGAATTCATTCGATCAGGATTATAAGAACATCACTTAAACACAAGACCAAATTCAGGGATTTGAGAATAATGCAAAAACTTAGGTTTCATGTTCTCCCCCCACACTTAAGATGTACATTGCCCTCAATGTAAAAAGATAGACTATTCAACATAAAGAAAATCATAAGAGGGAAAGAGGTGAAACTCCTTGTTAGAAGGATGCGGAGCTTGATTCTGAGGATGGAGTGTTTGGGGAAAATGGTAACGGCCACTGTTCTTGGCTAGATAAAGAAATTGGGTCATTGAACATGGCACTCGTTAGGTATTGTTCCCTATTTGTTTCCTCATTACGTAAAATATCCCTAGCAACTTTGCTTGGAAGTCTGTAGAATCATGAAGAGCTTATTAAGAGTTGGTGTGGAAGAGAGTGTAGTGGAATTAATTGTTAGAAATACCAGAAAATGGAAAATAAAAATTTACTAATATAGATATGTCTTTCAAAATAAGAAAATTCACACCATAGCCGAATTTCTCAAAGGTTTCCTTCTTCTAGA
This sequence comes from Gossypium arboreum, assembly GCF_025698485.1. NCBI lineage: Eukaryota > Viridiplantae > Streptophyta > Magnoliopsida > Malvales > Malvaceae > Gossypium > Gossypium arboreum. Next base: position 50,457,695 of record NC_069082.1, read on the forward strand.
TACGGCAATGGAGGAGCAAAATGGAATAACTTTGGTTTCTCCTCCCACTAATCAATATTTTACTTTTCTTTATTCATTATTTTTTTTAATCTAAAATATTAACATAAAATAAATATAATATGTTTTGATCAATAACATGGCCGGCCACTATCTAAAAGAATTTGCTAAATTGACATGCAAGTCCACCTTTTTAATAACATGCATAAATAGATCACCTTAAAAATTACCCATCACATTTCACAAATGTCTCACTTAAGTCCTATTTAAAATTTTCACATACAATTGACAAAATCAAAGCATGAGATTTTCACAAATGCATTTACACATAAAAGAGGCATAGAATTTAACAATTAATTATTTTTAAAAACTTGGTTTTGTGGTCCCCAAACCACTTTCCGACTAGGGTCAAATTAGGGCTGTCACAACTCTCCCCCCTTAGGGATTTTCGTCCCCGAAAATCTTATCAACAAAAATATTTTCCATTCTGAAAATATTTTCAAAAATTTCAGAATCACAAATTTCCATTCATCACATGTATCTCTTTTTACCAAAATCTCTAAACTTTAATTCACACTGACAGATCACATTGGCAGACTATATTATGAATATCTCAACAACTTTGTCGACCGAAATTTTGTACATACTAAACTGAAGACACAGATTCTTCCTTGTTAAAAGATCGATCATGACCCAATGACATTTCTTTTTCAGAAGACAAATAAAATTTTTATTCGGTTTTGATATCAATTCTGTCTCATAACCACTTCTATAACATCACTGATTGCTTTTATTCCATATACACAAAATTTCAACTCTGACAGATAGCAACTTGTCATCTAAATATAGTTCTGAAATACGCTACAATACACAGTCACTTATACACCTGATCCATATATCTGTATTATTTATTTTAACTCAGATAAACAAACATTTCACAGTCGGAGCTCATATAAAAATCCTTTAATCCATCTGAATACCTATTCCATATAAGAACAATAATAACATTAACAGAAATTTTATATGTCCAGACATCCATAATCGAATAACTGTTACTCTGAACTCATTTTGAACTATCACATCTCAATATACTTTTATACTTCTCAATTTCACTAGAAGAATAGACCTTGCTTAACGTTCAATACTTTTATTCCTTGGTTCAAGAAACATTCAAATTTTTCCTCGAATATTCAAAATCATCAAATATGCAACAACGACACAACCACAATCATCTCTAATCATCACCGAATAGTTCTTTTTATAATAACTTTAACATTTGTTTCTGAATCTTTAACAAATTCAATCATACATATGATCCGAGTTAAACCACACAACTGAATCAGTCTTGTCTAACAAATAATAACTTTTCAAGACCACTTTTCTTTGTGCATGTCGTAACTCTTCAAATATACATTCTATTAGATCTCTTCAGATAACTAATCAAAATTCATTATCACTGTATAACTCGAAAGAACACAACACTCAATCTTTAACTCACTGATATATAAGTGAAAACCAATCCACAGGTCTGAGCTGAATTCTTTATCATTCAGACCCTTATTTATGGCCATTCCTTTCATAAGAATCAGAGAAATCCAAATATATAATCATTATAAACATAATTGTTTCAGATAAAAATATATATATATACACTTTAGAACTGAGCCATATCTGATTATTCATATAAGAAAAATGAAAAGAAAACCAGAATATAGAAATCCAAAATACAATGTCGTATCAGAAATCCTAGAATAGAATCTCCTAGAACATAGAAATAAAGACCAAAAGAACTCCTCAAAGAATACCAGAAGAAGACTATAATTAATAACCTTGAAATTTCCTCTATAACAGAAATAACACATTCTTCAACAATTTTATAAGATGGAATGCAAATCAATAGAAACAGAAGAATAACATCATATGAATTTATCCCCGAATTCATTCCTATCATACTACAATGAATTCTCAAACAGAGGAATACGATGATACCGATTATAAACCAATCAAAATAGCAATAATTTTATTAAACATCAGAGTCAGATAACATTCTCACTTTATAGCATTTTCATCAAAAAAAGGAACAATCACACATGTGTCTCTGAGAATAAGAAATATACAGAATATTCAAAAGAAATCACCGAAATTCACTTGACTGTAATTATCCAATTTAGACACTCGTACTATTCATTCGTCATTTCGAATTCCATTCTATTTCATTCACTAATGAAAACCACTCGGAAGAATTCCCATGAGATACATACTTAGACATCATATCGATTGAATTAAATTACGGACCAACTTTCTTTTACTAATGACAATATTCAATCAAGAACTTTGGGACATTGTACAAGTCCTTCCAGCCTTAATTCATTGCCAAATTATTCTGAACTTTGCTTACTTTATCATTATCTCACTATTTAACTCTTTAATCTTTCTTTGCAAACTCGTTCTATTTTGTTCCATTGAAACCTTATAATCATATCACTGGTAAGGGGGTGAGGTCGTTAAGCCTCGAAAGGGAGTTTCATATTCGAATACACAGATAAATTCATCACTCATCATCATAGTATTACACACTTTGATTCAAACGCTTCATTCAAACATTTCAATTTTTTTTCATCTTGTTACAAACACAGTTTCACATATCTCAGTTTCACATGCAACTTTATTTCATGTGAGTATTAACAAAACATAAGTGATATTATCACGATTCAAACTTTCATTTCTATTACTCAAATTACCAAGAAATTTCTTATCAAATTTCCACATTTAGTCTTGATCATTTGTCAATATTTATCCCATTGAAAAACGTCTTACAGTTTTGAGTACGTCGCTTACTTGATGCCGTAGTCCAACTATGGTCTTATACTAACTTTGCTCTGCCCATGTTGATGCCTATTTCCGATAGGTCTTACACTAGCTCATCTGTCTCATGTATTGCCATGGTCCAACCATGGTCTTTTCTGTCAATTCATTATTGAACGATCGTACTCACTCCCTGCATTCTACCCAATTTGATCTTTCATTACCATTTACTTTATACAATCTCATACATATATTTACACTGATGCACACATATCATAAAATTCTTTTCATACCTTTTCAATTCCATCATATCACATATATATTACAATCAGTTCAATATCAATTTCAGATCAATTAATAATAACTCGGTTGGAACACATCATTACCTGAGCAAAACAATTTATAAGAGCCGGGAGACCTCACACTATCACACTTTACTTACGGCATGTATAGTTAGACTCTTACACTTGCTATGTTAGTCCGAGAACCGACTAAACCATAGCTCTGATACCACTAAATGTAACACTCCTAACCCGTATCCGTTATCGGAATAAGGTTATGAGGTATTACTTGACTGAACAAAACTTCTATAAGGTCAAAGATACTTACCAGACATAAATTATCAACAATGCAAACATGTCTCATTGATTTTCCATAAGAGCTCTTATAAATTTCCAAAATGACTCACTATCAAAACATAACCGAATATCTAATAAGAAATTAACTACTATCAAGTTATAACTAAAACCTTTCACCATATTAGTTCAATTATAAGGCTTCTCTAAACAAAATGAGCAAGCCATCTTCGCATGGCTATAATGTATACAAAGTCGAAATATCATTCTACCTATAGTCTATCCTATACATGCCTTAAACCATGATGATATACAATCTTCTCAACTCACATAAAGACTTGATAGTGTGATGATATCTCCGGCCCTTCCAACTCGAGATAAAGTATAAACCTATAAGAAATGGAAAAGAGAACACGGAGTACGCTTCAATACTTAGTAAGTTTTAAGCAATGCAAACAATTAATTTACTTATAGATCGATTATTCAAATTTTCAAGAAATCATTCCTAGATAATTGCCATTTTGGCTAAGTATCCATGAACATAATGCATATTTAGCAAATTCACCTCACTTGAATTTGAAATCAATTAAAACCAAATATTGAAATCACAAATAAGATCATGAAAACTCAAAAAGCATCTCATTAACAAGTTTTAACCATGTTTGCAACAAAATCACAAATTCACTACAAGCTGTCTTCCTGAGCAACAGTCACTAAATTATTTATAACTGGAGCTAAGAAATTCCAAATCAAGTGCCGTTAATTTTTCCTGAAAATAGACTCATATATCTTCCATGCATAAAATTTTCAGAATTTTTGGTTTGACCAATCAATACCAGATTTTTATTGAAGTTTCCCTAGTTTCACTGTTTAACTATTCTGACCACTCTTCACTACGAATCAAATTTCTCATTATACAGAATTTGAAATATGTTATCGTTTATTTCGTTTGAAACTAGACTCATTAAGGAGTCTAAGAATATAAATTTTATCTTATAACCATTTTTGTATCATTTATAATGATTTTCTGAAAACAGAATAGGGGACCTCGAAGTCATTTTGACTCTATTCCACGCCACTTCAAATATCTCATTATTAGAAATTCTTTTGCTCACATAGTTTCTTTATAAGAAACTAGACTCATTAAGATTTCATGACATAATTTATTCAGCTTACAACTCAACTCCCACAATTTATGGTGATTTTTCGAAATCACGTTACTGCTGCTGTCCCAAGCAGATTTATTACCCATTCTTGCATTCATTTTATTTAACATGTATATCACCAAATCAATCTCATGTAACCTTTCACCATAACCGAATACACACATACACATATGAGATTTTCACATATACTTCTCATTTCGCATTCATAATTCAATTCCGATCAATCTAACATATAAAAGTATACAATACATACCTGACCAACTTAATGTATTTGACATATTCAATGGTAGTTTACTACGAACATTCGAAATCACAATCTTACTCCAATCATCGACATTACGTCTGCTAGGTTTAAAGCCCAAATCCAATCACCACCACAAAGCATGCGAGACTTTAAGCCCGGATATAATACCAGCACAAAGCCTACGGGACTTTAGCCCGGATATAACACCAAAGACAAATGCCTTGAGGCTTAGCCCGATATAACACCAAAGACGATCGCCTTGGACTTAGCCGGATATAACACCAACGCGAATGCCTTCGGGACTTAGCCCGGATATAACACCAGCACGAATGCCTTCGGGACTTAGCCCGGATATAACACTAGCACGAATGCCTTCGGGACTTAGCCCGGATAAAACACCAGCACGAATGCCTTCGGGACTTAGCCCGGATATAACACCAGCACGAATGCCTTCGGGACTTAGCCCGGATATAATTCTCCATTATCATGCACATTTATTTATATCATAACACATTAGCATTTCATTTACATTACTTGAACACAAGCACAATGTGCTTATCAACCATTCCACTTTCGGCTCAATAGCCACATACAAAGAACACGATTTCGTTTCGCTATCCAACATGATTTCTATAACCATTCGGCTACAAGTCATATGAACAAATTATTTATCCCACTACGTAATTCAAGTAGAACCAATAGGTCACAATTTATTTATTATGCTTATATACCATGATTTTATCAAATCATAAGCTAAGTTTCATTACTCAAAGACTTACCTCGGATATTTTTGAACAGTGGCGAATAGGCTATTCGATTGCTTTCTCCTTTCCCTTATCAGATCTAGATTCTCTTTGCTCTTGAGCTTAATTTAAAACAATTGAATTCATTTAATTTCTAATCAAATAGGCGATTTAATATAATACATGTATATTATAAGGTTGAGGTACATATGACTTAATGATTAACTATCAAACACCATATGCATATCTATATATATATATTATCTAGTCATGCACAACCAAACATCTTACTTAGGCATTAACAACTTTATAGTTATATGCATATCTATGTTAAGACCAATTATATATTTAATAAATTCTACAAATATGGTTATTTATAATGACTAAATACCATTATATCTCAAGTTATACTTATAAGCACATCCACCTAAATACATTCGTACTTAAACATCATTCGACCTAATACTCATATAGTCACTAACATATTATTAATCACTTCCAAAGCCAAGAAGACATATTTAAACTTAGTACTTTTTCACTCAAATGCAAAACTCATGTATCGAAATAATATTTCACATACATATACTAATCATTTAAAGAATATATTTCATTGTATATACGCATATATATAAGAACCATTCATAACATACTTATTACTCATTTACAAAGCAAAATACTCATATCACATTTATAAAATTACAAGCCGAATATACCTATACTTACATCACTTGAACATCAACACTCAATTTCTTTGACAAAGCACATTTTCGAAAATGACAAGGCAATATAACAGCCTTTAATCCAACTTATAATTCATGCATATCACATTCCAAGCATTCACTCTATTCCATCATTTAAAATACAAACATTATTCAATAATTTCCTAGTTCAAATTCGGCAATTACACCAATACACAAGATGATTTATTATTATTATTGTTCATTCATTTAAACTACTTACAAATACCTTAAACTATCTCAATTATCAACCATTTGTAAATTATTCATTAAACTTGAAAACAACCATATACCTCTTTCATTTTCTACCATGGCCGAATGCTCAAGACACCACACAATTCCAAATTTGGTCATGGGTTAAGTAAAGAACTTAATAAATAACTCAAAATATGCTAAAAATCCAAGAATTATCATTGAACTTACCTTAATTTAGCTAACCACCATAGCCGAATTTCTCAAAGCTTTCCTTCTTCTAGATACGGCAATGGAGGAGCAAAATGGACTAACTTTGGTTTCTCCTCCCACTAATCAATATTTTACTTTTCTTTATTCATTATTTCTTTTTTTTAATCTAAAATATTAACATAAAATAAATATAATATGTTTTGATCAATAACATGGCCGGCCACTATCTAAAAGAATTTGCTAAATTGACATGCAAGTCCACCTTTTTAATAACATGCATAAATAGATCATCTTAAAAATTACCCATCACATTTCACAAATGTCTCACTTAAGTCCTAATTAAAATTTTCACATACAATTGACAAAATCAAAGCATGAGATTTTCACAAATGCATTTACACATATAAGAGGCATAGAATTTAATAGTTAATTATTTTTAAAAACTCGATTTTGTGGTCCCGAAACCACTTTTCGACTAGGGTCAAATTAGGGCTGTCACAAGTACTGTATGAAGTACTCATGATTTTAAATGGATTAAATCCATTAGATGCTAGCCCAAGCCTCACATTTTGAGGATCATTTGCAAAGCTTGGAAATTTACTATCAAATGTTTTCCAAGCTAAAGAATCCGTAGGATGCCTTAATAATCCATCACTGGTTCGTTTATCATAACGCCACCTTATAGACTCGGCTGTCTTTGACGACCTGAAAAGCCTTTGAAACCTTGGTATTAATGGAAAATATAGCAAAATCTTTATTGGCTTCTTTTTTTACTGTACCACACCTTCATCCTCATTCACATCCTCTGTATTCTTATTCATCCAACGAGATTTCCTGCAAACATGACAAGACTGTTGGTTTTTTCGATCACCCCAATACAACATGTAGTCATTTGGGCAACTATGAATTTTGTCGTACCCAAGGCCTAAATCTTTTATCAGTTTCTTCATATCTTTGCATGAATGAGGGATTTATTCAAACGGAAACATATCTCTCAAAAATGCTAATAGCTATAACACCCTAAACCCGGCCTAGACGTTACGGCCGAATTTGGTGTGTCACCTAAACCGCTTTTCAAATTTGATCTTTTCGGTAAAAATCCATTACTGAATCTAATCCTTTTATCATTACCTAACTAAATTTCTCGTCAAAACGTTTACAATTTGCTTGCATTTGGGGTATTACTTCATTTTAAATCGTGAAAGCATTTTAAAAACTCGTTGTTGAAAGCTCGAGTTCTTTAGAAAAAACGTGTTATTTTGAAAACCCATGTTTTCCTAGACTAGCAATTTAGTATAAGCAATCAAATTCCAAATTAAAATTTAAAACCCACTAGCGGCTTTATTACATAAATTTAAAACCCAAAATGAAATCTAACTGCAATTAAAAGAAATGCGATGTGTGGCCATCTCCAGTCCTCACAAAGACCAATCCATTTAAGCTTAGGGATTACCTGCACAGTTTAACAACGGGCTGAGTTTATGAAAACTCAGTGTGTAATCCCAATATCAATCGACGATGATCAACACGATGTCGACAATCTGAAGCCCTATTCAAGATCGATGCGATGCGGACCAAAGCCCTATTCAAGATCGATGCAACAGATAATGCAACCCATCCCATAACCATCCAGCACACCACCCGTACCAACTAGCACACCTGCACGGATATCAATCGACCCACCCAACCAGCACACCAATATCGTAGCAAAGCTGCCAGTAGTAATAATAACGCAGCATAGCTGCCAGTAACAGTGAGTGTTGAAGCCACTAGTGAAATATATATGTGACAAAGTCACCAGTACAGTACTTCCTCCATATCATGAGCCCAACCCTATGCAGATGTCGTGTCATAAACAATACGTGCATGCAATATGTCATACTCAAAACCAGTCATTTAAAAGTACTACGCACATCATTTAACCTACCACTAGCGTTATAAAGGTTATATCATCAGTTAGGGCCAAAACAGTACTTACGACCCTTCAGGGGTATTTCAGTCATTTAACAGATTTTAAAGTCTCGATACAGATAATGACCTCATTGAAGGTCTACAGTCACCTCGTGTGACTCCGATAACTCATTCAGGTGAAACGGTGAAATGGGCCTCAGCCCAACATTTGGCCCATGTGTGCCCACAGGCTCGTGTGGCCCGTTGACCTAATTCTAGCCATGGCTATGCGAATTCCATAGCCCAGTCCTATATTTTCCATCTTTTGTAAACTTTAATCCGTATAGGCCCACGAGCCCATTGGGTCCACACGGCCCATAGAGGCCCACAACGGCTCAAGCCCACGAGAGCGCTCGCGCTGGCCTTTACAGTGTGTCGCCCAGGTTTTATGGCTCGATTGACCTTGCGAGCGTTCACGCGCTCGTACGGTTGCAAATGTTGAAGTTTCGGCTCTTCGGCTTTTGCCGATTCACAATTACGCAATGGTGTGAGTACACACCCTTTTGGCTTATGATCAGTAATAGAGTGGTGTACGGTTACACACCTTTTTTGGAAAGAAAGACATCGAACCCTGTGCGCTCAACCTAAATCCAAAACAATGAACCTTAGTTAGTTCTCCAACGCTTGGATTAACCCCCAACCACGTACTCACCAATTCCCAACAATAAGCATTCGGTTACTTAATAATACTCCATCAAAACCAAACACACTTCTTACCACGACGTGAACTAAAATGAAAGACTATAACATTCGGCCCACCCCCTTGGGTAACATCACAACCCATAGCACCCTTTGAACAAAAAAGAAAACGTTAGATGAGCCTATCCTCATGACAGTCAAGAGGATTTGGCTCAGGAATACCCAAATCGAACAAGAACACAAAAGGAGCCTTTAACTATTCGACCAAGGAAAGCACTTACCTTTAATTAACAGAGACTAAGAATCGGTTAGGCCACCACCGCTTCGGTCACACGGAGAGAGAAGCAAGCGGCTAACTTCAGGAGAGAAAGAACAATGAAAAGGATGAAGGAGGAGTTGGGTTCGGTTTCTTCGACTTTAGAAGCAAGAAGAAAAGATGTTTGAGACAACAAAAAGAAACATGTTACTAATGTTTGGCTAAAGAGGATTCGGCAAGCTTGACTCAAAGAAGAAAAGAGAAGAAATTAGAAGAAGGGAGAAGTCACTTACAATCAGCACCAAAGGGTAGCAAAAAGAAAAGCCAAAAAGTTGCAAAGAAGGATTCGGCACCTACCCCAAACAACAATTGCCGAAAATGCCTAACCCAAACCCCTTGACTGAATTTGCACCCCCACACATACCCATTCTGCTACAACTCCCTCCCAATTCAAATCCCATGATAATCTCCACGATTTTCTCCACATAATCCTCCCCTTATCTCTCCATGATCCACTCCCAAGGCCAGTTCAAACTCTCACACAGCAGAGTCTGAAACCACTTCAAACTCTTGCTGCTCCCTTCTAGCAAAATTAAATACTATTTTGCTTGCCATGGGATTTGAACTCATGCCTCCTCAGTTGCTCCACACGCCACTTGCCACTAAGCCACAAGGCTCTTTGTGTCATCAACCAACCACGATTACTGATAAGGCCTAAGTGCCAGCGCTTAGGTTCTTTTAAAAGAAAAAACAAAGATGCTGCAAAAGCCAGAACTTGAACCCAGGACCTCCCAAACACCCCCAAACACACCTCAATCAACTAACCACTATAGCGAATAGGAATTTATGCTAAAACCGACAAAATTACAAACCCTAAATTTTTAAGGGGTTACAACTCTACCCCCTTAAAGAAATTTCAGCCTCGAAATTTACCTGGTCAGAATAAATGAGGGTATTGATACCGCATCGACTCTTCTAGTTCCCATGTGGCCTCCTCTGCGCCGTGATTGCGTCAAAGCACTTTGACCAGTGGAATAGACTTCTTTCTCAATACCTTAGCATCACTCTCCAATATCTGCACTGGTTCATCCTCGATGGTTAGATCAGGCCTAACTTCAATTTCCTTGACTGGTACGACGTGCGAGGGATCAGAACGGTATCGCCTAAGCATCAAAATGTGAAACACGTCGTGAATTTTCTCTAGCTCCGGAGGCAACTCAAGTTGATTCGCAACCTGTCCCAGTCACTTAAGCATTTGGTAAGGCCCAATAAATCTAGGGCTCAGCTTACCCTTCTGTCTAAACCTCATAATTTTCTTCCACAATGATACCTTAAGAAAGATATAATCCCCTACGGAGTACTCGATCGATTTTCGCTTTAAGTCTGCATAGGACTTTTGCCTGTCAAACGCCTCTTTCAATCAATCTTGAATCAGCTTTACCTTGTCTTCTGTATCAGTAATTAACTCTGGCCCCAATATTCGATGCTCACACAGTTCTGTCTAACAAGTAGGGGTACGACACCTACGACCATATAACGCTTCGTACGGTGCCATTCAAATACTGGACTGGTAGCTGTTATTATACGCAAACTCCGCCATCGGAAAATAATTCTCCCAGCTGCTCCTGAAGTCCAAAACACAACTTCTTAACATGTCTTCCAATATCTGTATTACTCTCTTAGACTGTCCATCTGTCTAAGGATGAAACGCAATACTGAAATCCAGTCGTATACCCAATTTCTCGTGTAATTTCCTCTAGAACCAAGATGTGAACCTAGGATCTCTGTCAGATATGATAGAAACCGGTACTCCATGCAACCTTACAATCTCAGCCACATATAACTTGGCCAATTTCTGTAACGAATAATCAGTGCAGACCGGTATAAAATGGGCAGACTTAGTCAGTCGGTCTACAATCACCCAAACCGAATCCTTCTTAGAAGGTGTCAAGGGTAAACCACTCACAAAATCCATGGTCACCCTCTCCCACTTCCAGAGTGGGATCTTAACTTGTTACAGTAACCCAGAAGGTACCTGATGCTCCGCCTTAACCTACTGACACGTTAGGCACTTACTCACATAATCTGTAACTTCGCGTTTTAACCCAGGGTACCAATACAATTCACGAAGATCCAGGTACAACTTGTTCTCACCAGGATACATGGCATAGCGGCTACCATGCGCCTCTCGCAGAATAGACTGCCTTAGACTAGAATCATTCGGCATACACACTCTTCCACAGAAACATAACACCCCTTCCCCATTCAGCCCAAAATCAGAAGTCTCACTTTTTCCCACTTGCTGAAAATGAGGAACTAGCAATTCATCCAACAACTGTTTCTCCTTAATTTGATCAGCCCAAGTCGGTCTCACTTGTAATCCAGCTAACAAGCTACCATCATCGAATAGGCTAAGGCGAGTAAACATTACTCTTAAATCAGAGACAACTCTATGGCTCAGTGCGTCAGCTACCACATTAGCCTTGCCTGGGTGGTACTCAATTGAACAATCGTAATCTTTAAGCAACTCAATCCACCTTGGTTGCCTAAGGTTCAACTCCTTCTGAGTAAGGAGATACTTGAGGCTTTTATGGTCCATATAAATAATAGTTCTTTCCCCAAACAAGTAATGCCTCCAAATATTTAGTGCAAACACCACCGCTGCTAATTCCAAATCATGAGTGGGATAATTTTCCTCGTGAGGTTTAAGCTGCCGCTACGCAAGCAACCACCTTCCTTTCTTGCATCAACACACACCTAAATCCAATGTGTAATCCATCAATGTAAATGGTAAATTCCTTCCCATACTCTGGCTGTATCAAAACAGGAGCCTCAGTTAAGACTTTCTTCAATTTCTCAAAACTCTCCTACTGTTTATCGGACCAAACAAAAGGCACCCCTTTTCGCAGCAATTTAGTCAAAGGTGCAGCTATCATCGAAAACCCTTCCATGAAACGTCTGTAATATCCAGCTAAACCCAGAAAGCTTCGAATCTCAGATACAGTCTTTGGTGGTTTCCAACCCAGTACAGCTTCAATTTTTCGAGGATCAACCATAATCCCCTTAGCGGACACCACATGACCTAGATATGTCACCTCATGCAACCAAAACTCGCACTTACTGAATTTTGCGTACAACTATTTTTGTCTCAAAATTTGAAGGACAATCCGCAAGTGTTCATCATGCTCCTCCTTACTTCCCGAATACACCAAAATATCGTCTATGAACACTACTATGAACCGATCCAGATAGGGTTGAAATACTCGATTCATCATGTCCATGAAAGTAGCTGGTGCATTTGTTAACCCGAATGGCATTACTAGGAACTCGTAATGACCATAACAAGTCCTAAACATTGTCTTATACACATCAGTTTCCTTAACCCTTAGCTGATGATACCCAGATCGAAAATCTATTTTAGAGAACATAACAGCTCCCCGTAACTGATCAAATAGATCATCAATTCTTGGCAATGGGTACTTATTCTTAATGGTTAGCTTATTCAGCTGACGATAGTCAATGCACATGCGCATGGACCCATCCTTCTTCTTCACAAACAATACTGGTGCTCCCTACAGAGACACACTCGGTCGAATGAATCCTCGGTCTAACAACTCTTGAATTTGAGCCTTTAACTCCACTAGCTCCTTTGGTGCCATCCTATAAGGGGCAATGGACACTGGGGCTATTCCTGGTAGAAGCTCAATTCTGAATTCAACCTCACGGTCTGGGGGCAAACCCGGAAGCTCTTCTAGAAAAACATCCGAAAACTCCTTAACAGTTCTAACATCCTCAACAAAAAGACTTTTAGTCTCAGAGTTGCTAACATATGCCAAGAAAGCCTCACAACCCTTGCGAACCAGCTTCTCGGCTCTTAACGACATTAGACAAAAAATCACTTCTCTCCCCTATTACAGTCACCTTCTCATCCTTCGCAGTCCACAACACCAACCGCTTAGCAGTACAATCTAGCTTCGCACGATGCTTCACTAGCCAATCTAAGCCTAAAATAATATCAAGTTCCCCGAATGGTAGTTCCATCAAATTCGCAAGAAATACGACCCCTTGAACTTCCAAGGGCACATCCCTGAACAATTTATCCACCCTGATCGATTGACCCAGCGGACTCAACACCGTCATTTTACTATCAGTGTTCTCAGATTGAACACCCAACATTCCAGACACAGTGCACGCAACATACGAATGCGTTGATCCAATATCAATTAAGGCAACATAAGGCAAATTATAAATTACAAACGTACCGGTTATGACGTCAGGGGCGTCACCATCCTCTCGGTAACGAGTAGCATAAACCAAGGCTGGTTGCCTCGCCTCAGTATTACCAGTGCCTCTACCCAGTGCTCCACGACCACGTCCAAACCCATTTCCTCCTCTTGCCTATCCACGACCCCTAAGTGGCTGACCACCTCTCACTGGCTGAACATGACCCTGTCCTATCACTTGCATCTGAGTGGGCTTCTGAGGACAATTCCTTACCTGATAATCTAAGGACCCACACCTGAAGCACGGCCCAATCTTTTTCCGACACTCACCCAAATGAGATCTTCCACATTCAGCACAGGGCTGCGATCTTACAACAACAATAGGATCTCCAACTCAAACCGGCCCATCAAACTTGGCCCTCTTAAAAGTCCTACTCGCAGAACCAAAGGATCCAAAGTCCCTTTTGCCTCTGCCCCTATCCTTATCACGATTCTGGTGCTCCAAGTGCTTCACATCCTCAATAATCATTGCTTTCTCCACTAAAGCAGCAAAGTCTTGCTCCCTCTGTGGAGCTATTAAAACTCTCAATTCATCGCGAAGACCGTCTTCGAAGCGGACACAGTATTCGTACTCAGTCACTACTATCCCACGAGCATAACGACTCAACCGTAGGAACTCCGCCTCATACGCTGCCACAGTCCTATTCCCTTGGGTCAAGTTCAGAAATTCCTTCCTTCGGGCATCCACATAACTCGTGCCCACATACTTCCCCTGAAAGGATACCTTAAAGAAATCCCATGTCAGACGGTCAGCTTGTGTACCTTCCCTCATAGTGAGCCACCATTGGTAAGCCTCATCTCGCAGTAACGACACTTCCCCTTTCAATTTCTGCTCCACAGTACAGTCTAGATCATCCATTATCCGTTCCGTAGCCTCTAATCAATATTCTGCCACATCTGGGGCTACACCAGAGATACCCCTAAAAATCTCTACCCCATTGGATCAGAGTCGTTCAGAAATTGACCCCCAGGTCACTGATCCCGTACTCGCTCCAGCAACTCTTTCAAGAACTCGCAGCATCGCCTGAGACAAGGCATCATCCCCAATTGCTCGATCATGAGACCGAGTCTCAGTTACGGGTGAAGCCAGTGACTCCCTAGCAGGCATGTGACCCGACATTGAAGACCCAGCCCTAGCACCCCCTCGGCCTCTACCACGGCCTCGCGTACCCCTTCCACGAGTACCCCTAGTGCTCATATCGATATACGCTTTATCTGAATTTAAAAGTTTTATGCCATCAGTTTATAATTTTAGTTTGACATTAACATATATTTTATGATAAACATTATTTAGAGTTTTGTTTTTGCAGATCAAGATCCCACTGCCAATATCAGTCTTCTACAGTCTCAGTTTACTCTAATCAGAGATTTAATGCTACTATCTATAACAGTTTTCCAACATCACATTACAACTTAGAACAATAAATACTAGCAGAGAACTTACAAATTTGGCGCCAGAGACTCGGTGTGCCACACCTTCAATAACATCATTTAAGAAGCAAGTCAAGTACCGTTGAAAATTTCCAAAACCAAATTTTAGAAAAATCTTTTTAAACCCCAATTTTAAAAAAGAAGGAAAAATACATTTCTACTACCCATACCACAGTCGAGTTTTGTAACCTGGCTCTGATACCACTAAATGTAACACCTCAAACTCGACTTAGATATTACGGTCGAATTTTTTGCGTCACCTAAACTGTTTTTCAAATTTGATCTTTCCGGTAAAAATCCACTACTGAATCTAATCCTTTTATCATTACCTAACTAAATTTCTCATCAAAACGTTTACCAATTTGCTTTCCTTTGGGGTATTACTTCATTTTAAATCGCGAAAGCATTTTAAAAACTCGTTGTTGAAAGCTCGAGTTCTTTAGAAAAAACGTGTTATTTTGAAAACCCGTGTTTTCCTAGACTAGCAGTTTAGTATAAGCAATCAAATTCCAAATTAAAATTCAAAACCCACCAGCGGCTTTATTACATAAATTTAAAACCCAAAATGAAATCTAACTACAATTAAAAGAAACAGAAGCAGTAGTGTGGCCATCTCCGAGTCCCTCACAGCACCAATCCATCTAAGCTTGGGGATTACCTGCACAGTTTAGCAATGGGGTGAGTTTACAAAAACTCAGTGTGTAATCCCAATATCAATTAGACAGTGATCAACACAATATCAGTACAGTCTGAATCCCTATTCAGTATCAGTATAGTGCATAATGCAACCCATCCCATAACCATCCAGCACACCTGTGGGGATATCAATCGACCCACCCACCAACACACCAATATCACAGCATAGCTGCCAGTAACAGTGAGTGTGGCAAGACACTAGTGAAATATATATGTGACAAAGTCACCTGTACAATACTTCTTCCATATCATAAGCCCAACCCCATGCAGATGTCGTGTCATAAATAATACGTGCATGCAATATGTCATACTCAAAACCAGTCATTTAAAAGTACTACGCACATTATTTAACCTACCACTAGCGTTATAAAGGTTATATCCTCAGTTAGGGGCAAAACAGTGCTTACGACCTTTTAGGGGTATTTCAGTCATTTAATAGATTTTAAAGTCTCAATACAGATAATGACCTCATCGAAGGTCTACACTCACCTCGTGTGACTCCGATAACTCATTCAGGTGAAACGGTGAAATGGGACTCAGCCCAACATTCAGCCCAAGTGGGCCTATAGGCTCGTGTGGCCCGTTGACCTAATTCTAGCCATGGCTATGTGAATTCCATAGCCCAGTCCAATATTTTCCATCTTTTGTAAACTTTAATCCGTGTGGGCCCACGAGCCCATTGGGCCCATAAGGCGCATTTCGGACCATAGAAGCCCACAACGGCTCAAGCCCATGAGAGCGCTCATGGTGGCCTTTACAGTGTGTCGCCCAGGTTTTGTGGCTCAATTGACCTTGTGAGTGTTCGCGCGCTCGTACGGTCGCACATGCCGAAGTTTCGGCTTTTCGGCTTCTGCCGATTCACAATTACGCAGTGGTGTGAGTACACACCTTTTTCGCTTATGATCAGTAATAGAGAGGTGTACGGTTACACACTTTTTTTGGAAAGAAAGACGTCGAACCCTGTGCGCTCAACCTAAATCCAAAACAATGAACCTTAGTCAATTCTCCAACGCTTGGGTTAACCCCCAACTACGTACTCACCAATTCCCAACAATAAGCATCGCTTACCTTGCTAAGACCAATGGGGCTTAAACCACCCTTATCCAACGATTACCCGTCCATAAACCAAAATCTACATCAACAACCCATTTATTCAGTAACTTAATAATACTCCATCAAAACCAAACGCACTTCTTACCACGACGTGAACTAAAACAAAAGGCTATAGCATTCGGCCCACCCCCTTGGGTAACGTCACAACCCCCTAGCACCCTTTGAACGAAAAAGGAAACGTTAGATGAGCCTATCCTCACGATAGTCAAGAAGATTTGGCTCAAGAATACCCATATCGAACAAGAACACAAAAGGAGCCTTTAACTATTCAACCAGGGAAAGCACTTACCTTTAATTAATAAAGACTAAGAATCGGTTAGGCAACCACCGCTTCGGTCACACAGATAGAGAAACAAGCGGCTAACTTCAGGAGAGAAAGAGCAATGAAAAGGATGAAAGAGGAGTTGGGTTCAGTTTCTTCGACTTTAGAAGCAAGAAGAAAAGATGTTTGTGACAACAAAAAGAAACAAGTTACTAATGTTTGGCTAAAGAGGATTCGGCAAGCTTGATCAAAGAAGAAAAGAGAAGAAATTTGGAGGAGGGAGAAGTCACTTACAATCAGCACCAAAGGGTAGCAAAAAGAAAAGCCAAAAAGTTGCAAAGAAGGATTCGGCACCTACCCAAAACAATAATTTCCAAAAATGCCTAACCCGAACCCCTTGACCGAATTTGCACCCCCACACACACCCATTCGGCTACAACTCCTTCCCAATTCAAATTCCATGATAATCTCCACAATTTTCTCCATATTATCCTCCCCTTATCTCTCCATGATCCACACCCAAGACCAGTTCAAGCTCTCACACAGCAGAGTCCGAAACCACTTCAAACTCTTGCCACCCCCTTCTAGCAAAATTAAATACTCTTTTACTTGCCATGGGATTCGTACTCATGCCTCCTCAGTTGCTCCACACACCACTTGCCACTAAGCCACAAGGCTCTTTGTGTCATCAACCAACCACGATTACTGATAAGGCCTAAGTGCCAGTGCTTAGGTTCTTTTAAGAGCAAAAACAAAGATGCTGCAAAAGCCGGAACTTGAACCCAAGACCTCCCAAACACCCCCAAACACACCTAAATCAACTAACAAATATAGCAAATAGGAATTTATGCTAAAACCGATAAAATTACAAACCCTAAATTTTTAGGGCGTTACAATAGCAGTGTAAAAGAGTTTTCGGTCCACCCTCCCAAACATTTTAAGTGAAATAGACGAATGTAGAAAGACAGTTTTAAAAATTTCAATCCGTCATAAAGTTCTTTATTCATTTCATTAAGTAACTTGTAGAACTTCATCTCTTCTCCATTTGGCTCTTCATCAGGTATACTTCTTCCCATTTCGGTAAAAGCATTTCCACCAATATCACAATCATCGGATGCAATGATTTCAGGTGGAAAAGATTGCAAACTATGACTGCACATATTGAATACATCCCACAACATACCTTCCATGTCATCTTCTCTAATAAACTGATGGTAAGCATTATGACGATAAGCCGGGTTAATCATTGAAGAGGTTCTATGAGGTGTCCACTGTCCATGAAAAATCCATTTTTTATACCCCCGAATAAAGCCATCAACAATTAGATGCTTGTAGAAAACTTCACAAATATGCCAATTGATGTTGCCACACTTCTTACATGGGCAAAGAATCATATTCTCTTGGCTTGCATTTTGAAATGCAAAATTTTGAAAAGTTTGTACTCCATTTCAATAGTCGTTGCTTACCCTTGGCAAATTCATCCAACTCTTATCTATTTCGTAGTTCTTGTAGTCTAAAGTTGACAACAAATTACGGTTACTTAAGTGTTCTAAATTGATTTAAATCATGTCATTGTACTAAAATAGATAATACATATCAAGTATCAAGTATCTAATGGGTGTAAACTAATTCAGGTAAATTGTTTATTTATAAGTATAATTAAGAGTAGGGAAAACGATAGTGTTGCCCAAGTTTTTGTGATTTTATATATTTTGATCTAAAATTTTATGTAAGTTATGATATGATATATATTTATGTATTATGTAAGTTATTTATGTAAGTTATGTAAGTTACTTAAAAGACAAAAATTAACAAATTAATAATTATATGTTAATAAAGCTAATAATTTTAATTTTTCATATATTTTGAGTTGATATTTAAATTAAATTTCCATGAACTTTTTACCTTTATACTACACATTAAAATTGATCAATTTATTTTTATGTTAATATTTATGAAAAATATTAAAATAATTTTAACATTAAGATAAATATTATTTTCCTTTAAAATTTTATTTTAATTAAATAATATTTATTTCTATGATAAATATTATATTATGTTTTATTTTGAAATTTGAACTTTAAACTATATACTTTTAAAGATAAATAAAAATATTATTTAAATTAAATTTTTTATGAAGGTTTTAACTTTAGAATTAAATATAAAAATTAATGAATATAAATTTAAAATTTAAAATAATAAATTAATAACACAATAAAAATGCAAAAGTTAGAACTCAAGTTATCTTAAATTTTAAAATAAAAATACAAATTTAGAATCAAAACTAAAATAAATAATAAAATTGGATTAAATATAAAGATATCAATAAAATAAGATATTATAATGAAGTTGCTTAAATGAAATAAGAACTTAAATCATAACCATGTAAAATATAATATTTGAATATCCATTCCCATGTGAAATATCAACATTGATTATTTAGATTGATCAATTTAGGCTGCTAATGAATACTTTCATTTCTAAGCCACAATTCCAATTCGTGTTTTTCTTCTTTCAACTCAAATAAAAATAAAATGTTGAAAACAAAACAATTAAATAAATAAAATAAAATAATTAGTTGACACGAGATTATTATTAAGTATATGCAAATATGAAAGTAGACGATTACAAAATTGGGTGTAGCTGGAAACATGAAAATATACACACTTTTTCATGCCCTTTTCAACTCAAATTCAAGCAGTTTCGGTAAAATTCTTGTCAAAAATTATTTAATTATTATGCAATAATTAAATTGTACTTAAATTATTAACATGTTTAACTTTACTTAATTTTATAATAAATTTTGATCATTTTTGATAGATTCGCACAAAGGGCGAAAAATGGCTCGACAAACACTACTAGAAGCACAAAACCGAGAAGCAATTTTGAAGGATCAATGAAAATTAATTTTTCAGCCTAAAACGGTCCAAATTATGTGTATTAATTCATAATATAATTAATTTTAATTTTAATCCAATTTAATTTTGGTTAAATAAATTATTTTTAATTAATTATGAAAAGGGGCCCAGTTGAGCTGAACCGTGAAAACCGATCCAACCAAGCACTGGGCAGCACAAAACTGTCCCACATGCTGACACAATCAGCTTGTCTGGCTGATTATTTGGCTTGCAAAATGACCCTTCAAGACTCCTTCAATTTGCATTCAAACCCCTCCACTATTCATGCCTTTCAAGATTTGCCCTTACCTAAAAATAACATGTTTGAGATATTCAAACATGCCACATGTCTGGCCGGCCATGGGGGAGTCTTTAGTTTCTGATTTTGGATATTTTTAGCAACCTTCTCAACCTATAAATACCCCCCTTGGCTGCTCACTTCAAACATATCTCCAACCCATTCATTTTTTCACTTCTCTCTCACTTTTCTCTCTTTATTGTTCTTCGTTTCCTTCTCCATTCCCTTACGGATTTCACTACTTGAAAAAGAGTCATTCAACCACCATTTGGAGTAACAAATAAGAACAAGCGAAGGAGGAGCTGAGCAAAATAGTCAAGCCTAGAGAAACACCAGATTTGATTCTTGTTCCTTATCCTTTTAATTTTATTGTTGTTGTTATGAACATGTCTATGAATATTTTTGATGTTGATATGTTTAATTTAATTAATATGGATTAAAATTAATTTATGCGGGGTTGATTGCATTTTGTCTACTTGAGTTATTAAAATTGTGTTTGTGTTGTTATAGACCTCGGTAAGATGTTTGATTAAGTAAAACCATGACTAAGTTATTCTAGCATTACAATTGTAAGGTAACTAATGCATTAATTATTTAAAAGGATTGAAATTGTAATTAATTGGCACAATACTTAATCAGTGCATGTTTAATCATCTATGGTGGCTGAAGATTAAATTAGCAATAGTATCTAACGATACATTAGCCTTGCATAACTTGGAAGATTATTGTGATTAAACTATTTCAAGGTAGAAATACATTGTTGCCTCACGTAATCTTTTATGTGCTTATGAGATTGAATTAATTGTTTGAATTGGTATAGAGATATGTACAAGAGATTATTTTAATTTCATTAATATGTATGTGCATTAACACATTTGCTTATTAAAATTTGTTTAATCGGTTGAATTGACATAGAGATATAATCAAGAGATAAATGGATTTTGGTAGGTAAGTATGTTCATAAGTTAGCATATTACCGAGTTGCTGTGAATTTGTTCGTAACAATATGAAAATGAGTTTAATAATTCTAAGTTAAGAAATGTAATTAATCTAACACAATTATGTCATCTTGATTAAAATCATCTTTTGAAATCGTGCATTGAACTTTTATTTTATTTTTATTTATTTTACTTAGTTAAAAATCTTAGTTTTCAATCACCTCCTCAAGTCAAAATACTTTTCTTCACCAAAATGTTTTAAATTGAATTCATAAATAATTCTTTTCATAGTCCCTGTGGGTACGATAACTCGACATTTACTTGTCACTTTATTACTTGTTGCGATTATGTACACTTGCATATTTTCGTCATTCCACTAGTTTTTGATCAACTAATTAGTTGATCCTACTGCAGCAAACTCGTGGAGCTTTTTTTCTTTTCTTTTTACTTTTAAATAGTAACATTTAAACTTATTTATTATCATCTTCCTCTTCTAAATTGTAATTTTTATTTAGCTATTATCATGAGATAATAATTAATATAAAATATTTTGAATAAAACAATTACTTTAAAATTTTAATATCCTTGAAATGAATAACTTTATTAGAAGAAAAATTAAAATTAATTTTAAATTTGAAATATGACATTAATTTAAGTCATTTTATTTAGTAATTAATTTATCTCAAATGATTAAACTTTTGTTCCTCAACACGAAGAAATAATAATATATAATAGTAAATTTATATTTTAATATTTATATTTTTTTATCAATTTAAACCTTATTATTTTAGCTAAATTTAAAATTATTAAAATAAAAAATAAAAATAAAAAATAATTTAACATAATATTATATGTTACATTAACAAATAATTTAAAATTATAAAATACAAAAATAAAGTCAAAATTAAAATTAATAATATAAAAGTTCATAGAAATTCAAAATGTTAAAATTAAAATGCATTCATATCACCAAGCATTATGCTTCTGTTTTTCAATATCAAGTTCCTTATGTGATAGTGATCGAAGACTAAACAAAACAAGAATGAAGAACAAGCATTAATTCTAGTTTGTACCATATATTGAAAAGGATAGCGCACCTTGGCAAAGAACTGCAAGCTGCACTGGGACAATGTTATCTGCCAACTAAAGCTGATAACTATGTATCTCCAAACTCAAACTTAAATGTCTCCCCAAACCAAAACCCTACAGGAAAACAAATTAACATTCATAAACCCAGTACAGTAGATACACACACCAAATGCTAGCAAATATTTACCTAAACCGGCTTGCAAATAGAAAACAAAAATTCGTGAAGCTTCCTCAGATGGTAACAAATTTCCTAAACAACAAACTAACAGAACTACTCAGGAGGCTGACAACATTTCATCAAAGGAGAAAATAAATAATAAGTACAAGCGAAGAGAAAGTAGTAGTTATAAAAATAAGGGTGAAATTCACTGCTACTACCTTTACACAATTTTGGCTTGCTTAATTAGGTCTGACCAAAAAAGAGAAAGAAACAAAAATATTTGGAGCTCAGTAACTTCCCTACAAAACCGTGCTCTATATCAAGAACTTGTTGATGTAATCACATAACTATATTTAGCTATTTTAATCACATAAGAAACAAAATAAGTGAACTAAAAACCAATAACACCAAAGCTGTCACCACATATGCTTGTTCCATAGGATAAACCAAATTCAAACATATTATCTTATTCATACCTGGAAGACAAGAGGATTATTCAAATCAACAATGAATTTGTGTGCAACCATCTTCGCAACTGCATTAAAAAAAAAATCTATTTAGCAAAGGATTAATAAATTACTAATTTTTTTTAACGAATAACAAAAACAAGTATAAAAAAATATAATTGCTATTCTAATAATTACATTAGTTTATTTTCTTGCTATCAAATACTAATCATTCTCTATAAAAAGTGGATAAATAAATAGTCATATCACTTACTCGACCTATAAAAGTCATGTAAATACAGTAGATATGTCAAACTCAAACTTTGATTGGATGAATTAGTCCATATACAAACCAAGAAAAAGGCCAAGTCCAACAAATCTTGTCTTTACCCTCTTTAAACCTCTAGTCAGCTTTCTCAAATTTCTGGTAAAGGATCGATGGTATTTTGAACTTTTGAACCAGATGGGGTCACTTCTTTTGTCCTATTGTGGGTAGACCAGCAAGGCCATCAGGGTAGGCTCGAGTCCATATAATTAAAAGCTGGAAGGAAGAACTATGTAAGCAGAAAATGCAACATATGTGTTCTTTTATGTGCTTCAATAAAAACAACAATCATACCCTGGAATGTCACTATGATTAATTATTATTGTCTATAAATGTTTCATCAAATTCAACCCAATGGCAATGACTACAAATTTGAGATGGTTCCAAATGGTGTAAAGTGTACCCCAGATTTGAAACACCACAGGTCTGCTCTTATTCACTATAAAGTTGCCACTAACTCAAGCTGAGAATTTGGGTAATCATTAACCCGAAGGTCTCATGAATTTAACTTTTCTCTAACAAGGTTAAGTCCCTACTAATTAGTAATGTCTCTGAGTTCAAAATTAGTGAACAAAAAAAAAATAGTCGGAGAGAGCTTTTCTCACTTTGAGGTCTTGCATTTCGATAATAAAGTCTTACAAAAACAAATCCTGACAGCTACCCAAATTTTAAAAAAAAATTATCATCCTTAAAAAAAACAAACAAAAATCTATCAATCATTTAAAACTTAGCATTGCAATTGTCCAAATTCCTCTGAATGGATTTCTTCACGTAACCCATCGATCTTAATGGCATGTAGTTTATTAATCTAAATCCAAAATTCGAATTCCAAGCCAGTTAATGAATAAAGCACATTTGAACTACCCAAATAAAAATTTGTAAATTTTTAACATGATTGAAAACTAAAGGAAGCAAGTTTTAACAAACCCAAACAAAAAAAAAATCAAAAACCTCACATACTTGCTAAGACTGAGTTCGCTGCTAGGTAAAGTAGCTAGGCGTCGAGAAAATGGGTAGATGGTTGCTCAGTTACAACCTTTGAGGAAAGGGGGCACAGTGGGTGTTTAAGGTTCTGGAAAATTAAAGAACAAACTGAGAAATAAAATAGAAGAACAGGTTGAGAGGATTTTCATATATAAAATAGAAGAACATGTTTTTAATTTTAGTTAAGGAAAGAATAAGCTGAGAAAGGCTGAGAAAGAAAAGGGAATCGGGAAAGAAAAGGGAATCGTGGGAGAAATAAAACGACATCATTTGCAAAGGAAAAGGGAATTAGTTTGTATCAAAGAATAAAAATGGCACCGTTTCAATCAAAATTAATAATTCACAGTGTTTATAGGAACAATGCCGCTATTACCTTACCTTTTGCTACGTTTTTAAGAAAAACGCCACTAATGGTATATATTTGCGGCATTTTCGGTCCAAATGCCACTAAAAACGCCGCTAAAAGCTTAATTTTCTATAGTGGCATTGCCATGTGGTCTGTTTAATTAAGGTGCAGGATGGTTCATACAACCACAGCAAGTTACACAGTCGTCTGACCCCTATTTTCATTTTTTACCTATATTTTCTGAAAAGTTTCAAATCAGTCTTGATTTGTTCCTAAGTTGGCTTAAGAGCTTCGTAGGCCTGATTGAGACCCAGTTTTAGTTATAATTCATATTTACTTGTGTTATTGAATATTTTGGTATTTGATTGAAATTTAAGTTGATTTTGTATGTGATATTGATTGTTAACAATAGTAGCAAATTATAGCTCGAGTCCAGCGATTGGATCGAGTATAGGGTGTTACACCCCCTATGGTGTAACACGCTATGACGAGCCAACCCAACAAGTCCATCAATTAATCGTGTCATTGTGATGAGGGAAAATGCATCGTCCCAAAAAGCTCCCACGTCCCAATAGCCACCATGTGCACATCATGACGAGCCACAGCACCTCCAAATATAAAGGGCTAAGCTATAATCCAAAGTCGTGATGAGTTGAACAAGAGATCGTGATGATCCATCATCATTAGTAGTGACGAGCCAAGATTCCAAGTCACAACAAAGTTGATCGAAATTGTGATACTATTATAGGGTGTCATGACATACCTTGATGAAATGACTTGTGAGAGCATAGAAATTATCCCACCATCGTAATGAGAAGGGGATTTCGTCAAGACGAGCTGACTACTATAGGAATCCAATGTCTCGATGCATCACTGTCCATTCGACCCATGGGATTCTCGCCATTCTCCACTCTCCACAAACTCAAGGACTATAGTTTTAATTAATTAATTATTGAAGTTTATATTTTATACGTAAGTATTTTTCGTTCACCTAAAAAATATAAATCTCGAGAGTTCCAAGACAACAAGAATTCAACCTTTTTAGGGAAGTTTTCTTGTTCACACTTTAATTCTTTTATATCAGGATAATGTTTGCTCTAAAGTGTAGAGGAAGTACATAGGATTTTTTGTTCAATTTGTGTGTTTTATTTTTTTATTTAATTATTAAATTTAGCAAAAAATTATTTTTTTATGTAGAAAATCCAAATTTTGGATGGCACAATTTTTTGGAGCTAAACCTCAATGAGGCAACAATCCCACCAATTCTGTTGCATTTATCAAGCTAATCAGTTAG
This sequence comes from Gossypium arboreum, assembly GCF_025698485.1. Lineage (NCBI taxonomy): Eukaryota > Viridiplantae > Streptophyta > Magnoliopsida > Malvales > Malvaceae > Gossypium > Gossypium arboreum. The sequence goes on from NC_069082.1 coordinate 50,483,774, forward strand.
TCTCATTCCTTTATTCATTTTTGGTGTACATTGATAACAATGTGCCAAATAAAGTGTGGGGTGACATAGGAAATTTTTAAAATTTTATTATTTTGTTTTGGTTTTATAGATTTTTTAGTAATTTTAAATTTTTTATTGTGTGTTTTCTATGTGCTTGAGCATGTAGACACACAAGTGATAAGTTAGGAGAATGTTAAATAGGTTGTTTGTTTAAACTATAAAACTAGCTTGAGAATAAATAATTTATGTTGTTTGCGTTTAGACTAATTAATTCAATTTGTTAAATTGTAAATAGGAAAAAGAATTAAATATACCAAGTGATAAAGGAAAAAAGAATTACATTTGTTGAATTTTAGAAAGTTTGAATTAAAAATGCTCAGTAAATAAATTCATTGTCATTGAAACGATATGATATAATAAATATTAAATCTTTACTTGTATGTGCTTAATTAAAATGAATGTGTGGATAAAAGTATTGGTGAGGGTTAAAAGCATTTTGAGTGTGATAAAAGCCTAGAACGGATAAAAGCCAAGTGATTGTGAGTGTTCACAGTGAAATAAAATATGAGAATTGAGAAAATCTCACTCATATTGGCACAAAAGCTCGGAAAGTGCTTGTACATATAAATATTGTATTTGAGTTCAAAGCATGGATTAAAAATACTAGGTATATAAAATTTGAACCACCTACATTCTTCAAAAATAATTACTATATTTGTATGTATATTTTGATGAAGCTATATATTTATTTTTCTTTGACTTGTTTAATTTGTAACATTTTGATCTAGTATGTTTGAATGTAAATGTAACATCTCAAAAATCAGAGGTTAGTAGAATCGGGTTTTTGAATCGAGAGAGAGTGGTCATGCCTTAATTTTTGAAATTTATCTATGCATTTTTAGGAAATAAATGAGGTATTGTTTGTTGGTTAAGTGTTAGTGAAACGTTCCTTGAAACCCAAGTTCAAATCCCTTTTCTCTCACTATTTTTATTATTTTGGAAATTCTGCCTTAAACCCTAGCATGTGACATGCCTTGTTTTTAAAATAAATATTGAAAATTTATTTTAAGAATGAGGAAAAAGCCTAATGGTTAAAAGAAATATAAGAAAGCATGGAAATTAAATGAGGTCCCAAGTTCGAATCCCTTCCATTGCGAAATAATTAAATTTTGCAAAATCCTTTTTTTTTTAATGTGTGTGCCATCCATACCCTTGAACCTTAAGTATAAATATAACTTTTGTAACACCCCAAACTCGGACCAGACGTTATGACCGAATCCGACGTGTCACATTGAAATTTTAAAAACCCATGACCCGTATTAGAGTTTTAAAAGATCGACTTTTGCAAAGTTAACAAAGTGAATGGAAGCTGTGCACCAGGTAGGTATCCGAAACAGAGGAGGTGAGCCATGAAGGCTGCTTAAGTACCAGGCTCTTGATTGAATCCAATCCTAGACATGCCCACAACCATTGCCACACTTTGATAAATGAGTTGAAATTCATTTGAGTAGATATCCTTGATAAACCGGTTAATCGTGTCATTGCGTTATTTTGAAAATGAGTATCATTTTGTAAACGCGCCCTAAGTCTAGCCCATTTGAATTATTATGAGAAATATTTAGAATTATTAAAAATAAAATAATCCCAGAAAAAAAAAGTTAAAATGGCCTTATTACAACCCAAAAATAAATAGTATTTAAGATAAACTAAAGGAAACCGGTTACTTATTGTAAAGTCCAAGAGCGATCATTGTGGCCACGCTGAATCCCCTCCGGCTCCAAGTCCCCACATCAAGGCTCACCTGCAAGGTTAAGAAAGGGGGTGAGTTTGGAAACTCAGTGTGCAACAAGCCCCTTTCAGAGCCCAACCAATATCAGCGTACTGAGCCTAAGCCTCAGTTCAGTTTCAATTTATACTGGGGTGAAGCCTTTCGTTTAACGGTTACTGGGCCAAAGCCTCTTCATAAATCATATCACTGGGCCGAAGCCTTTACTGTAATTGGTATGGCCCATAGGCCCATTTCAATATCACATGCAATATTAATGGATGTATGCAAGCCCGTTTGGGGAGACTACTCAACCCACCAACCGCTACTCTCCACCCGTACCAACCAAGCTCTCCATGTGGGGAATAACTCAACCCACCCAACCAAATTCTCCACTGGCAGCATAGTTGCTTTATCATATAACTGGAGGCCTAGCCTCTTTTAATAACTAGGGCAAAGACCTTTTTGATAAACTGGGGCAAAGCGCTTTTAGCACTTCTTCCATTCATATAAAACCCAACCCATGCATATGTGAATCTATCATGGCATATCATGTGCATATCATGGCATATCATGTACAAAAGCAGTATTACATGCATCTTAATTATAACATAACCCTAGGGGTATAATGGTCATTTTCACCTAGTGGCAAAAAGGGTCATTTTCACATTATAAGGGTAATTTCATTTCTCTATCAATTATTAGGGTTTTCCATGCTCATTATCAATTATCAACAATTTCAAGTGTTTAATTAGCGACTCTAGCCCATTCTAGCAAAACCGAGTCATTGGGCCAAAAACCCTTAATGGGCCTTGCCTGGCCGATTTAGTCATCTAGACCCATTTAGCCTATATTCCATAACGGTATTAACTGTCTTAATGTGCAATTTATCTGGATTCCATTTTCTACCAACTTACCCAAATGGGCCCGAAAGCCGATTGGGCCTGATTTCAGCCCCTCGAGGCCCAACTTACCGTGACGCAGCAAATCATGCCCTTACCTGTTCCAACGATCCCGATCATCAAACTTAGTATATCTAGCTAACCTATGAGCTTTCGCATGCTTACGAGTCCTTGAAATGCCAGAATTTTTGACATTTCAGCTTTTCGGCATATATCGAGTTAAGCTACGAAAGAGGGTTTGTTACACACCTGTTTTGTGACGTTCACCAACGAAGTCTCCCATGACAACCTACAATTATTCACCACCATTATTAGTCTATAGTTCATGCTAATCAACCCAAATCTTACCTTACCAAAATCGGCCAAAGAACCCCTAATGGCCATAGTTCACTTACCTTCACAGGGTCTGACGATATGATTCAAGCTTATCCAACACTGACACTCCAAGCCTTGCTGCTCCTCCAAAGTTTATCTATTCCACTATACAAACCATAAAAATCAAATGAAGAAGCCCAATGAGGCCTATATCTCAAATCAACAACCTCCATAAACTATAGGGGGTTTCGGCTTTTGTCAATAGTTATACTACTGAATCGATTGGAGTATGAATACTTACCACAGTCTTTCTTTTTTGTTCCGTTTAAAACTTAGCAAATGAAGGAATTGGTCACCAGAAAGTGAAGAGAAAAAGAAGGTTGCTGGTCAACAAGAAATCAACACAACCAAGCTTCACAGGTTTTGACTTTTGTGGCTTTTCGGCAAAAGTGATGATGAGAAAGAGACTAGTGGATGGGAAGAAAGGAATAGTAGGCTGGTTTTGGAGAAGAATAGAAGAAAGATGAATGGAAAGGGTGATAGTTCTGGTTAGAGAAGAAAAAGGAAGAAAAGAATGGCTCTATGGTGTTCCAACAGAGGAAAATCGGCACAACTATAGCCTAATGCCGAAATGCTACCCTTAAAATCCCTAAGCCGATTTCTCCTCCCTAATCCCCTCTATTCGGCCAACTTTAATCCCTTCTTCAAATCCCTAAAATCTCTCCCCTTATCACTCCTTAATTCAAGCATTCAATCGATTCAAACTCTCTCCAACAGAGTTCCATTTGGCTTCAACTTCTTCATGCTCAAGGCATAAAAATAACATCACATTTGCCATCATAGTGAATCGAACCCTGGCTTTCCCCCAACCACTTACACGCCACCTTTTTAGCTCCTTAGTGGCGTCACTTAGCCACATTGCCAGGGGCTCTTTTGTGTTACTTTTTACCCACACCTTTTAATAAGGCCACCTATCCAAAGCCCCATAACTCCTTAAGTCCAAAATTTTAAAATTCTATCGGGTTTTGGCCATCACATGGGCCTTCCATAAGCCCAATTACATACTCCAATTATGAATTTCACAACCAAATACCAAATTTTAAAAACTTTACCAAAATCTTGAGAATCACGAAAAACCCGAAAATCAGGATGTTACAACTCTACCCTCCTTAATGAAATTTCGGCCTCGAAATTTTATCTGTCCCAAACAGTTGAGGGTACTGCTGACACATCGCCTCCTCTGACTCCCAAGTAGCTTCTTCTTTGTTATGGTTTCTCCAAAGTACCATCACCAATGGGACTGACTTCCTTCTCAGCACCTTGACGTCGTGATCAAGTATCCGCACAGGTTGTTCTTTGAAGGTCAAATCTGACTGTACTTCAATTTCTGCAACTGGCACGATATGAGTAGGGTCAGAACGATATCGCCTTAGCAGGGATACATGAAAGACGTCGTGAATACGATCTAGCTCCAGAGGTAACTCTAGCTGATAAGCCACTGGCCCTATCCGCTTAAGGATCCGATAAGGCCCAATGAACCGTGGACTCAACTTGCCCTTCTTACCGAACCTCAATATCTTATTCCAAGGCGATACCTTCAAAAAGACCATGTCCCCTACAGAATATTCAATATCCTTACGCTTCAGATCAGCATAAAACTTTTGTCTATCCGCTGCCTCCTTTAACCGATTCCTGATCACCTTGACCTTGTCTTCAGTATCTGCAACCAACTCTGGAACAAATAGTTTCCTTTCCTCCAACTCTGCCCAACAAGTAGGCAAACGACGCCTTCGCCCATACAGTGCCTCGTAAGGAGCCATTTGAATACTTGCTTGGTAACTGTTGTTATATGCGAACTCCGCCAATGGCAAGTAATCCTCCCAACTACCCCTAAATTCAATAACACAACCTCTCAACATGTCTTCTAGAATCTGAATGACCCTCTCCGACTGCCCATCCGACTGAGGGTGAAAAGCCGTACTAAAATCCAATCGCGTTCCCAACGCCTCATGCAACTTCTGCCAAAATCGAGATGTAAACCTTGGGTCTCGGATAGAGATTATTGATACTGGCACTCCATGCAACCGCACTATCTCTGCCACATACAACTTGGCCAACTTTTAAAGTGAGTAATCGGTTCGGACAGGTATGAAATGGGTAGATTTCGTCAGCCTATCCACAATTACCCAAACTGAATCCTTCTTGGAAGGTGTCAATGGCAAACCACTTACAAAATCCATAGTTACCCTTTCCCACTTCCAAAGTGGTATCTTTACCGGCTATAACAATCCTAAAGGCAGTTGATGCTCGGCCTTTACTTGTTGACACATCAAATATTTCCCCACAAATTCGGTCACTTCTCGCTTAAGCCCAGGCCACCAATACGCTCTCGCAAGTCTCGATACAACTTACTCCTTCCTGGATGCATAGCACAAGGTCCACTATGTGCTTCCTTTAAAATCATCAATCTCAAGTCAGAGTCCTTCGGCACACAAATTCTTCCTTGGAAACAAAGAACCCCATCATTATTTAATCTAAAGTCTGGATTCTCCCCCTTCTCAGCTTGCTGAAACAGAGAAACCAACGACTCATCCACTAACTGCTACTTCTTAATCTGCTCCACCCAAGTCGGTCTCACTTGTAACTCCGCCAATAAGCTTCCATCATCATATAAGCTTAAATGAGCAAACATTGCCTTCAATTCCGCCACAGTTTGACGACTCAACGCATCAGCCATGACATTTGCCTTACCTGGATGGTACCCAATCAAACAGTCATAGTCCTTTAACAACTCTATCCACCTTCGCTGTCTAAGATTCAGCTCCTTTTGAGTCAGCAAGTACTTAAGACTCTTGTGATCCGTATAGATAATGCATCTCTCCCCATACAAGTAGTGCCTCCATATCTTAAGTGCAAAAATCACCGCTGCCAACTCCAAGTCATGAGTAGGATAGTATACCTCATGAGGTTTAAGCTGTCGTGAAGCATAAGCAACCACTTTACCTTCTTGCATCAACACGCAGCCCAAACCTACATGTGACGCGTCACTATATATCGTGAAATCCTTACCGGACTCTGGCTGAATCAACCCTAGTGCTTCTGTCAGAACCTTCTTTAACTTCTCAAAAGCCTCTTGCTGCTTATTTGCCCAAACAAATGGTGCTTCCTTCCTTATAAGTTTCGTTAACGGTGTTGCCAACACAGAAAATCCTTCCACAAATCTTCTATAATAGCCTGCCAACCCCAGAAAACTTCGGATTTCTGTTACTGACCTCGGTGGCTTCCACTCTAGAATCGCCTCAATTTTCCGAGGGTCTACCTTGATCCCCTCAGTAGACACAACATGCCCCAAGAAAGTTACTTTATTCAGCCAAAACTCACACTTACTAAACTTTGCGTAAAGTTACTTTTCCCTTAGCACCTGCAGCACAATACGAAGATGCTCATCACGCTTTTCTTCCATTTTCGAGTTCACTAAGTTATCATCGATAAAAACGACAATGAACTGATCCAACTACGGCTAAAATACCCAATTCATCAAATCTATGAATGCTGCCAGTGCATCAGTCAAACCAAAGGGCATAACCAGAAACTCGTAATGACCATATCGAGTTCTGAATGCCGTCTTATGAATATCCACTTCTTTGAATCTCAACTGATGATATCCTGACCGAAGGTCAATCTTAGAAAATATCGAGGCTCCTCTCAGTTGGTCGAACAGATCGTCGATTCTTGGCAAAGGATACTTGTTCTTGATCGTCAGCTTGTTCAGCTGCCGATAGTCAATACACATCCGCATGGTCCCATTTTTCTTCTTTACGAACAACAATGGTGCGCCCCACGGAGAAACACTTGGTCTTATGAACCCTCTATCCAACAGTTCCTGAATCTGAGCTTTCAGTTCCACTAACTCCTTTGGTGCCATCCGATAAAGCGCAATGGCCACTGGAACTGTTCCAGGTAACAAGTCGATTCCAAACTCGACTTCTCTGTTTGGAGGTAGTCCAGGAAGTTCCTCTAGAAATACATCTTGAAATTCTTTGATGGTTATGACCGACTCTACAGTTATCCCCTCAGGTTCAGCTTGACTCACAAATGCTAAGAACGCCTCACAACCTTTCCGAATCAACTTCTCAGCCCTTAAAGCCAAGACAACATTGGACAAATAGTTCCTTCACTCCCCTATGACCATTATCTCCTCATCCTTGGCAGTTCTTAGCACCATTTTCTTAGCAGCACAATCCAACGTTGCCTTATGCTTAGTTAGCCAGTCCATTCCCAAAATAAAATCAAAATACCCAAATGGTAGCTCCATCAAATCTCCTACAAATATCCTATCTTGTGTCTCTAAAGGCACCTCCCTAAAGAGTTTATCTACCTTAACCAAGTGTCCTAAAGGGCTTATCACCGATACCCCACTCACAGTCTCCTCAGGAAGCACACCCAATGCCTCAAATACATCATAAGCAACATACGAGTGAGTGGAACCCACATCAATCAAAGCAGTGTAACACGTGCTATGAATGAAGAACATACCGGTTATAACATCAGGAGTGTCACCCTCCTCACAACGCCGTGCAGCATAAACCAATGCCGGCTGTAGAGCTTCAGCATGTCCAGCACCCTTGACGAGTGCCCCACGTCCACGTCCATTACCATTGCCACCGCCACCTTGCCCACGACCTCTCTGTGGTGGTGGTCCTCCTCGCGGCTGTTGGACACCTCTTTGTTCTGCAGCTTGATCCTGAGCTGCTCTCCGAGGACACTCTCTGAACTTATGTTCCTTTGACCAACATCGAAAGCATGCCCCAGTTAATTTCCAGCACTCCCCCATATGTACTCTGCCACAGTCTCTGCAAGCCTGCGGTCTAAAGGTATTCACCGGAATTGCTCGAACCGGTTCCTACATTCTAGCTCTTTTAGCATTCCTATTTGCAACACCCGAAGGTCTAGAATCCCTCTTAAATCTGGGTCGATCCCTCTCACGATTCTATCGTTCAGTTCATTTTACTTCCTCGGCTATCTTAGCCTTCTCTACTAACGCAGCGAAATCACTCTCCCTCTGTGGAGCTATCAGCACCCTAAGTTCATCGCGGAGGCCATCCTCGAATCGAACACTGCACTCATATTCGGTTGCAACTATCCCACTAGCATATCAACTCAGCCTCAAGAATTCCGCCTCATACTCCGCAACAGTTTTATTACCCTGAACCAGATTAAAAAATTCCTTTCGACGGGCATCCACATAACTAGCTCCAACATACCTCCCCGTAAAAGTAGTCTTGAACAATTCCCAGGTTACTCATTCGATCGGGGTACTCTCCCTTACGATGATCCACCACCGGTATGCCTTATCTCGTAGCAACAGCACAGCCCCCTTCAGCTTTTGCTCTACAGAACAATCCAAGTTGTCCATAATCTGCTCTGTTGCCTCTAGCCAATATTCAGCCACATTTGGGGCTACTCTAGATACGCCCCTAAAAACCTCTGCTCCGTTAGCCCGGCGTCGCTCATAGATGGATCCCCTATTTACTGTCCCGGTGCTAGCTCCAGCAACCCTTTCTAAAACCCTTAGCATTGCTTGGGACAAAGCATCGTCCCCCGCAGCCCGATCATATAACCCAGTCTCAGTTGCTTGTGGCACGAATGCCTCCTCAACTGGCCTATGCCCTGAGGATGAAGATTCAGCTTGCACCCTTCCGCGACCACGTTCGCGGCCTCGTCCACGAGTTCTTCTTGTACTCATACCGAATTATATGATTACAAATTTTATGACATTAGTTTAATTTTTCAATTGTTTATTATGAGATGTCTTATGGATATATAGCAGTTCAAGGATTGTTTTCGCAACATCGTAGCCTAGCTACAGTCTAATTCCTACCATTTTACAGCTCTACCCTATCTAAAGCATCATACAAGGGGCTCAGTTCTATCATATCAATATCACATAATATAAAAGAAAGTATACTTACAGACTTGGTACCAGGGATTCAGTGTGCCACTTCTTTCTCCAAACCATTTTAAAACAAAAATATGTATTTGATCACAAAAAATAGAAATTCTTAAAATTTGATTTAAAACAACTTTGTTTCGAAACTCTTGATTTTAAACCCGTTTAAAAACCCACCACCGAGTTGTTGCAACCGGGCTTTGATACCACTAAATGTAACACCCCAAACCCAGCCCAGACGTTATGACCGAATTCGGAGTGTCACATTGAAATTTTAAAAACCCATGACCTGTATTAGAGTTTTAACAGATCGTCTTTTGCAAAGTTAACAAAGTGAGTGGAATCTGTGCACTAGGTAGGTATCCGAAACAGAGGAGATGAGCCGTGAAGGCTGCTTAAGTACCAGGCTCTCGATTGGATCCAATCCTAGACATGCCCAAACCATTGCCACATTTTGATAAATGAGTTGAAATTCATTTGAGTAGATACCCTATATAAACCGGTTAATCATGTCGTTGTGTTATTTTGAAAACGAGTATCATTTTGTAAACGCGCCCTAAGTCTAGCCCATTTGAATTATTATTAGAAATATTTAGAGTTAATAAAAATAAAATAATCCCAAAAAAAAATAGTTAAAATGGCCTTATTACAACCCAAAAATAAATAGTATTTAAGATAAACTAAAGGAAACCGGTTACTTATTGTAAAGTCCAAGAGCGATCATCGTGGCCATGCTGAATCCCCTCCGGCTCCAAGTCCCCACATCAAGGCTCACCTGCAAGTTTAAGGAAGGGGGTGAGTTTGGAAACTCAGTGTGCAACAAGCCCCTTTCGAGCCCAACCAATATCAGCTTCGGGCCTAAGCCCAAGTTCGCTTCAATTTATCTTGGTCAAGCCTTTCGTTTAATCTTCTTGGGCCAAGGCCTTTTAATAAATCATATCACTGGGCTGAAGCCTTTACTGTAATCGGTATGGCCTATAGGCCCATTTCAATATCACATGCAATATTAATGGATGTATGCAAGCCCGTTTGGAGAGACTACTCAACCCACCAACCGCTACTCTCCACCCGTACCAACCAAGCTCTCCATGTGGGGAATAACTCAACCCACCCAATCAAACTCTCCATTGGCAGCATAGCTGCTTTATCATATAACTGGAGGCCTAACCTTTTTAATAACTGGGGCAAAGCCGTTTTTGATAAACTGGGGCAAAGCACTTTTAGCACTTCCTCCATTCATATAAAACCTAACCCATGGATATGTGAATATATCATGGCATATCATGTGCATAACATGCATATCATGTACAAAAGCAGTATCACATGCATCTGAATTATAACATAACCTTAGAGGTATAATGGTCATTTTCACCTAAGGGCAAAAAGGGTCATTTTCACATTATAAGGGTAATTTCATTTCTCTATCAATTATTAGGGTTTTCCATGCTCATTATCAATTATCAACAATTTCAAGTGTTTAATCAGCGACTCTAGCCCATTCTAGCAAAACTGAGTCATTGGGCCAAAAACCTCTAATTGGCCCTGCATAGTTGATTTAGTCATCTAGACCCATTTAGCCTATATTCCATAACGGTATTAACTGTCTTAATGTGCATTTTATCTGGATTCCATTTTCAACCAACTTACCCAAATGGGCCCGAAAGCCCATTGGGCTTGATTTCAGCCCTTCGAGGCCCAACTTACCGTGATGCAGCAAATCGTGCCCTTACCTATTCCAACGATCCTGATCATCAAACTTAGCGTATCTAGCTAACCTATGAGCTTTCACATGCTCACAAGTCCTCGAAATGCCAGAATTTTCGGCATTTCGGCTTTTCGGCATATATCAAGTTAAGCTACGAAAGAGGGTTCATTACACACCTGTTTTGTGGCGTTCACCAATGATGTCTCCCATGACAACCTACAATTATTAACCACCATTCTTAGTCTACAGTTCATGCTAATCAACCTAAATCTTACCTTACCAAAATCGGCCAAAGACCCCCTAATGGCCATAGTTCACTTACCTTCACAGGGTCTGACGATATGATTCAAGCTTATCCAACACTGACACTCCAAGCGTTGCTGCTCCTCCAAAGTTTATCTATTCCACTATACAGACCATTAAAATCAAATGAAGAAGCCCAATGAGGCCTATATCTCAAATCGACAACCTCCCTAAACTATAGGGGGTTTTGGCTTTTGTCAACAGTTATACTACTGAATCAATTGGAGTATGAATACTTACCA